>NC_090894.1:12858256-12865756 GCF_036669925.1 Montipora capricornis | reverse complement strand
TCAGAAATTGCTAGATGAACGTTACCTGAGAAGAACTTTAACCGAACCATAAATTTGCTCATCCGAAACTGCTAGGTGACTTTTTTAAGTGCCAAAAATTGCAAAAATATCCATTCCGCAAACGTAAGGGACTGCATTTACCTGGTTGCGAATCATTTGGGTGACGCTTTAGTAAAGAAATCTGTAGCTGTTTGGCAACGTAGCCTGAACCGAAATAGTTTGACCAGTTTGACTGTCCCGACACATATTTCACCGAGGATTATCGCTGGGTGCCCCTGTTACTACAAGAACTCTATATTTTATTTGAGAGAGTATATGGCGGAACAAATTAATTGCCGTAATTTTGTAACGAGCCATGGTCAATCGTTAGGGGTTCCGCGACAGATCTTCTTGTCAACCCAAGACACATTATTGTTCTCTTATTTAGGTCAATTAAGTAAGTCTTTTTTGCACAGAATGAAACCTTACAAAATAAGTTTTGGTAATAATCAAAGCGGTTAATTTATTTTCTGGTTAATCAATCAAATAGTTTTTCTCGATTTATAGAGTTCCAACGGCCCTTAACGTTCAGTGTTATCTGAAAAACGAAAATAAATATCGTCGGCAAAGAGGTTAATTGAAAGTAGGATTTTATGACGATTCCTGTATATCATTTACATAGGTCGAAAATAGCAATGGGTCTTGAATTGACCCTTGAGGCCCGGTCGCCCCATGCGCAAATGCGGTGAGGGTGAAAGACGGAAAGAGTTATAGGATTAGCGTAATTTTCCTTTAATAAGATGTTCAAAGGTGACAGATAAAAGTCCGCTACCATCATGGTTCAGAGGAGGTGAAGACACTAAGCAGAAGTTTCTAACCTTTGAGTACTCAATAATTCACCTTCCACCATAGCAGCATTGACCCATGTCTTCGTCGCTGCGGTGTGCAGTGCAAATGAATCGGACCAACGGAAAAATGAAAAACCTCTAAAGCCTCCGTCGTTTTAACTGTGAGAAATCATTCAATTTGATACTTAACTTTTGAGGCGCACCAATGACTCACTGATCATCTTTTGAACAACCATCTCGACAGGTACTTTGCAGAAGAGTTGAAACCAAATCTGTAAGATATCTTATATAATAGTGCACATAAAACACAGCTTTCCGAAATTCGAATCCGCACAACGCACGGTCAAAAACTACAATTAATATAACAAAAAATATGAGTCAATATACTGGAGTCAACGTGATTAATGCTTTCCAACCAGGCCCAGAATTCCCTGCGGTGTACAGCGTTGCTGAAAGGACCAACGGAAAGCTTCAAACATGGCGAACAGATTGTGCGGAATCATTTTAACTGATAGTTAAAACTCAACAAGTCGATGAAATGACTTCTTAATAGAATTTTGAATGGCCTTTTTATAAATTAGTTGCTAGGTTCCAGAGTTGAAACCAAAGCTGTCAGATTACTTAACCTTGCAAAAGGTGAATATAAAAAACCGCTATAGTAAATCCATCCAGTTTTATATGTTACAATCATGGACAAACCTAGTTGAGACCCCGGAGTTGAGACACTTTCCGAAAAGAGTGGTTTTTATCCCTTACGCGAATTCCTGAATTCCTCACTTCCCCCACCAAGTCTTTTCAGTGTTGATGAGACGATTTTAAGCGTTGAAAGGAGTCTCGAGCTGGTTATTGATCATTACAGACAACGATTCTGTGCTAGCGGTAGCGTTTATTTTCCTGCGCTATCGCAAATCTTTTGTCCCTGGCTGTAGATGACTAGTTTAAATCGGAATGCGAAAAACATACACTTGCAAATTAATGCTTGAGGGCAGCTTCAATCAGATCAAATGTTGACAAATCAGGTGAATAATCATTTGGATGAGCTAAAATTACCGGCAGAGTTCGGATCACTTTCGTCTGATTGTACATTTGACCTTGGGCGGTTATTATATAAACTTGAAGAACAGGAGTTGCATAAGAGTTGGAGTGGTAATCCTTATTAACACGTACTGAAAGTTTCACAGCAATTTTGGAAGTAGTGGCCGCGGTCTCCGTATAGCTTGGACTGGAGTATGTACAAGGTAAGGATACAATAAAGGTCAACTTTTTCACATAAATGAAACGAGAAATGATATTAAACCTGATGTTACGCCGGGTGTCATCATACAATTCATAAACTGAACCCTCTATTGCAAATGGTTCCCGCACAGCTCATACCATGAAAGTTAGGTAAGTGACATAACTTTATAAATATATTTGAAGGCAATGTAAAACGCAAGCCGACAACAAAGTCTTCTTTAGTAATCGTATTGCAATTCATGATTTTATTCTACAACACAAACTTTTGAGGTGCAGAAATCGCAGCAGAGAAGACCGAGACCATATCCCTCTTGGGTGAATAATTGTTAATAGCATCAATGATGTTGTTATTTTTATTTGATATAGAAAAAAGCTTAACTCCTCCTATTGTATTTGATTTTTTGTTATGCATGCGGAACGGCTTCGACGTGTTCAGTGAATTTATTCACATTTCTTTGGCTAGCATCTGGTTAGAAATGGCAGGTTTGCCGTATGGGGTGGTCCAGTTATTTTTTCCGCGCAGATCGATTCAAAGCATTGAGTTCATCTCTTTCAGAGCAATAATGTTCAGCTTTACGTTTCCGAATTCAAAGTGTATCCTCTGGAAGTTACATGTAATATCCGCGATTAGTGGAAATCTTAAGGTGTGGTTGAAATGTAAAACCCGTCTTACTGGAAAAGTTTGCAAAAGCACTCAATTGACGTGTGCGCAATAACCATTCAGTGCTTATCCAAGGCCTAAGAGACCGGTTTTCAGATGCGATTCTAATCCACCCGTGTTAACAGCTTTTTTGGCTTATCGCAAATTGGATAAAGGTATTTAGTTTCTAAAGAAACTATGATGCTGTGTGAGCCGAAGAGGTAAAGCACCCAGAAATTTGTTTATCAACTGGTTTGATATGGTAAATTGACAACGGTAAAGAAATTTGGTAGAAGACGTTTCGAGCTGACGAAGAGCTAACGCTCGAAACGTCAGCAAGTCGTATATGAAATCGGTTATATACGAGGAGGGCACAATATTTTCGGAGGTATTTCTTCCAAAATGTGATAAAACTGATACCGTGAATTTCCCTATCGACCCATGCTAACGAAATCAAAGGTCCCATAAGGTTTGTAAGGTTTCTTTGGAAATGATTTTTTCAAACTAGAACGTCTTGAGACGAGTTTTTAAGAGTAGAATTCCAAGCATCAACTGGTGACACGTTCCAAATTTAAGCTGCAGCCCTAGTGATCTGAGTGAGTGTATTAGAAGTTATAAATCTTCAAATTTTATGCTATTTCCAATATCGTAGTTGACTCTCACTCAGCTCAATAAAATTCTAGCGTTCTTCATTGTGGTTTCGAAATTTCTACCCACTTTTCAGACTACTGTTCACAAAGATGTCCAAAATCTTAGGCGAATCGAAAGTCTGAGTTTGAATATTCGAAACTTCCAGCTCATCTTCCTTCCGAACAGACCGTACCAAAATGTTCTAGTGATGTGGCCTTTTGCAATTACTTAGGCTGATAGCATGCAAGTTCACCTAATTTTTTGACCGGATGACCTCGTTAATAAAACCCTTGCCTTGCTGCCATGATCACCGATTGTTGCATTAGAGCGATCAAATCACATAATTTTAGAGTTAAACGAAAAACTGATGGCTATCAGCTATCAGCTGAATTTAACTAGTTTAGCATTAGATTTGGTAGTGTAAATACAATATTACTCCTCTTCCTCGTTGTCAAAAGTTAGAGAACTGAATCCAAGGTCATGAATCCATTCGAATGATTTACGATTTTCAACCAATTTATGTCAATAACCTGTCCCACGCGCACAGGCCAGGTGATCGATCAGGGAAAGAAAATTTTTTTTTGTTAGTTTGAAAAGCACTAAAGTTTTTGAACACTGATTTCAAATTATACCGGTGATCAAACGTGAGAATCGAAACTTTCATGATTAAGAGCGTCTGGGTTTCAGCACTTGTGCATTTAAGAATCGCGTAGTCAGCTCTTTTCCCCAGGAAGATTCAAATAAAGGTCTAATTATCTCGTACCCAGGAGCGTGGCTTCCAGCTACGCCCAAGCATCTGGAAAATACATTTCTTCGTTTTGTGCTGCTGAACGAAGCACGTACTAGCGTTTGAGTTGTAAGATGACACTAAAAATTATTCTTGGAATGAGCATAATGAGCGAGACATTGGTCTCCTTTGCAATTTTACACGTACCCAAGCATGCGCAGTCAGGATGATAGATTTCTCTTCCCTTGCTTGAAAACTAATCTGTGATGGGGCCACTACAAGTGATTTTCTCCTTTTTGCAACACTTGTTTACTAAAATTACTAGCTCGAGATAATTGATTTCTACTTCTTAATCATTTAATGAAAATGTCCCGCGAAAGAAACAAAATGGCGTATCAAACGGCTGATCGGATTTCAACAAATTTTCTGAATATTACACATATCATGGAATAACTATTGAATAACTATTGTATAACTAATGTCATACATTAGATTTGCTATTAATTCATACTGAAAAAGAAAAAATATAACGGTAAAATCTACCGTGGCCAATAAGTAAGGGAATTGCATTCTCTTAACGATCTCAAGGAAAGGTAAATCGAAGAGCTCGTTGATACATTCTTAGAAGCTTTCAAGCAAGGCTTTCTTGACAGATGGTAATCTGTCAGACCATATGTTCAACAGGAAACTATACTCGATGTATTTTTAAGAGAGCATATGCCGGAACAAAGTGCCGTAAGTTTGAACCCTACGATTCTACTTACTTTAATTAATGGTATGACGTGGTCAAAATGGTGTAAGTTTCCCTGACATTTTTTATGTCGATTGAAATGCCGAGAAATCTTAAAGTACTCCTTTTGTCTTAAACCACTGTGACGTTCTTGTTGTGTTGTTTAACTCAATAAGTCAGTTTTCTTTGAACGGGATAAAATATAACAAATTATTTGTGGCTTGCGTCCACTTGGACACATTAATTTTTAGATGTGGAGAAAACCCTACGGTAGTCGAACATTCTATCGACAAAAACAGTCCTACTGGAAAGAGAAGTTCCCGTGAAGATAAATAAATCAAGACAACCTTACATGACAGACTATCGAGTGCTTTTAATCAACAGTTCCATCAATGTCCTTTTAAGTTTTGCGGACTAGAGGAAATACTCGCTCACAGCGCTTTCACGGGCCATAGGATTCTTAAAAACCTGTCCCCCGCTTGATATTCCGAGCCCAATTACGCGTTAGAGGAGCATAGATTTTCTTTCGACTCACGGTTTTCTCGTCTCCAGCAGGCGTGTAGTTCTAGTTCTCTCACCAGAAGTCGCATTCGAGGCAAAGGAATATCCGGTATTCAGTCTATTGTCGGTGCATGTTTTTACTCCTCCATTTCTGTTATCGTTCTTTTTCGTTCATTTTGTTTTTCATTTTTGTTTTCTTCATTTTCAGTCGAGCATTCATCATCATTTTCTTATCATCTCGTCAAATCTCAATCTGACTCATTCGTCTAATTGTACGTTTTGTTCTTGTAGTTTATTGGCCCCTCGTGTCAAAATCGACAGATGCGCTTGTTTTCTATAAAAGGTTTGTAGATACATTGTAACACTGCCGGTGTACGTTGGATCAACTGGCTAGACCTGACCGGCGTAATTACAACTTGAAAAAGTAAATATTTTGAGCAAGAGCCGTTACAACGTAGATTTGATTATTTAGTAACGTACTAAATTTGTGAGATGACTGATTACCCCTCATGTCTTGCCGATATCTCGAATGTCTCCAAGTCAAGTTGCCTTTTTTGTCATTTATAATGAAATAATACATTTGCATGATCTTTCTAGGAGACGCATGAATTCAGGCTATTCCTTGATTGCACTCTCGTGATAAGACCGCCGTGTTGGTGCCAAAACAATGGAAAAATGTACTTCAAGTTTTGCATAACAAGACGCCTAAAGGCGTTTAAGTGGGATGCATTATCGTATGACTGGCTATACACCGTCGCAACCAGTTGACACAAATTCTTGGCTTTATTGCTCAATTGTTAGAGCACTGCAAAGGCAATACAGAGAACGTGTTCGAATTCCATTCAAGCCTGAACTTTTCAGGCTTTCATTTTGCTGCTGCTAAAGTAACGCTTATCATATAACTGCGATGACCTCAAAACCATAGAATGTTCTTTTCTCCAGTTTCTATATTCTCCATCACAGTTGTCCAGTTACAGTTAACTACGGTAACCATGGTTAGCCAATTCGGACAGATTTTTTATTCTTAGATATTGTTTCGAACGTTGTACTCACGTATATAACGGAAGAGAAAAGTAAGGTATATCTATGATTATTATAATGATTAAGTTAGTACGCGCACTCTCATTGGTCAATAGCTGAGTTTAGATGAGAATATGTAAACACGACAGTGACATCATACGAATTTTGATTAGTTATGTGTTGTCAGACGCGCGTTTTGATTGGCTGGTAGGAAATATGAGGGTGCATTAAGAAAATCTGTTTCAATCAAGGAGTAAAAAACCCAGCATTTTCCTTCGTTTGTCGAATTATTTTTGAGAAATGTTTTATTAAAGCAATAGAGGACTTTTTTTTTGTGTTTACATAGCCTCATATAAACACTCGGGGCCGATTGGCAGAATTCGAGACAGTTATGTAAACCCTTGACTGCGTCTCGGGTTGTATAACTGTCTCGAATTCTCCCAACTCCCCCTCGTGTTTAGATGAGGCTATGTAAACACGGAAAAAATCCGTTATTGCTTAACTTGTACTACTGCATATCAACAAACTAGAAGCTCCAAAAAGCTTACACTGGGTTGTCTGTGGTACGCATTACAGAAAAAAATAAGTCACTGAATTGGGTGGTACTGAAGTGCAGCGTTTCAGTTAATTGGCGCGTCATTAAGACATTTGAGGGGCCACCCACACGTCGCCCCAGCAGATGCCCTTTGGCTCACACGTTTAATTATTTTGTAATGACCTCACCACTTTGAGGTCTCATGGTTTTTTAAGCTTTGGTAATAAATTCAGTTTAAAGATAACAAAACGCGCTCTTGAGTAAAATTCAATCGTTTCTTCTTTAAATAAATAGTCTGCAAAAAACTAACTGCAAATTACTCTGACGGACGTTTTCCAGCATGTGTTGCAGTTGCACTAGGCAAACGTTTATTGCACACACTAAGAATTGAAGGTGTTGTTTCCGCTTCATAATTCTTCTTCTTGTTTGTCTAATCTGATGCCAGGTCAAAACATTGTTTGGCTTTGCGTTTGCACCAGAAAGACAGATGAAGAAAAAAATAACAGTTTATATATATATATATATATATATATATATATTTAAATGGGCTTCCTGAGCCAACGAAGGTGCCAGGCCACCAGAAGGATCCCGGAGATGTATAAAGTTGCATATAAACTGGAGAGGAAGACAAAACTTCTCGAAGGTCCAGGAAAT
>NC_090894.1:12825756-12853256 GCF_036669925.1 Montipora capricornis | reverse complement strand
CATTTAAAATCGTTAAAAGCTTGTCTAAAAAGAAAAGTATTGAGTTTGTTCTTGAATAAATTAAAATTATCAATGTTCCTTATACTCAATGGTAATGTATTCCACAGTTTAGGTGCGGCAGCAATGAACGCCCGATCACCAATTGTAGCCAACGTTTTAAAGTTGGGTCTGGAAAGTAGAAATTGATTGTTCGATCTGAGACCATACTTTGAGTTCATTTGGACAGATAATAAACTTGATAGGTAGTGTGGCGCTGTGTTGTGAAGACACTTAAATGTAGTAATAATAATCTTGTAGTCAATTCTGAATTTCATCGGTAGCCAATGTAAGTCAAATAGAAGTGGTGTTATATGACAGAACGTAGGCATGCAGTGCACCATCTAGCGGCTTTATTTTGTACTCTCTGTAATTTTGATATCAAATTTTTTGGTAGTCCGTACAAGAGACCATTACAATAATCCAATCTACTCGAGACAAATGCATGTATTAGCTTCTTTGTGGAATCTCTGCTAAGGTATTTTCTGATTCTTCTGATGTTATGCAGGTGAAAAAAAGCACTTTTACAAGTGTTAATCTCATGTGGCTTCGTACTAAACGTATTGTCAATCCACACTCCAATATTCCTGATAGGGTCTATCGAGGGTCTTTACACTCAGGTGCAAACCATACGCAAAGCCGGTAAAGTCCACATTTGCTACAATATTTGCACCCCGATGTGCACAGGGTTGTAAATACGGACTTAACCAGCTTTGCTTAAGATTTGCACCTAAGCAGGTGTATCTTTGCATCACATTTGCACTGTGCAAATTGGTGTAAATCCATTTTTTCGTCCATTATAATGGACTGGTATTTCCTAATTTTTTGCAATGTTTCTTAAATGGAAGAATGCAGATTTACAAATTGAGCCAATATGTGCAGCCAACCCCATGGTACTTTTAAACATGTCGCCAATATTCTTTCCGGAAACTGACCGATGGAGCAATAGTTTCAGTACCGAAGGTAAGTGTAAGAAAAGTAGGATTTTTGCGAAACTTGAAATGAATTACAGTAGTGCAGTTTTATCCTGATTCAATTTCAGCTTGTTCTTATTCATCCAGTGTGAGATATCTACAAGACATTCCTCAATTTGACATACAAACGGTTTTGTATATATCACTGACGTACGCAGGAGCCCATTACCCGGAGCTTCCATCTGTATTGTACCCTTGAGTCAACCCTGTACCGTATCTTTCTATTTTCAGAACTACTACATTTTGACGTATGTGACGTATGTGACTGAGAACATACGTGAAGTGGTTTACATACGTCACATACGTATGTGACGTAATAAATGGCTGACCATAAGTCTGTTATGATCAGCTATTGTGAAAACACCCAGTAAAGTCCCCCTGCGAGCTGCTTCTAAAAATAGAAAGATACGGGAAAGAGGGTTAATATGGACGATGGAGGCTCCGGGTAATGGGTTCCTGATGTACGTGAATGTGGCGTAGACTAGACTTAGGTATCGTCAGCGTATAGATAAAATCATCTCATGTTGCGACTTCGTAAGATTTCGCCTAATGGTGTAGTACACAAAAAACGTATAAAAATGGACATAATATTTTCCTGAATGTCCCAGGTCCTTCTGTTAAGTATTGTGCTCATGCACTGGTGCACAAAATGCAAAAAATATTCATATGAAATGCCGAGGCTCAGGAATGGATTCTTAAAAAAGGAGACAGAAGGTTTGATTCTTGCTTCTCAGGATCAAGCTTTAAGAAAAAACTCAAGTACAGCATAGATAAGACCTCAGAGACACCACACCAAAATTGGTGTTGCGCAATTATAATAGCATCAGCTCACACGATTGCCATTGGGAGCTTAATTCCATTTAATGACTAATTATGGATAATACATACATGTAAGGTAACATAATACTGAGCTTAGGTTCTCTTATCTATTAGGTCACAAAAGTTCTATTTTCAGTTGGTTGAGACCAAAATGTTTACAATATTGTATTTGGGTCTTGTGGGACTGTATTTTCAATAACGACATGGACAAAAAATAGGTCCGCAATGCGTACTTGTGTGGGCTTTCAGTCAAATATTAAAACGTTGATGATTAGCATTACAGCAAATGTAATACATTTTGTCACGTTATAATGATAAATGTCGAGTAAAAATTCCGAAGAATCCCAAGCTGCAGACGAAAAAACGGTTAAGGGAGAAACATGTTTGCACCTCTAGTTTCCAGGACCATTTGTCAGAATAAACCGGTTGGGATGACCAGTGAATAATGGTAACAGTTTTTCCAAAATCACCAAACCAGCCCAACGAGATGGCGCTTACCATTTCCAATTGTTTTTGGCTTATGAGAGACTGGAAACTGGAAAATTTAGCAAATGGTAGGGAAATTTCTACTGTTCCATTCGACTGGAAATGCAATTTACTGTGGTTTGTGTATTTCCCAGTCAGCAAACAAAGCTGGACATGGCCCCAAGTTATCACGGGGAAGGAGGGGGCAGTGATTGACAGAGTTAAGAGTCAGTGAAGTAAACATGTTGCAGGTTAGGGCTTGTGACGCATTACAATTGGGTGCATTTGAGCACATGAGTTTCTCAGCCACCAAATCTTTTGCAATTAACTGCCAAAATGTGTTAGAGTCAACGCGCTCCAGGCATGAACACACTTCTTCAGAGACTCATGAAATATTTGCGTTTGACAAAGTGATAAATGCCGTCTACTTTTCTTAATCGGCGGAAAGATTGGAATCAGTCGTTAGTAGCTGGATAAATCAGCAGGCAAGTGCAATTGTCAATTAAGAGTATTCGTGCTTCCAGCTTACAGCACTTTAATTACGTAAACTATACTTTTACAAATTAATTAGCTTTTCTGTTTTAATAACATTACCAGTAAATGTGAACATTTTTGACAGGACGTTTGAAGGCATTAGTTTTTTTAACTTGCGAATCTACAGAAACTGGCGCCGCCACGCAACGGTTCAGAAAGGAAGACTACTTCCTTTACCTTGTAAATTAATCGCACCGAGAAAACAAGTCGAAATTCGCCAAATGACAACGGCCGAGAGGAGTGATGGCCGCCATACACAAACACTGATTCTCATTCCCAGGGTCCTCTCTCTTCCTAATAGAGACCACGTGACAAAAACTTGGCTCTCGTATACAAATAAAGCCAGACACACCGCCGGTGCTGTCAAAGTGTGGGGAAATCCCACACAAAAATAACAATTGGGGTAGGTGGACAGGGGGTTGCAAATGGACAAATTGATTAAAAAAAAAGATAGGTGCATAATTTAATGAGTAGCAGAGTATTTTGAACGAACATTACATTAACATTGCTAATAATTTTTAAGCCAATAAGATTTACAATTTGACCTGGAGTCTTTTATCTAACAGGAAGTTTACTAGAGATACTATCATGAATAGATTCCAGGAACAGTTAAACATAAACAACGCAACAGAGTACAGGCAAGTACACGATGGTATCACGTCACTATAAGTACCAGAATCTTTCGGGTTTTTGTTATAATGGAAATTGTAATTTTATCCCAGAGTGGTTACCAAAATCAAGCTATGTGGAAACATGAAATGAACAGGTTAACTTGCGCGAACGGGACTTTGGCGTGATGCTCAACGAGTTTGCCAAGCAGAAAGGTCGCTGATGAGTCCCTTGGTCGGGATGAAACGAGCTTCGTAAGACTAACCACGAACAATGTATTTTCACAAGTAACTGTCAACTTTATTGTCAAATTTTCACTCGTGAATTTGCGCCGTCTGGAATCCTTATGAGATGTAAGACGAGATTGCTGTCATCATTTTGTTAGCGAACGGGACTTTAAGCGTAATGCCCAACAAGTTTGCCAAGCAGAAAGGTCTCTGATGAGTCCCTTGGTCGGGATGAAATGAACTTCGTAAGACTAACCACGAACAATGTAGAGATCGCCTTGCAAATGGCTAATGTACCGTACAAAAACCTAACATTTGGTATAAAGTTTCAAATAACATCAACATGTCGAATGACCAGCTTGGTTAAGTAGATGTAACAAATATCAATCCATTAAGTGTGTTCATAAAAACCCAGCAGAGTCTAAGCTTAATTAATTTAAGAGTAATTTGGTATTTTAAATAAGCACAAGTAAATTTTTCAAAAACAGGAGATGTCAAACCCGATTGCAAGACAATATTTTTTAAATAAAAGAAACATCGATAACCTAGAATGGATCTGTTCCTGTTGTTATAAAAATTTGAAAAAAGGCAATATACCACCATTTGCAGTTAAAAATGGAATGTTGTTTCCAGTAAAACCAGAGTTATTCGATTTTATTGAGTTAGCGTGCAGGCTTTTTGCACCAAGGTTGGCCTTTCAGGAGATTCTTCAAGCCCCAAGAGGAAACCAATCAAGAAGATAAAAGAAAATCTTGTAAATGTTCCAGCAGATGACAGGCCGATTGTAGGAAAGCCGGCGTGTAAAATCTAAGAAACAAAGATGAACGTATAACTAAATAAATAACGTTGTTCGACCACGTACATAAACATGTCTATTACACGTAATTTAGCCGAGCGTAGACTGAAGCGAAGACTGAAGCCGAGCGTAGACTGAGCATACATGTAATTTAGCCGAGCGTAGACTGAAACCTATCCTCAACCCATTCCCAGGGCCCTAAGCTCCCAGTAAACTACGTGACAAGCGCTCTGTTCTGGATGATGACATTGAGTAGATTACACTTCGTGTAAGCATCACAAAAATAATTGACGCAATTAAAAATTCTGTAAAAATAGAGCTGTAACCACGATAAGACATGCCAAAATGTAAAAACCTCTGGTAAAAAAGATTAAAAAACATAAGCTTTCGGCTATCAGTCTATATAGCCTGTAACGAAATATTGCTAAGTGAGAAACAATTTTGTTATATTTGTTTCAAGTATCAGCCTTTTTATCAAGGACGGTGCCTACTATTGTTATTGCGCATACGTTCTGCGCATCTCGAGATACTCGGATTTCCTATGGGTGGTGCTTATTAATACAGGGATATTTTTGAGCGGTTTAAAGCTATCCGGAAATAGTAGATCTTAGCAAGTACTCTAGCTTGGTATCCAAAGAGAAATTGGGGGAAGCCATGCATTTTTGAGAGATAATGAAGCTTCAATTTGAGAAAGAATGCCATACATTGCTTTGTATCTTAAAGCTTTTTAGAAATATTATTCATCAATTATCTTCGTAAAATGCGTGGTTAGCCCCAATTTTCTTTTTGGACTTCAATAACACTTGTTAATATCTAGATTTTCTGCATAATCATACCCCGGGCAAAACTACCTTTGCATTAGTAGTCACCATCCTTAAGTGAGCGAGGAGCTTATTGTGCTTGACAGCATTCCGCTAAGTTTGTAAACTCTGCCTTTTAAAACTTTGAATGCATGTTACTAACTTTGCACATGTTTCGTGTCTTACATGTACATACTATGTCCATGCCGGCCGCGGAAGCAATGTCCATTGGGAGAGCATTCCAGCGCGATCACATAGTAAAAAGCTGGTACATTCTGCAACAAGGAAGCACTTGAAAGAAAGTTGTACTTTGAAGTCGTACTCCGAGTCTATGATGACTCTGATGCATTAATGGCAGCAAAAGCATAAGTTTTATTAGCCACTGAGGTCATCTGGTCAAAAAGAGAGGTGAACTTGCAAGTTCTCACTTTAGGCTGCGTCTTAGCACGAGGCGAAATTTGAGACTAAGGCTAGCTACGCAAAAATTCTCTCAGTCAAGGTTACGGTTTGTCAAGAAGCTGCCTGAACAAACAAATCATGATTTCAGGAAACAATGATTAACTGCGCCTTTATCTAGAATTTAGCAGATGTGTATTTTATCATCGAGCAGCCGGTTTTTCACTCAATGAGATTAATTCAAATAAACTTTTAACTATTATCGCATCCAGGAACGTGGTTTCCAGCTGCGTCCTTGAGAACCACTAACATCTGGAAAAGAATTTCCTTTTTCTAACTGAAAACCTTTCTTGGAAACGTAGCAGAGGAGAGATTGAGCTCCTTTGCAATTTTACTGACACGTACACAAACAGTGACCAGGACTTCGATGGTGTAATATCTGAAGAGTAGATTTCTCTTCTCTAGATTGTAAACTAATTTGAGGCTACAGCCGATGATTCATATCAGTTTTCAACGCTTCTGTCAAGGCGGTGCTTTATTGATGTTATTACGGCAAAGAAGCCTGTATTAATACAAAAATGGATACTATTTGTTTCATCGAATAAATATTGAATTACTGAGATGGCGAGAATTTATTTCGAATGTAATACATCAGATTAGCTATGGTAAAATATGACATACTAGGTAAAGGAATTATATTCTCGCTTATTAACGATCTTAAGGAAAGGTAAATCGAAGAGCTCGTTGATACACTTTTTGAAGCTTTCAAGTAAAACTTTCCTGTCAGAACCCAAGCTCTCAGACGGGCCATATGTTCAACTAATCGGATGATACAAATGAGAACTCAAGATGTTTTAAAGAGCCGGAGTGTGTGCCTTGAGAACGCCGTACTTTTGTACTGAATTAATCCCACGATGGTCAATCATAAATGGTGTTTCCACGACAGGTCAGAGTCTTGTCAAGTATGCTCTTTTAGAGATTTTCTTGTTCTGTTGTTTAGGTCAATATGTAAGTCTTCTTTGAACTCAGTGAGATGAAACATTACAATGATTAATCAATCAAATAGTTTTTCCTCTATTTATAGAGTGCCAACGGCGCTTAACATTCCGACAGGCTGCAAAAAGAAAATTAATATCATTGGCAAAGAGGTTAATTGAAAGTGGAATTTTATGAGGATTCTTGTATATAATTTACATAGGTCGAAAATAGCAACGGGTCTTGAATTGAACCTTGAGGCCCGGTCACCCCAAGCACAAATACGCTTAGGGTGAAAGACGGAAAGAGTTAACTAAAGGATTAGCGTTATTTTCCTTTAATAAGATGTTCAAAAGAAAGGAGGTGAAGACACTAGGCAGAAGTTTCTAAACTTTGGGTCATCAATAATTGACCTTCCACCATAGCAGCATTGACCCATGTCTTCGTCGGTGTGGTGTGCAGCGCAAATGAATCGGACCAACGGAAAAATAAAAAAAACCTCTAAAGCCTCCGTCGCTCTAATTTTGCTTGTGGCTATGCTTGAGTCTTTGAGTTGCACCAATTACTCAACCATCTCGACAGGTACTTTTCAGAAGAGTTGAAACCAAATCTGTTAGATATCTTATCATGATGATCGTGCTAATACGAAACAACTCTCGGTGAAAAACTACAATCAATAACAACTTAAAAAATAGTAAAAACTGAGTCAACTGGAGTCAATGTGATTCAAGTCTGAGGGTACAATTTAGTATGCTTTCCGACCAGGCCCATAATTCCCTGCGGTGTTCAGCGTTGCTAAAACGGACCAACGGAAAGCTTCAAACATGGCGAACTCCAGTAAATCATTTTAACTCAAACAGTCGATGAAATGATTTCTTAACAGCCTTTTTATAAATAAGTTCGTAGATTCCAGAGTTGAAATAAAAGCTTTCCGATGGCATAATCTTGCAAATGATGACTATCAAAAACCGCTTTCAGTAGTAAGTCCATCCACTTAGATGCTATGACAATCACTTGAGGTACAAACCTTGTTGAGACTCTCCGAAATTTTTATCCCTTACGCGAATCCCTGAATCCCTTCTCTTATTGTTTCGCTTACTTTCCGCCACCAGCGCTTTTCAATGATTCAATCACGTAACAAGTTACTGTGTTGATGTGGCATTTTTAGTATTTTTTTACGTGGAAACTTTCCGGGAGGCGGGAGCTGGTTATTGACGTACAGATCATGTAACAGCGCCTTCTGTGGCCCTTCTGTTCTAGACAGCGTTTATAATACGGTGTTATCGCAAAGTTTTTCCTCCAGACTAAAGATTCACTAGTTCAAATCACATTGCGAATAACATACACTTGCAGAATAATATTTCGAGGCAGTTTCGATCAGATCAAATTTTGACAAATCAGGTTAACAATTGGGTGAGCTAAAATTACCGGCGGAGCTGGGATCACTTTTCGTTTCTTTGTACGCTTGACTTCAGGGGGTGGCTACATAAACTGATAAAACTGGAGTTGCATAAGAGTTGGAGTGGTAATCCTTATTAGCAAATATTGAAAGTTTCACAGCAATTTTTGAAGTAGCGGTCTCCGTATAGTTTGGAATATGAACAAGGTAAGCATATACAACTCAGGCAAACTTTTTCTCGTAAATGAAATAAGAAATGACATTAATCCTGATATTACGGGGTCTCATCATATAATTCTTAAACTGAACCCTCTGTTGCAAATAGTTTCCGCCCAGTTACATGAAAGGTAGGAAAGTGACATATATAGATATATTAGAAGACAATGAAAAACGGAAGCCGACAGAGGCTTCTTTGGGTATTCGTAGTTGAATAATACGCTGCAACACAAACTTTTGATGTGCAGTAATCGCAGCCGAGAAGACGGAGAACATATCCCTCTTTGGCGGAATTGTTGATGGCATCAATGATTTTGTTATTTTTATCGATACAAAAAAACTAAACGCCTCCTATTGCGTAGATTTTTTTGTTATGCATGCCGCAGAACGGCTTCGATGCGTTCAGCGAATTTATTCATATTTCTTTGGCTGGCATCAGGTTAGAAATGGTAGTTTTTTGCCGTATGGGATGGTCCAGTCCTTCTTCCGTGCAGTCGGTTCAAATCAGTATATTTCAGCAATAATCTTCAACTTTACGTTTCTGATCATGAATGCAACGTGCAACCAGTAGAAGTTACATGTAGTGTTTGCGATTATTGGAAATCTTCAGGTGTGGTGGTACAGTAAAACCCGTCTTATTGGACAAGTTTGCAAAAAGCATGCACTCAGTCGAAATGTGTGTAGTAACCATTTAACTGAGACCAATCATTACGGCTTATCCAAGGTCTAAGAGACCAGTTTTCCGATGCAATTCTACTGACACCCGTGTTAACAGCTTTTTCGCAAATCGGATAAACGTGTTTACTTTGTAAAGAAACTGTGAGGCTGTGTAGGTGGAGAAGTAAAGCACAGAAATGGGTTTAATTTATCAACTGGGTTGATATGATAAATTGACCATGGTAAAGAAATTTGGTAGAAGACGTTTCGAGCTGACGAAGAGCTAACCGTCGAAACGTTAGCAAATCGTGTATATAATCGGTTGTATACGAGGGGCGCAGAATTTGTTCTATTTCTTCCAAAACGTGATGAAAATTCCCTATCTACCCATGCTCACGAAATCAAGTGTCCAGAGAGGTTAGTAAGGTTTCTTTCACTTGGAAATATTTTTTTAAAACGAGAACGTCTTGAGGCGAGTTTTTAAGAGTGGCATTCCTAGCATCAACTGCTGACACGTCCTAAATTTAAGGGAAACTGCACTGTCACAGTTGTAAAGTGTTTTCTCCTGAAAAAATGAAACAATCTGACACTCTCAATCCATGCAAAGATTTCAGTTTTTCCAAAGGTAACCGCGAATATGCACACTCAACGACCATCTAAGTAAAGGCGTGTATTTTTTACACTCTTTATTCTCTCGATTTGGCAGTCAGATAGGCCATAAAATGATACTTATGGTGATATTTATTATTATTATTATTGTTATTATTATTATTATTATTATTATTATTATTATCATCATCATCCTCATTAGACTGACTCTCGTGTCATGATGATTAGCTACGCATACAACGACACAATCGTTGGATTTTCTTAATTTGGTGGTCAGATTGTCCATTTAAAGACTGTTACAGTTGTCCAGGCAGTATCGATCGTACTGAAGAGATTCCGCATTCTCATTAAAAGGAATCGTGCAAGTGATAGAACGACTAGGGGCGAAGCTTTCATTCACGTTTAGTTTAAAGTCGAGCACAAACCCTAACCCTAAACTTGAGCCGAGAAACTCAACGGTCTTCATAATCTTGCACTTGATCTCTTGCTAAGTTGTGGCAGGGGCACGGATGTCGTAAAATTTGTCAAAATCCGTGACCTCAGTAAAATGGTTTCCACAATGCTGTAAGGGCTCATTTAGTGATCTTGTAGCTGCCCTACAAAATATTGATTTATCCGTTCGGATATTCAAGGGGAACTTCAGGTCTATAAAAAATTCTACGTGGCTTTTTACCTCGTCCGAAAGTTGTAGCAATTGTAACTGGTCTGATCAAAAACTTTACACTACGTAGTCCTTCCTTTTTCCCCCCGAAAATTTTAGGGGACGTTTGCTTCAAGTATGATTCTAAAAACAACTCTGGAGAAAATGATAGCAGTTATAAATCTTTTAATTTTATGCTAGTTCCAATATCTCAGTTGACTCTTGCTCTGCTTAGTAAAATTCTAGCGTTCTTCAATGTGGTTTCGAAATTTCTACGCTCTCTTCAGGAGTGGAAATCTGTTCAGAAAAATGTCCAAAATCTTAGGCGAATCGAAAGTGTGAGTTCGAACGTTGGAAAATTCTAGCCTATGCATGTTCCTTCCGAACAGATTTTTACCGAAATTACACATCAGTTGCCTCTGATGCCTTGGCCTTTCGTAATTACTTAGGCTGATAGCATGCAACTGAATTCACCTCTTTTTGACCGGATGACCTCGCTAATCAAACGCTTGTCTTGCTGCCATGCAAGGTTGCATTAGAGCGATCAGATCGCACACGGTTAAACGAAAAAACGGATGCCGAACGATGACAAAACTCAACTGAATCTATCAGCTATAAGCTATCAGCTGACTTTAACGAGTTTAGCATTAGAGTTGGTAATGTACATACAATATTATGCCTCTTGCCCGTCGTCAAAGGTTAGTGAACTGAATCCAAGGTCAATTCAAATGATTTACGATTTTCAACCAACCTGACACAGGATCAAAGGGTCAGATGATCAGAGAAAGCCGAAATTTTAACTTTTTGGTGTCAAAAGCACTCAAGTTTTGGAACCCTGATTTCAAATTATATAATCAAAGGCGAGAATTGTAAACTTTCAGGATTAAGAGCGTTTTTGTCTGGATTACAGCACTTGCGCATTTGAGAATCGCGTAGTTCTTTTCCCCAGCTAGATTCAAATAAAGGTCAAATTATTATCGTACCCAGGAGCGTGGCTTCCAGCTACACCCTAGCATCTGGGAAATAAATTTCTTCGTTTTGCGCTGCTGAACGAAGCACGAACTAGCTTTTAAGTTGTAAGATGAAACTTAAAGCTCTTCTTGGAATGAACATAGCGAGCAAAACATTGATCTCCTTTGCAATTTTACAAGTACCCAAGCATGCGCAGTGGTAAAATTCTCTTCCCTTGCTTGTGAACCAATCTGTGATGATGCCAATACCGATGACTTTCTCTTTTTTGAAACACTTGCAAACTGAACCCCCATCTGCACACCACTCGAGAAAAGAAAGAAAACAACGGTTTGAGGATAGGAGCATGGTTTTAATAAGCGTCGAGTACTATGATTTATGAGATTGATTGAAATTATATACTTTTTTGCCCTTGATTAGACTCTGAAGCGTAATTAACAATTAAGTATGATCTGTTTAATTTACTAACTTGCAGATAACTCGTGGTCAAAATAACTTCATATCGTTTCTGCAGTTTCTCGCAGTTTTCGTCCCCTTTGCGAGCGTTTGGAAAAGGAAAGGAAACGGTCGCTACGCAAGCTATCATTAAAGTAAACAGGATATCTCCTTGCTTTGTTCGATTCCTTGTAGTATTCGGCCTTTAATTTAACGCCAGTTCGCAGTTCGATAGCGTGCCACCAATCCTTACTGCTTGTTGTTGTTCGCACAGGAAGCCCGCAATCCAGCTAAGTAGTGCAGGGCAAACTTCCAATTGTTTTAGTTCGTCCATTAAGATATTATGATCAATAAGGTCAAAGCCTTTTGAGAAGTCTGCGAAAAAAATTCAAGCTCCTGCATTACCACTACCAACTGCTTCGTAGATAGCTTGGAGCATGTATAGGAGTGCGTCTGTTGTCGAATGTCCCTTACGTGCATATTGGCGAGCATTTATCTTACCATTAAGCTGGGATATATATCAATCTAGAACACGTGAAACCCTCCAAGACTTTTGCTAAAGTACATGTGAGCGATATTGGTCTTAAGTCACTCTCAATGTGGTTCGGTGGAAATACCTTAGGAACAGGCGTGACAATTGAGGATTTCAGAAGGGAGGAAATCGAATAAATCCCTCTTTTAATAACTGGTTATATATGTCTTGAATGACTGGGGCTAATTCAAAGGCAAAGTCCTATAATAACTTATTTGTTATGTTATCAGGTCCGATGGCTTTGGAGACTTTCAGCGATAAAAATAATGTTTTCTGTTATAATATAATGCATAAGCTGATTTTGTATACATTCCTCTAATACCTTAATTAGTACTGGAAGAGCCGATATTAGCCTGCAATGCGACAGACTTGTGAAACGCTAAATTCAGCTTGACGGTGGTCAATACTGCGTAACTGCCTGATTCATTCACTGCTCGTCCTTTGAGAGACCCTTTTTACAGTTATGTGCTCAGTTACCTGGCCTTTAAATGAAAGTGAGGCTGGAATTGGCAGATATACAGACCTCCCTGCTTTTCTTATGTAAATGATTTTGTTCTCATGCTTAACATTACTTGGAATTTACCGTAAGATTTCTATCAAAACAAGGTCACCTCTAGCCTCACTTATTCATATATTGATTCATCGATATATACAACATGTAATTGCCTTTCATAGACGCCATATTCATCGCAATGCCTTTTTTTCAATGGAAATAGTCATTTTTAATTAACGGCCGGATTCTTGACCATTCATCACTTCAGTTCACTGGCTGGCAGCTTTTCCTATTTGTATTTCACGAAGCAGAAGTTCAAAACGGATACTGAAAAAAACCGTCAAAGAAGCGAAAATGAACCAGAAAACTAAAAAACAGAGAGGAGGTTAAGGGGCCGTTTATATGAGGTAAAATAACTGAAGTGTTTATATGGACGATTCCAGCCCAGTTACGTTTACCAGAATGAATTTCAGTAATTTGAGTGACTTGCGTCAAAGTCACGCAAGGGATAACTGGCGAATTTTCTTGTTTTGGTTGGAAATGAAGGTTCACTTTAGCTCTAGCATTTTAAAAACAAAAGATGCAAAAGTAATCCTGCGATCATGCAAATCTGGCTGCGTTTTCAAGGCAACCCACGCCGTCATGACAATTTTTCAATGATCCCGGTAAACCGGGCTGGACCGATAATTTTTCAGCCCGGCTTGCCGAGATCTAGGCAGCTCAGACCCGGATCTCGGCCCCTGGTCAGACTACACATCTTAATTCTTCCATTCCCGCATGACCACAATTCCTTGCTCCTTTGTTCTTACTGCGGCCACAATTCCTTGCATTTCGTAGAAAAATGTCTCATCTTCCTCCCGATTAGAGAGAGCTTGAGGCTCACTCACTGTGACAGCAATTAAGCGTCTTAGAACATTAGAATGGAGTCCACTCTCTGTTTCATTAGTCCACTCTGGCTGGTTTTAAACGTTTAATACGAGTTATTTCCTTTCATTTTAGTACTTAGTTATGTTATTTTATTACTTGTAAATCTTTCTTTCTTTTTAATTTCTCGAAGATATTAGCTTTTTAGCTACTCTGTAAATTCGAGATAAAGTAAAGTCATGTATGTATGTATATATGCTTCCGTGGTCAAAATAGTGCTTCCACGACAGATTTTTGACAATCAAAATGCTGAGATATCCTAAAATATTCTTTTCGCTCTTAAGCCACGTTCTTGTTGTGTTGTTTAAGTCAGTTTTCTTTGAACGGGATAAAATAATCAAAATTAAGTGGCTTGTGGCCACTTGGACGCATTTTGGATGCGGAGAGAAACCCACCGCAGTCGAACGTTCTATACGGACAGAAGCGGTCCTACTGGAAAGAGAAGGTCCCGTGAAGATATAAAAAATCAATCGAGATAACCTTGCATGATTGACTATCGAGTTTGCTTTCAATGAACAGTTCCATCAATGTCCTTTTAAGTTTTGCAGACTAGTGAAAATGCTCGCATCGCACAATTTAGGATTCTTGTAAATGTGCCCCAGTCTTGACATTCCGTTTCCAGTCACGCGTTGGGCGCATAGTTTTTCGGCGACACACGGTTTTCTCCAGGAGGCGTGTCGTTTTAGTTCTCTCACCAGGGGCCCGTTTCTCGAAAGTCCCGATAACTTTTCGGGCCCGAAAAGCCATTTGTGAAACTGGCAACCACTTGTTTTGGAAAGCCGATCTTTTGACATGATTTCAAGGTAACAAAAAGAAAAATTATTGTTAAGTTTGACGACTTAAATCCTCTCCGTTCTTGAGATACAAAGGGAATTGTGACACCCGAAAATGGCCCGTAAAGTTTCGGGACCTTCGAGAAACGGGCCGCAGAAGTCGCATTCGAGGCAAAGGAATATCCGGTATTTAGTCAAGCTGAGGAATCTACTGTCGCTACGCGAGGGAAACATTTGTAGGTTCATGTTTTTACTCCTCTACTGATTTCTGTTACCGTTCTTTTTCGTTCATTTAAGTTTTTATAGGTGGTATTCTCGTTACGTCATCGCCGCCATGTTGGTGGACGAAAACAAAAGATCTCTCATTAGCTCCTTTTGTTCATCACCATTCAAATTTTTCTCAGTCACATTGGGGACATTGACAAGACTTGAGGCCTACTGCGTCATAGTCCTCATCCAAGAATATCCGAAATTTAGTACATTACTAAATAATCAAATATACCGGCATTGTAACGGCTCTTGCTCAAAGTATTTGCTTTTCTAACTTACTTTTCTTACGCCGATCAGATCAAGCCAGTTGATCCAAGGTACACCGGCAGGGTATTGTCCACGGCTTCAAAAAATTTAACCATTTGCAGATGTCATTACAAGGCAGCCCTTTCGCAAATGTTAAAACTATTAGTGATGGTCCAATTCAACTGCTAGCAATCTCGGGCACCATAGTACTGCAGTTGCTCAAATGTCAGGGGCAAATGAACCCGCGGACAGCTCCAGCAGTTTGTGAGAAAAAATGCTGACAACTACCGTTTAGGGTCAACTGATCTAGGATTAATACATCACTTCGCCTGGATGCTAATGAAATGAGCGTACTTTGGTGCGGAGACAAAACTAAGTGCAAGAGACATCGTTCCTTTCCAAATTCAATCTGTAGGAGCGGCTCCCAAGAGACTCAGATCGGCCAACTCAAATACCGAATCCATTATTACCAGGTATTTGAGATAATTTTCTTTCCATCATAAATGAATGTTACTTTTTTAGCATAAAAACCTCTTGTAAATCAAAGCGGAAAGTGCTAATATTGATCCTGTGTGTTATAATAGTTTCTGACCACAGACATCAATAACAGATCACGTCCGGTAAAAATATACGTGGAAAAAACCCCTCATTAATTTCATATCGCCACATTAAAAAAAATCTGCTTCATATAGGCTTCAGTTTTTAACGGAAAAAATCAATTCAGTTTCGTTCCTCAAGAGCAATTTGTGCCGAGGATTATTGAAATATTACGACATTGTGTTTGGTTAGTTAAACTATTTATTTCTTGATATTGGGCCAGGACGTTTTCGTGAGTTAGCCCTAGTTTGACTCAGCTAATCATACGGCCAATATATTGGGCTTTAGTTAGGTTGCGATGACGGGTTAATCACGTATTACTAATGATCAATGGTTAAACTCGATATTGTTATGTCGATTACGATGGATGGCCTTGCTTTATTCCTTTTGACGCTATTTTCAATCAAACATCCTATGGATTTAGGGCTTGAAAACCATTTTTTGAAGTGAATTCGTACTAAAAACGACAGTCGTTTCATATATTAAAGGTTTAAAGGGAAAACTCTAAGCTGGAGCTCTCAAATTATCACCGCTGTATAGATTCAAGAGAACTGCTTTAGTCGACTCATTTTCCGTGATTTGGTCCTGTACATTTTGTTATGCTTTCATTGAGCAGGAAGGAACTAGAGTCAATTCTTCGTTCAATTTAGCCCGCCTTCGTTTACGTAAATTACTTTAGTGACGTATTTGTGGGCCCACGCGCCTTAGGGTTTCCTTCTGGGCAGTTTATTGGTACTTTGTCCCACGCGACTTCGCTCAGGCAGGGCAACTTGCCACGCTTTTTGGCCTATTTACCGTAAGAGAGAAGACTTTAAAGGACAATTCTGGGATACTTCCAGGTGGTTTTTCAACTAGTCAACGGCGAAATGTACAAATGTTGGATGACAAAGAAAATGAGCTGTTATGTCATCCAAGATGGCGGCGATGGCGTAACCTTCAAACCGCTTTTTCCAGAGCACGAACTGCCTTACGATGGATAACTAAACCTATATTTTGATATTATACTCAGCATTGCGTTTTTCTGATTAATATGGATTTACCACACGGTTCATGCGAAACAGACATAAATCCTCAAATTTCATAATTCGTCTGGCTGACTTAGGCTCTCCATTATCACGCGGACAAACACGGTGAATTCTAAAGTAGCTGATGACGGTGTCATCACCGGAAGTTAACGAAACAATGCCCTTCCCCAAAACATCAGCAATGCGTCAGCCATAGATAGTATTCTCTGGTTTCTCACTGAACGACGGCAGAGACGAAAACGGATTTGTCGGAGAAGGGCCAAAATAAGTCGCTGTCCAAATTGTTGACAAATGAATGCATTAGACAGTGTCGTAAGGAACAAGTCGTGAAACTGACATGAAATTGGTCACGACTAATTAGGCACGTCGTTTGTTTTGCGTATGTGTTATGTAATAAGTGAGCGTAAATTTCATGGAAGCGTTTTATGATTCTGATATGGCAGTTACAGAACATTAAAAAAATTAGAGACGGGGCCTAAAATTTGTCGTCCTCGTCCGTAAACAAAGCCAACGATTTCTCCTTACTTTTTATTCCGGATCCTGCATCGGGGTTCGAACCGACCATCTGCCACTCGACGGGTGGTTCGATGCTCTGGCAACTGAGCGAATTACTTTCATGTAGACTCAGTTTCAAACGAAAAACGCGAAAGAGAAGAAAGAGATTTTGAGAGAATGAATGTCATCGACAGAGCTACAGCGAATGCTCCGGGAACCGGGATAGAGCCAGGTTAAAAATAGATAACATGTATTTATGTATGTCTCTGATCTTTTCTAAAAGCCGGAAAATTTAACAATCGGGTCCTTTGTGCTACTAATGAAGTTTCTTTAAAATTAGGTTGTTTGTGTCAGGTTTTCATTGATCCGGTTCAATAAAGACTGTAACAGTTCACAGACTCTTAGACACGTGAAGTTCTTAACATAGATAACGATTCGAAACTAACGACCAGAACGAGCCCTAACAAGTGATTGTGCTTATGAGTTCCCTGGAAACAGGAAGGCCTCGATGGCGGCTCAGGACTTAGAACTATTTTATTTTCGGGAAATTCTGAGCAGTTGTAGTTCAAAGAAGAGTACGGAGGTGAGGTTAATCTGTTTCTCTTTCTTAATATATGTAAATTATAGCATGCTTTGCGAACCAAAATGTCTGGAGAAGAAGCAGTAAGGAAACGTTATTCCATGCTTTGCGAAACGAAAGGTCTGAAGAAAAAGTGAGTAACGAAACTGTACACGTGACCTAGTGGCGTTCGCAATCACACTGACCTGAAATATTTCCCATCATTGCATAACCGAATCTAAAGGAAGAAAAAATGATGATTTTCTACCCGCTGAGATCTTGTATCTAACTCTGGATGCTATTTAGTTATTTCTTCATTGTGGCTTCGTTATTCCTGTTTGCATTTATAACACAACTAGCACACGCTTTTACAAATAAGATTCCGAAATTACATCCTAAATGTAGGCTAACGCTTTCATAAGATACTGGAAAAGCTCTTGCATTATGTTATGTAACATCTAAAAATATCTGGTCTGTAGCCAGGCATTTCTGTTAATAAAATGAGATAAAATATCGTGCAAGTTGACTCTGGCTAAAAAAGACGAATAACTTGGACGTCTCGGTTACTCCCCGTAACCTCTTTCAGCAAAATGTAAATTGCGGCGGCGTCCGTGGTGTCAGATATATATAAGAATTTAAAATGCAGAGAGGTTGACGAAGAATGTACTGTGGCTAAACGTGGGTAGAAACGAAGCGTGAAAAAAAATAACCTTTCTCTAACACGATTCTTATAAATGACTGGGAATGATATAATCTAAAAAGAACAGAGGAGTTTTTCATGTTCAAATACTTTCTCTAAATAAACGCATTGATTTATATGTAGATAGTAATATTATTACAGTATGTAAATAGGAGTATTTATTAATTAATAAACGATTATTATTATTATTATTAGTAGTAGTAGTAGTAGTAGTAGTAGTAGTAGTAGTAGTAGTAGTAGTAGTAGTATTTTCTCATTAACTGAGTTCGCATCTCGGACTGAGTGCCACGCCTCGAGGAAAAGTCTTTGTTTCCATGAAGGCGAACGGCCAATGATGTCAACATTCTCTAGGTCAATTTGATGTTGGTGAAGCTTTTTAAGATCATGTAAGAAAAAACGTTTTCACGCTTCGTTTCTTCCCACTTTTAGAACTCCCACAGTCCATTCATCGTCACCCTTTCTGCAACTTTTAATTCTGTTATATATATAACACCAGGGACGCCGCTGCAATTTACATTTTGCTGGTGAAGGTTACTGGAGTAACCGCGAAACGTCCAAGTTATTAGTCATTCTTAACCAAACAGTGTGGAGATAAACAATACCTTCTTCGTTCATCCAGCCTTTCTTGTGCACTGAAATTTGCATCCTTTGCGGTGTGTTGATATTCAGCTGTCGAACACCTTTGAATATGACTTTCGGTGAGAATTTTTCTCCGTTCGCTTTCGCTTGAAGTCTGAAGTCTGAACTCTGACGATTTATTATGTCGCAAGGTTCAAATAAAAGTGTATGCGTTGTATGTTTATCATTTCAGGTGTCAACTTTTAGCTTTTGTTTTTACGTATATCATTAAATGCGTGACTTTTTCACTTTGTTTACGTTAACAAAAAGAGTTCGCATGCCAATTGTGTAAGGATAATTGCTCTCAAATTCATCACATCCTTTTGATAACTCTCAATTTTTTGGTGCGTCTTATAACCGAGTATTTTCGCGTAATTTCATTTTGAGAACTTAGCTTGATTAAATTGCTAAGTTTGGGGTGCGTCTTATAAGCGAGTGCGCTTTATAACCGAATAACTACGGTAGTACGATATTTAATCTCGTTTTATTATGTAACATCCATGCTGCGCTGTTAATGGCCCGTATCGTAAACCGTCAATGCATGAAGTACGCATTTAGTATGGATACAATTTTTATGTTGTTGATCGATCATACAACGACATTTGATCGAAACTGTTCCCAGGAGTAACATTACGTGACCGAAATAAGGGAACAAAAACGTTCAAGGTAAAAAGGGGCCGAGTTCAAGAGAAATGCAGCATAATATAGTAATAATATTAGAGCGGTTTTCAATTGAGTGTCGAAAGTAATTAGCGAATTACTTTGGTTTTGCATCTACTTCACTCTGTGATTGGTTTAAAGTTCTCTGGCCACTTTTTCAACCAATCAGAAGTGAAAGCAAAACCAATCGTGGCTCACCGTTCCATTGTTTAGAAACAACAACATGGCCGCCGTGAAGTTACGTAAAAACACTCTATAGTGCACAAGTAATTTGAAATTCAGTATATAAAAAAAAAAGATTCACAGTTTCCGGCTAAAACTATGTGAGCGTACACAATTAACATCTGCAAATTCCGCCTGAATTAAGGTGGAGAAATATTATTACATCAACTTTTTAACATGAATACATTATTAGAACCAGCAAATTCCATTTGTAAGGTCATCGAACAGATCTCTGGAGCGACCTACAGTGGTTTTCCAATGGCAATAGAACTCACAAAACACTCAGCTGATGTGTCTCTTCTACACCGAGTGCCACGGCTTTCCTTTCCCACTAGACACCAAATTGATTCGATCTGCTTTGACTGATTTAATTTAATTCAATTTAATTTAATTTACAATGTCAAAAATTGGTGAAGCACTTTTATAAGCTTATGGTTTTTGTAAAGTTATGATGCTAATTACTGTAACAAGTCTATAGCCTGAAATGTCAGTCGTCTCCGGGGAAGGCTGAGGGCGGGAGACGACTGACATTTCAGGCTAACAAGTCTAGAAGTCTTGTATTTGCTGTATCGAGATGGATTGCCGTGAAAGTTGAGGAAGATTGCTAGAAGGGTTAAACGGAGAGTTATTACTTTGTGGTTTTCGGTCAAATCACGGTATAAAGACGAAATGTCTGCGCCAATCTAACCCCAGACAAGCTATGCCATGTTTCATATTTTACTGTTAGTTACAGTTGGGTGTTTTTTCGATTAAAATCAATGCTGATGAAAAGTTCATGAAGCACTTGTTTGTTAGAGATCGAATAACCCTTTTAACAAGAAGGTTATGTCATTTAATTAAGTGCAGGTAGCAAATAAAAGGCGGTGGCTCGTTTGTGTAGTTACAAATTAGTTATAAAGCTGGGATAGCTTGGTGTCTGTTAACTCAAATTCCGTTAGCACTTCATTTTAAACGAAATTGGTTCCATCTCCCTCGGATGAAAAAAACGAGAGATGGTAAATGATTCTGGAAATGACAATTTTCCTGGAAGGAGCAAAGCGGTGAGTTATTTTCAACTTTGACTCAGCTGGCAAGAAACTGATAATGACGCCCAATGCATCTTTGTTTTTTCCCTGATCATAGGTTAACGATCTTAAATACGATGGAGCAATAACGACACACCAGATTGAGCCTGTAGCCGTTATAAACTTCTGCATATGCATGAGCGTAATCAGTTCCCCTTATTTCTCGTTACTGACGCACTAACAATTACAGAACAAGGACCTCAGAGGCGGACAATTTAAACTAAGGCCAGCGGCATGACACCTTTATAGACATTTACTACTCAAAAAACATGGACGTAGATTTTATTGCGGCAATCAAGGACTAATCTCAATGAGCTAAATAGCCTATCCATTTATGTGTACTAACTCGCTCTTCTTCGAAAAAAATGCGGTCAAAACTTACGTAAAATACATTCCTTTCCATACATTAAATTTACTATCCATACTTGGTAATAGTTGTTGGTTATTTGATACCGTTCGATACAACTTTATTGGAAAAGCTTCTTGACAAGTGTTCTTTATTCATCCGTGATGTTCTAATAAAGGATTAAGGCCTACTCTGAGACCTTAAGTCGCCAAAACTTTATGCAACTTAAAGCGACCTACGGCGACTTAAGAAAAAAATGCCCCAAAATCAGGCGATTTAAGGCGACTTAAGGCGACTTAAGGCGACTTCAGCTGACTTTTGGGAACCTTGCACTACTTAATGTGCTTATTCTATTTAAGTCACAGAATATCAACTCATCAAAGTCTCCTATTTCTTTTCTAAAATCTTGTTCATTTTTATGATATGAACACAATAGTAGAAAAAAACTGTGACATAATTAATAATTATTATTTCACTGTTTTTAAATGCTATAATTCATAACAGTGTCAAATATTTATGTCTGAATGCCACTAAAGCTATAAAATGCTGGCCTGGAATAACAGCAAGCACAATAAAAAGGGGGTGCGGTGAACTATTTGCCCAAAAAATTCTCTCAAGTTGCCAAACTTTTCACGAAACAGTCGAAAATAAGCGAAGGTCATACGATGCACTAACATAGACCCACATATGAAGTCAAAATATTCTTACGTATGAATCTATCATATGAACTCATCAGTTTCAATGACCGAAGATATCAATGATATGATCATTGTTGACTACAGAGTTGGCATATACACGATGAAAAATCTTAGTCCTGTACATTTTCTGCTCGGCTCGGCTAAAATTTTCATGTAGCAAAGCAAGAGAAGATTTCTTTATTAGGTGTTTCTCTTGTTGCCCCAAAAAATATTTGGGAAGTGGGGGGCTGCAGTGAAGTTCTGACTCACTCATAGGCGAAGATCATGAATTTTTGCACACTCTCCGACTGCTGGGCGACCAAAGTCGAGCGAGTCCCTGCATTTCCCCGCTATGTCTAGGGTTGGGGTGCGCGAGGATTTACTTTGACTGGTGCATAATATGATGTTATCTTCACCGCACAAGGTGGTGAATATAAATCAAAACAAAATGGCATGACTCCCGCAGGCACACATGACCTTTACACTGAACAGAAATTAACTGTGTCGATTATTAATATTATTATTATTCTCTGTGTTGATTATCAATTATACTCACACAATAATTTTTATTATCATTCGATGGAATTTTTCCTTCCTTTTCATTGGCCGAGGGCCCACCACGTGACCTGCAAATAACCGTTGACAAATAAGTGCTTTGCTGCAAAAAATATTCTGCTCATGCGTAATTGAAACCACGCTCTTGTGTGAAAATGGCAGTTCGCTTTCCTTCGGCTTCGGCAAATAATTGATCTGCTCGCCACTGACAAATCAAATTATTTGACAAATGAGAGTTTAAAAGTTTGGTAAATTACTCAAAGCCCCACAATGTACACAAATAGACTCCATTGGTGTTTGTGGTGATTCCAATGGTTCTATCGGTGAAAGCGAACGTGTTTTGTGTGGTTGGCTTGGGAGGAGGATGATACCGGACTCCCAAAACACCTGGAAATCGAACCTACTGGGGGCCTAGAACAAGGATTTCGGCAATGGTTCGCTTACCGACCTAACCAGAGATTTGGTTTCCTCTGTGGCGTAGACTATATTACATCAAAAGTAAATGATTTTAATTCTTGTTACTGAGCTTAAATTTGTTTGGTTATTTCATCCGATATATTTGTTACTTAAAATTGCAAATATTTTGAGGTATCATCGCTGTTCCTCACAAAGGTGAGGAATTAATAACCTAAGACTTGAACTATTTTTATAGGCTTTCATGCATGTTTCATGCTTTTTTTTGCATAATATCTTGCTTAAAATAAAATGTGTGGAGACTAGAATCTTGCTTGTGGTGTCTCCGGTAGAGCTACATGTTGCAAGGCAAAGTAATAAAAAAAGAAGCTTGTCACAGATATTTAATCAGGTTTATAAAATTTAATCAGGTTTATATTATTTCTACAAACACTTATCTCTGCTGCATGCGCATGACCTCTTGTGTGTTCGGGCCTCCCCTATGTGTTACAATAGGAGTTTACCAGGCTCATCAGCACTTTTCAAATGGGTATCGGTAGGCAACACCCTGCCCCACCCATTATCCTTTTTTCGGAAATCAACCAAGAGACAATTACATTTAAAGATGCCTCCCTTGATATGCCACTTCTTTGTTAACCCATTCTCAGCTGTTTTAGGCTAACGTTAAGATGTGTCTGGAATTAAGGCGACTCACAGAGACTTAAAGCGACTTTAGGCCACTTAGGGCCACTTAAGGCCACTTAAGGTCCCAGAGTAGGCTAATTTTGTCTGCTGGCAAATATGTATACTTTTTAATGACTGGCGTCGTAAGATTTTTGTGTCCTGTTCTTTGCCAAATTGTCATACTGATGTCCTTTTTAGGCGATCAATTTAGGGTTCTTTTGACGCTTCCATCTCAACGTTAATGGACAGAAGATAATTTGTTTATTTTTATTCACTCTAAACTAAGATTAGCTGATTTTGTTCGCTAAATGTTCGATTTCCCGTACAAAACCTATATTTTTTGCCACGTTACGCGAAACTGAGCAATTGACATTTGGAGTTGGGGATACTCTTTTATAAACTTGTCGACATATAAACAGCACAATCTTGTAAGTAATCTTATTATTAAACGCACATGGAGTATTACCCCTTAGAGTTCTCAATGACAACTTAACCAAATCAGAAACAAACTTGAGATCTTTAACTAGATCTTGTTATTGTTGAGAACATGAAACAAAAATATCTTAAAATCTGAGCAAAGCTGATCTTTTTAACCCGACAAAAATAATGCATATGGGTAAAACGGAAACTGTCGCATAAATATTTCAATGCCTTCCCAAGTAAAGAAAGACACTTCAGTTGTGGCCTTTAAGTTTTTGGAAATAAGTGGTGGAGATACGGACAAATGCCTGGGATTATCTGTTGCCAATATCAGTGATCACTTTCTACATAGATAAGAGAAACCAATGGAAGCCCTATTTATAAATAAAAATCTTAGAAAAACAAAGAATTATCCCTCATTTCACATTTAAACTGAAGCCTCCATCCGTTAATGAGTTTCTGAACCATTTTTTATGAAGGACACAGTAGTTTGTTTGTGCCCGTCTAGCCGTTATTTAATTTGTCGTTTACTTGAATGTGCTGTGATAATAAACTTGTACAATAGAATAATCGTATTATTCCAGCCCAAAATATAATTAAACTACGTTATATCATCCAAGGTATTGTTGGAAACTCTTTCGATTAGATTTCGCTTTGTTCAATTAGAATCGCTTTACCGTCAACGCACAAGGTATCATTTTATTTATTGAATGAACAATCACTTTCAGACTGAGTTCAGTACTCCTAATATTTGTAAATAACCTTAAGAATATTAATTAGCGCGTGTAAAGAGAATTTCACCGTACATAACGACCTGAGATGTTTCCAGTGGTTCGCGTGCCGCTGCTCATCAAATAATTAACACCGCATTGAACCATGAATATATAGTTATTCTCTCGAAAACTGATAAAAACGAACTAGAAACATATAGCTCCCATTATGCCTGGTAGCACAATTGAGATCAAAGTTAAGCCCAGATTTTGCAACTCCTTAATAACATTAAAAAACATCAAGGATTGTAGTTCACCTCCTGCTGAGGAGAAGGTTTCACTTTTCGTCCTAGCAACTACAGACACTAGACAGTTATATTTAGAAGCAAAATTATTAATTTTTCTAAATTTTTCAGTTATGGTCTGCTCAGATATATTCTCTCTTGAAAGAGAGCCTTTTGAAACTGAACTCGTAAATTCATGAAAAGGCATCCAGATGGATGGCTTCGTGCCAGATTTGTTTCTCTATACGGAACCACGCTCTCATCAGTTCTGTTCGATCGTTGATAGCAAAAAGGGCGTTAAAGACTCAGATTTCAAGCAACTGGCCCACTCGAGAATCAAAAATTAATGGAAAAGCTGACAAATGCTTCAGATGAAAAGGAACTTTCAAGACGGGGATTTTAACATCGCATTTAGTAGTGAATAGGGCGGGTTCAATACATGCAAATAACGCCCCAAAGTTGACCAACTTTTCAAGCCAAAGAGACCCCGACAAATGCAGATGTAATTGTGTTTTATCAGAAAGCTGTGGTTAGTTGTCAGATCAGGTGACGATGCAAGTGAGTAAAAAATCAGGCATTCATTTTGACACATTGAAGACACATCCAGTAAAACTCCTTGACGTTTCCGGTTGCTTCTCTGCTTTCATATGGCAATACCCATTTCGGTTAAGGGGAAAATGATTAATTCTAAATTGATAATAAATATATTTGCGAAAGGAGTACGATGCAGCCTTAAAATTTCTAAAGCAAGGTTTGTGCCTGAAAAACGCTGGAGTAGGAAATAAAATTGCCGCAAAAACATGTAACTGATGAACAGTGAAGGTTTAAGTGTTACGCAAGAGCTTATTTTTTTTAAACTGGTAAATTTTGCAAAAAATGCCGCGTGATTTTACTTCGTTCAAGATTTACGAGTACCTCGATGGAGACTACGGCCTCAAGCGGTGGATTAAATACGATATATATTCAAAAAGACTGCGTGGTGAGAAAACGACCGAAAACTATCATGCCACTGCATGCAGTGATTTAGTTGTCTTTCTTAAACGCCGGCGAAGTGAGAAAAGATCTTTAACAAGCGATCATCGCCCCATGAGTACTTCCAATTCATTGTATCCCAACAAATGATAGCCAGAAATGGGGGTAAAAATCTCCTTTGTCACAACGTTTTGTTGACTGTTGAGACCCAATGATCAATATCTTCACGTGTGAGTAGTAGTTTCCTTTGGTTACCTTGTCGGCAAAGAATAATTGTCAAGTATCTCACATTCAGCTTGAAGCCAAATGACAGACAAGATCATCAGGAAAATAATCCTTCGAGACAGGTTTTTTTTGCCTGCATGGCATTAGAGATGAAACGAATTTTTGGCCTAATTTTATAGTGCACGTTATTGGTCAGAATTTTCATCAGAAGCGGCGAAACTCATCTATGATTTATTCCGAGTTTCTTTAGCTCGTCCGTAGTTGCCCATTGGCCACCTGGTCTTATTAGCAGTGAACTGAGTGTTTAAATTGCTTTGAGGGGTTGTTGCGCTGTGGGGGACGAAAAATAACCAAAGATCTAAGCGGCCGAAGTCTTGCAATAGTCTTCAAACCAAAAGATCAGCATGCGTCGATTTTAACATATTCCGAACGGTGGACTACTACTAAGTCGGAGTGAGTGAAGAAGTTACCTCAGGCAGTGTGAAAACGACTGATGTAGTCAACTATACGTGATTCAGTTGGGAACAATTACCTTTTTCGGTATCACACGACTGACAGAAATTAATAATTTCTGTGGAATTCACCATGTCATTTATCATCCTGCGGAATGGTTTCACGGAGTCGAGTTAAATGGCTGGAAATTTGCAGCTATTTTAAAACTGCGACAAGCTGCTGCCACACGGTGGGAGAAAGTATCGCCACTTATAGCTCAGCATGATGCAAGCTAAAATAAATAAATAAATAAATAAATAAATAAAGGAAAAGTCAGTAGCTAGTGGACGTATCGTACATTTCTTTTCTGTTCGCGATCCTACAGCCGAGGCAAAGGTCATCTGCAAGATAACAATACGTCCCATGCACTTTTTGAGCTCTTATTATAATATATTTTTCATATGGAAAACTAGCAATTACGTGATCCTAAGTTCTGGTTCTCTAATTGTGAATGGGGTATTTGATTCCAGCTTCGTTTTGCAGCCAGTGGGGGAGCACTGAATCCACATCTCCGCATGAAGTTAACCGCTAAAATAAACAAACTACAGCTATTCAGTTACTTCCCTGATGCCACACATCCTAGAGATAAGGTACTTTAATTCAAACACGATGATGAACAAACTGAGTTATGTATCTCTTCGGATTCGAAAATGTCCCAGTAAGTTGCTGACCCCTTCAACTGGCTTACTAAGTTATCGCATTGTGAAGACCTGTAAAACGAACTTGTAACTTGCGACATTTTCTCCTCAAAGCATTTCCTCGTGAGATAAATGAATAACAAAATTAGTACCAGAGTGAATTGTCTATGGCTAAATAGCTGTGAGACTGAGCAATTTTTTAAAACGTTTTGACAAATTACTCAGCATGATCATTGGAAAGACACCCAACTCAGTCAGAGAAATGTACCAATTCAAAAAACATGTAGTCATGCATTTTTCCTCGGGCGTTGCAGCACGAAAATATGAATGGGGTGATTTTAACACCTCATCGGCACCCGCCTTTATACCC
>NC_090894.1:12788256-12823256 GCF_036669925.1 Montipora capricornis | reverse complement strand
TTCGTTTTAGATGTCTTTCAACCGCACGCCTTCCATCCGGTAATCTGTCTTCGATGGCCAGAAATATGAGAGCTGATATATCGGACGGACAACTGTTCCAAGCGGTTTTAATACTTTGGCTAAAAAAAACCAAACAATCAAAAAGTGTATTTGAAGGAGTTTCCGGTGATGTGTTTATTAACAAGACACTGATGTTCTGTGATTCCTGTTTGGCCTCGCAACACTTCTACTTTGGAGATGTTTGGGCCTTTGTCTTATTGTTCTGCATGCAGTCCTTTTAACGTTTAAAAAGGAATGATTCGATGTAATCTAATAATGATAGAATTATTCCTGAAAAACTATTATTTTACCCAAGGCATTCCCATAATATAAACCATCTTGGAAAGACCAATGCTCTATGATGATTCGTATAAGCCAAGCAAACGCAAGATGGTTTGGCCTTCACCTTGGTACATAGACATGCTCTGGTCCCCTTGAGCGGAATAATAAGCAAAATTTCGCAACTTTAATAAGTACCTGATTAATCTCAATCGTGCCTCAACCTTTGTGCCCCTCAGCGTGGAAGGCCACACTGCAATCTGTTAGAATACATTTCTAGCTTTCAAATTCATGTTCCTCGCTATTCAAGAATCGAGTATTTCCCTTCTTTGTAAAGTATTTGAACAATAAACAGTATCAAATCGAGTATTAATATTAACTGTTTGTGGTCACATATTGGTTAAATTTGAAAGACGGTTTCATTTTTGTCTGTAAATGCGAAACCCGGTTGCAAGGCAAGCCAGATTTCCTTGATAATCAGTGAGGGATGTTGTCTTCGCTTAATGCGAGAACTCATTAGTCTTATTAGTAGACAGAGGAGAGCTTTAATTGCTTTTAATATATACGTGGCACAAATGGCCCGATCAGTTTCCCTGTTTCATACCGTCGTTCGTATAGGAAACTCATTAGATATCGATTATCACAACGCTCGCCGGAAACTAGCGAGCGTGTAGGGTGTATTGAACCTTAACTGTATCCATTTTGAATTTCACGGGAGACAACCCCCGAGGCTACGAGACTTTAGCACTTAAATTGAATACTTTCTAGCATTCAACACTTCCGAAAAACAAAACCAAATTGACAAGAAATTAAAACAGTGTCTTTTTCTTTGAATTTTCCTTTTTTCCTGCACACGCATGTTTCACAAAAAAAAAACATGTTTCAAAAAAACATAATTTCAAAATGACACACGATTCGTGTTCCGGGCATGACATCGTGGTTCATTGCAATAAAATTCAAGTCCATTCCAATATTACCTCTTGCGTGCTGAATCAAAGTTGTTAATTATCTGATACCACGCACAGAACGCGGGCGAGACAGAACCTTCCAGTCCAGTCACGCTATCTTGATTTAGAATTTTTTCTGGGAAAATTCCTAGCAACTATTATCCAAACAAACAAACCGGTTGCGAACTCCTACGGCAATTCGAAACAAAACAAGGTTTTGTGGAAAGCCGATTGTGCAGCTTCATAACCTAGATCGTCGAGCTAAATACAAGACTTATTTAAGACCAGCTCATGTGTTGAGGGCCTAGAGCTGCCTAACATAGTTGACAAGAACACACATTTCCTGTATCGAAGTTAAAGAAACTCTGTAACAAATAAGCAAATACGTATCTTCTGGAATTGAGCAAAGTTGGCAATATCCCAATAACATATTCTGATTATTTTGGCTTGACTGTTTAGATCCATCAACAGCAAAATTTTTAGATTTCTGTTGTTAGATCCCCTTCTGTTCTTTAGAATGACTCATTCAGCAAACTCGAAGTCGAGGAAAGATCAGATTGTTTTCAGGGTTAGCCGCATGCCTATTGCCTTCGTCAGGTGTTGTAAACTCATTCAACACCACACGAGCGGCGTATGCTAAAATCAGGAATATGGGAACACCCTGGAATAACGGAACATCACAGAACACCCAAAATAATAAAGACCAACAAAAAATATTTTATTATTAAAAATACAATTTAAAAAGCGATTTGGTTTTCTGCTGACCAGAACGTCGTTACAGATCTTGGTAGCGGGCCTCCCAACTTGGAGAACGCTGAGTGAATTGCAATCCAGTCATTAACAAATGCAATCCGGCTGTGATGAACTCAATCCTAAATTGGTGACTTTTTTTTGTCTGTCAGGCAGCGACTCCGACGAGGAGCTTTCTCAAAGAGTGTAAGTTTCGTATGGCAGATCGTGAAGCTTAAAGCGTGGAAAGCGCAAATACCCGTGCTAAAATAGTTGCATATCACTTATCCCGAAAGTTAGCATTTTTTTAAAAATAAGTTTTCAATTTAATTGAATATCTCTTTCTTAAGGTTAGATAAAGTTGTTTAATAAGCTTATCAAAAGGTCACCTTTATTTATAGATTATGCAAGACAGAAATGATCGAAATTAGTGATGACTTTATTGTAATTCACTCACTGTTCTCCATGTTGGGAAGCACTACCAAGATGGCGATCTGTAACGACGTTCTGGTCAGCAGAAAACCAAAGCGCTTTTAAAATTTTAATATTTAAATTTTTTGTTGGTCTTCAATGTTTTGGGTGTTCTGTTATGTTCCGTGTCCCGGGATGTTCCAGTGTTCCGGTGTCCGGTATTCCTGCCTTTAACACATGCCCGCACGAGCGGCAGTGAACAAACGGCGTGCCACTATCATTTAGGTAAAATCGGACACAAACAGAATCTTGCCTTCGACATTTCCATCCGCGAAAGCAAGAAGGGTTTCTTTTTCTTAAAATAGGAAGATTTATTTTAGGAACGTCGGAGATTACAACAAAAGAACAAAGCGTTGAGGAAACAATTTGCCTCGGGCTTAAAATAGCATGTTGGTTTTAGAGTAATGGCCAACAACGTTCTTTGAGCGTGCCGACAGATTGCACTGTACTGCTTGCGATGGCTGCTGAAGAGGTAACGTCCTCTGCGGATGCCGAAAGCTCTGAAGCTGCAGCAACTATTTCTGCTATGGTGAGTTCGAACATTCTCTGTAGCTTATAATTTCTCAGTTAAGTTGATCTACCATTTAACGATGGAGACAACATCTCGAATTGCGGAGACATTGGCAAAAGTTCGTTTTGTCAGCTCGATATTACGTATATATAAGAGACACCGCAATGAGCGAGATTATTCGAATTTTAAAAAAGGACAGAATTTCCCAGTGAGTATGATTTTTACGTTGATCCATCTTGGTTTATATCAAGACGGCTCCTTCACCTGCGATGCACAGTAGCAACCGCTGAAAAAATCGCCTCCGCAGGTCGCTCTTCATCTCATACTGTTGGATGTGCGTTGAAGTTTCAAAGCAATACTGATTTATGCCTTGACCTCGAATTCTGAAACACTTACCAATTTTAATAAAAATAATAATTGCATCATTAAAATATTGAATTTTCTGCTCATCTGAGATAACATCAGAAAATCCAGACAACAACAGCCATGCTTCAAGGAACACAGCATTGGCATTAAAGTATTGGGTCGAAGATTTTGCATTTTCAGACCAAACTTCCAACTTCGGGGGATTTGAAGCAACTGTAATTTTTCTGTATGAAAATATTCTATCAAAAAGTTTAAAGTTACAAAAACTTCACGCCCTAAGAGATGAGACTCCATTTCTCTCAACTGGCGGGGGCGGTAGACAAAGAGGAGAGAAGGATATGTCAACTCCGTATCCTTGTCGGTTGAGATCGCTCACGAACATCACCGCGATTTCTCAAAAAGGCATTGTGTCCCCAGCGGTTCCATAACTTACCATCGTAAGTTCGAAAACGCAAGTCAAGCAGAGTAGGCGTTGCATGACTTCAAAGATACAACTTCACCAGTGATTGTAACAGAATCAACCAATTAAGTGAGTAAAAAGCATTGAAAGCAGCGGTGATGGTCTAATTGCTAACCATAAAATCTAATTCAGCATAAAATTTCATTGCATCATTTTTTTAATTGAGAAGGAATCCTGAGTGGTTAATTTTGTGCAACTATTGATCACTGTTTGTTGTTTAAGATTTTAATGAAGGATAATTTAGAGTCCGCTTGCAAGCGTGCTACAGACAAAAGCCAATCTCACAACATTTCCAGAGATATCGTCAGCTTTGACAATAAACCCTTGCAAAAGTTCCTTCGCATGAGTGAATTTTCACATTTCGGAAATTCTTGCTAAGACCTTTCCGCTTGCAACAATTATGATGTATCTTGGCAAGGTTCTGAAGTATTTTGTTTTAAATTCCCGATTGTCGCCCATCCCTAAGTTATGCCGGTACTTAAGGCTAATTCCTCCGCAAGGTGAAATTTCAGTCTGAACGATGAAAGCAGAAAATAAGTTCTGACTTCCGTTAGGATCACAGCTCTCCATTGATGATACTTTTGTAAGAGATCTAGCATCAGAGGCTTCATGTAGATGTTGCTAACTTTGACTGATATTTTGTATTACAATTGGAGTCGTCGACCAGAGTTAACTGAGAGAGACTTCTGGTTTCATTTGTGCGCTGATAAACATCTCGTAGAACAGATTTGCTCCTAGAGAGAGTCAGTGCCCAAACCCAGAATAGCTAAGGGCAAAAGATTTTCTGCCTCTCTGCAAATTAAAATGTCATTCTGCGTCCTTCGTAGGTAAAAAAGCTTGCCTGCGGTATGATGTAAATGTGATATCGCAATTTGTCTTCCCGGCTGACCGAGACAGAACTTCGTTTGCCAGGTCCCTTTCAGTGTCTATCGTTGAGATTTGTAGAATAATTAAATCATCGTTGTATCTAGTTTAACAACCGGTACTATACTACATCAGTACCTCAGTGGTAGCAAAGGAAGTTCTCTTCCGATGATCTTTTCCTGCTTCTCATACCAGTCAGTATGGCATTGACATTCCACCAAGCTTGTTGATTGCCCTTACACATACTTTTTTTTTCTCGTTTTAAATTAAGGCCGTTTGGTCAGATGAGATGTTGAGTGATAACTATCATATCCGACTTGGACTTATTCAATGCTCAGTTTTATTCTTTCAGTTAATTATACTACAGATCAACTTTATGATTGATTTTTATCTGCCATTTTTTGCAGAAAACTCTGTCAGCAGTTGGTTAGTTTATTTAACACAGCTGAATCCTAATTATCGTCGGCCGCATCTCCAACTGACTTGCATACCTCTTTGTAAACTACTACGAGGGGTGTTTCCGGATACTTTTTATTCTTTTGGTTCTTTTCTTATGGTTTCCGGATATTTTTTCTATTCTTTTTTCCTAGGACTCTTTTTGTTGGCTGGTTTAGCTTCTCTATTATCACGAGTTCATTGCAGTCAATTGACTCATTGTCTTTCGTCATATCTGCCAATCCACGTTTTCGTGCAATAGTTCACCTTGAAAGTGTGATGGCTGACTAACCATGTGGACAAGTTTTGAAATGGAGAATCGAAAGACATTAAATGGATGACCCTCCAACTTCGAGAGCAAGACAAATCATGAGCCTGCCCTCATCTCGCGAAAATTTCGGAGCTTTGCCAACCTTGAATATTTAAGTTACAGCCCCGCCAGCCAAATGTTATTCAAATACTGTGCATACATGCTTAAGAAAGGTTGTTTTCCATACGACCTTGGCAGATTCTAGACGGCCTAACATCAGACATGGTGGAACAACTACTGGGTGTTTGCTACATACGTTTATAAGATATTGTTTAGTTCAAGGCATTTTCGGCTCGTCCTAAAGAGGTCTTCAGTTTAAGTTACTAGCCTTTGAAGTCTCTAACCCAGACACGGACCCCGAGAAAGAAGTAAGATAATTGTACAAGATTAATCTCTTCTACAAATTTTGCTCCTTTATATTTGTGAGAGCCAATACAACAGAGCGAAAGTCTTGTCAAAAACAAAACGTATAAGCTGAAACGGCAAAAGCCTCAATAAACATGAAAGCTCCTTTAAACAATAGCGACGGAACGCTTAATGTCATATCGTGCAGTTTTCTCGTCACCATGATCACAAATGATTACGTAATTGCAAACAAATTGAAGATGAGAAAATGTTTAATTGACAGTACCACATTTGTTTCTGACACATTTCTTTAGCCTCAATCGAATTTCATCGAAGATAGAAAAACCGTGACTCAAAGTAAGAATTTCTAGAGACGCTGCGTGTAATTACAAAAACAAAAAGACAGATGAATGTTTAGATTAACCGAGCTTTATTACCTTCGTACGTAAATAGTCATCAATTGTGTTGTCTTCAATCCTACTTCACCATATATATGGTTTTGTTTTTGCTTTTGGAAAAACGGCCCTTAATCTTTATGTCACACCCTCTTAATTTATCAAACACATTTTTGTCTTCTGACAAAGTTTCCGTGGTGCCTGAAAACTAGCCAAAGGGCGGTGGTAAAAAGGTTTTTTGGGTGTAAATTGTGTGGAAAGCGGTTAAACCGGCTTTTCTTCAAACCATGTAGCTTTGGAATTTATTGATGGTCTCTCAAAAAGTCCATTTAAGACATACTAAAAGTCATTTCGAATGAACTCGCACTTTTTCGGTTTAGTTGGAATTTGCCCAATTCAGATGACCCAGTTTGTGAAGTCCAATCCCCCTAAGGCGAAATTAGCCGATTTCGTCCGCCTCTTCACATTATAGATTCTTGCCAGTCTTGTCAAGACACGACTCAGATAGGTTCTTCAATACATCTGGTGATAAACTTCAAATTCGAAACATACATGGTAAGGGTGAAGACAGCTTTTCTATGCAATGTCATTTTACTTATTGATTCAACTTAGAAAGGAAGGGCAAGTTATTCACTTGAAACTTGTAATGTTGATCATTGTGGCCGTACTCAACTACGTCTTTGTGCTTGCTGTGCTATTATTAAAATCAGGTGAAGTATCTTGCTTCCTCCCGCGATAACTGGATATCAGTGTTCTAAGCTTCACGATTCTACTTTATCGTTAGAGTCTTATTGTCTTTACCTTCAACTTGTTGGGGTTCTAGAAACTGTTAGGACTACAGGGTGAATCCAAGGTAGACCCATTCATGCAGACAGGTTCTTGTCACGACAATTTCGGGTTGGCTTGATCTATTTAGGGCAGCTCCCTAGCTAATGGCTTTGTTAGAGTACATAGCCTTGAGGCATTTGCCAACGAATTGGAAGACTGACCGCAATCCTTGACTCAGTGTTAAGATGGGACTTTTTCTTAAAGGCTTTCAGAATGGGTGACTTTTTAAAACTATATAAATTTTTCCACGTCAGTATGAAACAAATTTTCCGGGTCTGGACGGAAAGTACTTCTTGTATGACGGATACTGATAAATTATTCAAGCGATATCTTTATTTTAATAATATTAGACCATAAACAAGAGGGACTTTAAGTGATATCGAAGATATGATTCACAAATCGGTACTCTATTGAAAGTGTCTAAATTTGAAAGATTCACACGCCTTATATTGTTTTACTGAACATGTAACTTTGCCATGTTGTTAAAAACCGAAAATATTGGAAACTTAATGGTCATCTCAGTATATGCGGCACCTGCATTTGTGTCTGTCGGTGTTCTGTTTGAAAAAGGCGCTCGTTTGCTTCAATTAAGTTTACTTACAACCACTATTTCTTTCCATTAATCGTCAAGTGTCGTTAACAGAAATGGATTGATGATCTGTTAGTATCATATACTATACTTGATTTCGATCTACTGCTATCATAGAAATTACAAGTTTGCAATACAGCAAACTCTAGATGTTGTTTGCACGGCCTTGATTGAAGAAAGGGCACACCCACTTCCTAATATTTATCAGGGTTTTATCTACATTAAATGAAAATATAACGTACAGGAAATTGACACGACAAATCAAAAAAGAAAAAAAAACTGCAAAAAACAAACTGACACAAGAATAGGAGAGGACACGAGCCGACAAGTAAAATATAGGGAAAACCACAAATGTCTTTTTATATAGTGTACCAGCCATAATTTGGACTTGTATCGAGTTCCTGTGGTAACGTTTTCCCTCTCTGGCGCCAGCGACACTGTTACACATTCTAGTTCTATTAAGTCACAATATGGTAAATGGCTTTTGATCGCTCATTTCGATTGTTCCGGTGCTGGAAACAAGCTGATAGTTAATGATACCGGAAAACGCATTTTATGCATTCGAATTGTATGTTGACCAATCGCGGGAAAATCGTTCAGTTTTTTTGAGATCGCATGCAAAGTTTGTTTAATTTAAGCGTAATTTTTTTTTCGGGCTGCCTTCCATATGCTTGAGTACTCAACTTCAGTGCAATGATCTTTCAACTTGTTTGTTCGTGTGATAAGATTTACCAATTCGTGCGAACGCTAAAATAAACGAAATTGTAAATTTTCCTACGTATGAATTAGAGTTCTAAAACAAAGTTCGGCAAGATTTAATTCATACACAGGCATATTTAAAAGAAAAAATCTTATAAAACGTGTTAACTAGCAATTGGATTAGCGTTTTTCCCTTTTTGGGTTACGTTCGTTGCCAAAAAAAAATATGTTTTCCAAATATACGTATCTATGAGGTTCACATACCGATAATTTACTGTACACATCTAAGTGTTTATTAACAAAAATTTTGGTCGGGAGACCGCAAGCAAATAACCAAAGAAACAAGATAAGGAAATATTGTTCTTTTCTTTTACAAATCATCTTAGAAAGATTATAACCATAAGTCTCTCTTTCATTCTTTTTATCGGGGTTTGCATTTTGCGATAAAAATGGTTAATTCTAATTTATTCACTCCCGAACTGTTGAGAAAGATTAAGTGACGTAATTTACTTTGATAAAAGGAATTGGGAGGGACAAGACAGAATGTAGCGTTCACGAAAGTTCCTTGTAAAAATCTGACGTAACGCTTGTTTCAGTATTCGTTGTTGCGGCATAGCTTATGAATCATTGTGTTTAGTAATACCAGCAAATGTAGCCAATATTCTCGTACGAGTGGTAAAACCATTTGTACAAGTAATTCGTAGGCAAGTGACGGTTGTCGCAGGAAACGCTATGATGATATGTTGCTGACAGTCATTTAACCCGATTCAAAAGCACACCCAAAACGCCCGAAATTGTCATCGCGCACTGTAGTTTACATACGCCGTCTAAATGAAAGTAAGGTGTGATTTACCTTTCTTAAAGGTAAGTTGATAGAGTAAAGGCTGACAAGTCAAATAACCGAAGCTTTTCGCATCGCATGGATACAAGATATTTTCGGCCGTAATTTTTCTGTATCCCGTGATATCTAAGGGCGGCGTAATTAAGGCGTGAATGATTGCCAATAACAACGGTTAAGACTCAATAATTGCCGAAAGCGCCTCTGCGGTTTTCTCAACAAGAATTCTTGGTGTACTAATTCATTCTTATATACAAGTGTCGTCAACTTGTCGAATGGTGCGTCTGGTTCATCCGATTATAGCTTTTAGACGTTGTTTCTGATTAGAAAAGGATTTTGATCAGCTGGACCGAGGTTGTGTATTCTTCATGAGTCGGACGTTGTCGTGCTTCTAGAAAGATGATGACCTTCAACTGAGAAATGAAGTGCCAGTAAACTATTCAACTACCCAGTTCAAGAAGAATAGGCTCACCAAATTACTGTTTCGCTCGACTGAAGTTAAACACAAGGTAAATAGATAAATTATTATTGTCTTTGTAACTCCGTTGCTGTTACTCACAATCTTCAGTGTAGATTCTGTTTGTGTCGGCCAAAGATCTAGAGAGCATTGAACATTGAATGAATGTTTAAACGCCGTAGAATTGAACTCTCGTAGGAAACACCTAGAAGTAAACAAAAAAAAGATACTACTTGTGGAATGCTTTTTAAGCTTTAACACTTTGTATCCCTATGTTTAGAACAAACAGATAGAATCTACTTTCTTGAAAAAAAAAATCCTGCAGACAACCACTTTGTACATTTAAATGTATTGGTATCGATTTCGTAAATAAATTGGGTCCCGTGAGTGATATGATGGGTCACAAACCAGTTACACTAACAGCGAGATCTCTCTCCCGTTTAGATACGCAAAGAAGTTAGAGACTTGTCATCTTCTCTTTAGTTCTTTTAACCTTTTAAGGCGGATTTGTCTCGTTTAGCTTTGATCAAAACCGTAGAACTTATCAGAACAAGAAAAAAACAATATTTGTTTTTGTTGTAGAGCTAATCAGATTTGAGATTTGATAAATATCAAACCGATAATACTGATATTTATTGCCAGATGGGGTTTATCCGAGTCTATGCTTATCCAATTAAGAATTCTTTCCCACGACAAACGTTGTGGCCCGCAAGAAATGTCTCGAAAGTCTGTCGAGAAATCCATGGCAAATCACGTTATATATATTTGAGGATTTCTAGATTATAGTTCCTTCCGTTACTTGTTGGTTTTAATAATACACTTTTGGTTTTATGTTATCACTCGAATTTTTGCTGTCTAGAAATCACTTATCGGACATTTGCAAAATGCAACTCCGAACACGACGTCTGATCCGAGAAGGTTATTTTGTTTGTTGCGGAAACAGTCGAAGTTATTCAGTTTTGAGTTTCGAGTCCTGTCATAACACTGAAATCTCCTTTCTATCGACTGAGCTATAGCGGATGTGATCTTTACTCTTAGCTGCTTTTCCAAGTGGACGGTTGAAAGCTCTCACGGTGACTGAGTGTGTGCTGTACTTTCCAGTGGGAGTGTCGCGTTGTGGGGCTGTTCTCTTTGACACCTCCCTGAATCGAATCTTCAGGTGTAGCCAGCCTCAACTTAAAGCAAGAGAGTTTACCTTGATAGTCTCTTGCTGAAAGCTAGTAAAAAGACACTTTTCGAGGTATTGTTCATTGCTTATGGAATTACCTCAGAACTTTGAATTCAGTGTAGGAAATGCCATAAGTAGCAACCGTGATTCCATTTTAAGCTGTTTGAACCAGACGCTATATGTCGAGAGCTCAAGTTATATGGGATTCTACGCTTGCGATCGTGCTAAACTGGTCCGTTAATTGAAGTTTCTTTGCTCTTCCTTTGGGCGGAGTGAGAAACTGAGAACTGAGCAAAGCTATATGTCCACTGAAAGATTAGTTCATACATACATCAACGGTAAACTAACGTCTGTAGCTGGAAACATTCTCACTGACTTCCTGCTGAGACCCTTCCTTTTTTTTTCACATAGTCGGAGGCGAAGACTCCGTGAAAGTGCAGATTGAAACCTTTCTTCTTCTTGGCTTTGTTTGTTGCCCAAATACTTCAGCGAAACTCGAAATTTTGTGGGTTTTGAAATTTATTGATCAAAAGTGTGGAACTAACAGTTGAGATAGAGACCTCGAGGAATTTTGCCTAAGCTCGCGTTGTTGTATAAATATTTAAGCAATGAAGGAAGACAATGATGCGCTTTCATTGCCGTTAAACTCAAGCTTGGCAATGACCTCAGTGGTTCAAGATTCTGTAGCTATTTTCAGCTCCCACGCGCTGGAGGAAAAACAACGAAGTATAAATTTAGATTCTATGCCTGACTTGCATCGCACAATAGACTAAATCTTCATTCCAAGTTACCCTTGGCTGTTGGTTATTGTGTTCAGTAATGAACCACCCGTGAGCGTTTTACGTCAATGCAAAACAGTAACATGGTTGAGATTAGAGGGTGTTCGCCTCGTAACTTAAAGTTCCCCTGATGCGAAAAGAAACGCGTTGAACTCTGCAGATAATGGCCTCTAGAACTAGGTCAAATACTAAATTAGTTCAAGGTTAAATCACGCTGAGTTTAATTACAATTTGTTTTGTAAGGACATCTTCAAGCTAAGGCGCAAACTCGCTACAAATTTGATCAACTGTGGCTTGTAATCCTGCAAAGGTCGGTGCCGGCGACCATTTCGAAGTTGAAGCTAAACCGACTCGTCCGTCATATTGACTAATAATCTTGCTTTATTTTAAAGCAAGTTGTCATGGCTTTGACAGTCTTTTAAAGCTGTATAAAGGATTGTTTGTGTAAAACAGAGATCTCAGGTCCGCTAACTGCACAAAGAAATTAAACTGTTGTATAGTTATGACAACCTCTTTGTGATACTACAATCATTTTGTAATGTTTATTTTCACGGTTGTGAGACTAAAAAAAAAATCTTCAAATTTTCCTTGTTACTCCACATCTTCCAGATGATTCGAAGATGATGACGAGGCAGCACATTCAAAATAGAATTTTTTATTCAATGGAATGTCAAGTTTAGTGAACTTCAAAGTTATTCAGCTCATGAAATAACAAACTATCTTGTTTTTTTTTTAAACCTCTTCGGGGGGGCCACGTGTATTCCCTTGAAACTTTATTAATAGACTGTACTTCTCAATCCATTTCCCATATCCCGCCGGGCAACAAGATGTTTATATAAGATATTCATCTATAACGTTCCATTGTCACTTCAAAGGTGACCTTTGTTGAAAGATTATTTACACTTGAAGGAGTTATAAATGTTTCATTATTTCACAGAGACAATGAAATTGTTTCCGATGAATTGAACAAGCACAGCTAAATGACACTTTCACGTTGTGAAAAGAAATTCAGTCCAGGAGTGAGTTGACCCAGTTTTCAGTAATCTGTTGTGTCTTATTCTGTCCTTTTGCAATCAAACATTTTTTGCCACCATTCACCGACGTAACCTATTGTAGCTGTAAGCCTGAAAATACTCAGTTGACCTATCAACGTTCTCCTCTTAAAAGACACTTACATTTATTTTCCCATGTATTTGGTCTTTAGTTGACTTCGTAAATGTCGAAATAAACGAAACCTTCCACCTCTTCGACTGCTTCTCAACTCCAAAACAAGTTTATACCTTGCCTCGCTTGTACCGTGGCAGGTACTCAACTTGCCATGGAAACAGAACGAAGCAAACCTGTTTGTTTAGACTAAAGAATATGCGAGAAATATTCAATGACAAACTTGACACTAGTCACATAAACTTCCTTACACAGTCGTCAAGTTATTAGCAACAGTGTATTAGTTCAAAAATTTTTTTTTAGCAGTAGTCGAGTAACATCGCGAGATCGTCAAGGTGGAGTTTTGCACGGTAAAATTACTTCATTGTCTTACTTTTACTTCTTAGTTTTCTTTTAATGCTTGGCTGGTTCAAAATGTTGATTCATCTTTTAGCGATATTGTTCTTAATCAAAGGTGATTTCTAACGTTGTACATTAACGTTTGTCCGCGAAGGTGGAACCTGACTGTTTAATCCGGAGATGTATGCTTTTTCACGTCCTTTGGTAGCTGGCTAGTACAATACAGTTTCCTTTTACAAAGTAATAGAAATCTGTCATTTCCTTTATTAATTAGTAATTGTTAATCACCAAAATTTGTAACATTGTCTAATATAAGCCCTCTAGGATCTGTAAAAAAACGAGACGCTTCCAGAAAATAGCCAAAAAAATCTTAAGTTTTTTGACTTACGATTATTTCTTCATCACCGTGTGAAAAGATCTTATTTTTCAAATCAGAAATGTTTATTTGGTGGAATAATCTGTTGACCTTTAATTTTAAAGCCGCCAAGATTCTATTGTCACATTTTTCACCGGAGAAATTCTCGTTCAATGTTATCTCAAGTTACAATTTTTACGTCAAAGATACAGACACGTACAAGACATGCGGTTCGAGAATTCTCTTTTTTCAAACCTTCATCTTTGCTGTCAAACCAGACAATTTTGTGGTTGCACAACAATGCCCGTGAACAATTAGTTGCAATTTTCTAACCAGTTTGACTTAATATAAGCCTGAAGGAGTGCTAAATTTAGCCCTATTGCCTGACCAAAATATCGCACAGAAGACTTTGTACCGATACGTTGCAACAAATTGCCACCGCAAAATTATGTAAAACTTGGCAACTGCTGCTGGAAGCGTGCGACATTTGAAACTTCAAGGTAAAGAAAGGACCTTAAATATCAGATGACCAAGGTGAAGATGACACTTTTTTTTAAAACTTAACTCTAACGCTCCCTAAACTTTGTGACTTAATTTCAGACTGAACTGATGCGTTTAAAAACAAATTAACCAAATCATACGCTAATTTTTACTATGGTAAGCAATGACGAAAAAGTCAGGCAACAAGGAGGAGATCATTTGGCTGCTTTGTGGCAGTGTTGTGTCAGTTACTCGGCTGCCTTCATTTTTAAAGCTTAGTCTGACGTCAAAAATAACATAAATGATGTGAACGTGTGATCAAGCAAATCACTGCAATTGTTTCTGTTATTTTTGAGCCATTTTTGTAAAAAATAGAAAATGTAAAACTTTTATAAACTTTGTACATTCAGTGATATGTTGTTGATGGAGAAAGAACGTTTGGAGCATATTAGATGTCGATTTGTCCCCGCGGTCTTTAAAGAAAGTTTTTAGACTTTTGCCAAAGTTAATTGATTAACAAATATCGCTGATTTTGTTTCAGCCTTCTTCAACGGACATCAAACCCACCCAGATGCCCCCAATGGGGTCCATAGCGCAGCGATCTCCTAAATGCGCTCGATGTAGAAATCATGGCGTCATATCCATCCTCAAAGGACACAAGAGATTCTGCAAATGGAGAGATTGCGCCTGCTCCGATTGTAATCTCATAGCTGAAAGGCAAAGAGTCATGGCTGCTCAAGTGGCATTGCGAAGACAACAGGAAAGTGAAGAAGCCGGAGGCCATATTTCATACAACTCAGCGCAGTTATGCTTCAACTCTAACATGCACAAAACATTGCGGATAATTCCTCCGTCGCCAACTTCTCCAAAAGAAGGTCAGCTAGCGAGAACGACCAGCATGTCTTCCCGATCAAGTTCTCCTGGGAACGACGACTCAGCAAACGGTCTTGAGTCGCCAGGAAGCAGCGCTAATGAAGGAGGTTAGTATCATTAATCACCAACTCATTTCGTCATTTTCCTTTCAAGGCTTTTTGTAGAAGTAGGGTTAGAACATTGAAATGCAAAAACCTGGTAAAACATACACTCAACGAAACCCGCTTAAAAAAAGAAAAAATAGTCTGCAGGAACTGAAACAACAGCGTAGACGTTTCCCCGGCACATGTTGATATTTGACAAGTTTGACTTCAAGACACGCTATAGGTTTAAATGGGTCGAAACTAACTCTGTTGCGACTCTCCACATGTTCGTACTGTAGAACCTTGCCCAGTTTCAGAGGGCCATTTATCGGCAGATAACTCCAGTACTTGCGTCCACAAATTTTATTTACGAGTTGCGATTTGATAATCAAACGTTTATGTAAATAAAGCATGTATGTAACAATAGCTTTTCGAAACGAAATGCAGTTTAAGGTAACGTGTTAATATAACTTACTTGCAAAAGTTTATCGCGATTCAAGAAATTCACATGCAACTACAGTTGAGGAAATCAGTGCTAACTAACTTAAAAAGCCTGGCAATCACAACTGACTATATAATCACCAAAATTAAAACGTATTTAGGCAGTCCTAAGCAATAAACGAAACTGTAAGATTTATTAAAAGTCGCTACATTGAGTTGTTTTTCTCAAAATTTTAACGTGGGGACCCCATCAACAGTATTTAGGGAGCGCCTCCGCAAATTTATAAATTGAGATTGAGTGAACACATGAAATGGAACATCCCACTCTAAAATCACCCTGGAAACTGAAATTAGACTAGACACTTCCTTGTTTTTCTAAGACACCAAATAAAGAACAAATCCCACATTTCGAGCATTCCGAGGACTCGGCTCAAAGTTCTGACCGGAAAATGTGACTGTCAAAGTTATATAAAATAACTTTTAAAAATAACTCTAGCCTCTAATATCTCTGCCAAACGAATTCCTACTTCAATCGATTGCAAGCTTTCACTTCCTTTGAGAAAGTCAGGCCAACGTAAATGAAAGAGAAATTTCAAGAATCTTTTTAAGAAAAGTTAACTCGTCCAAATGCATCACTTTTTATCTCATGTTTTGAAAAGTCTGGAAGACTCTAATTAGTCTTCTTACTGATGCAAATGACTTCGGGTTCTTAATGTCTGGACACGGTCGTATTTTGGGCGAAACTCACGCACATTTCTTTGCCTGTCGAGAGACAAAGGAACTATTTTCTGCACAGTTAAAACTGTCTAGGAAACAATGGAAAATTGCAAATTCTGCACACCGTGGTGTTCTGTCCATCAGGGCAAAGTCCAAAGATTTTTCAATTTGTAACTCTTATTTGTTTATATCGTTTGTACAACACGCTGAGTGAACCGTCAAGAATTGAAATCCCTCGTCTTTAAGGCGAAAAGGTATATTGAATGTCTTCAAGTCTATCTTTAGCCATGATGATCTCAGGTGGGCATTCTTTCGTCTGGTTGCACGCTTCAGAAGTTTGAAGAATGTCTACGCAGGAAACTATCTTTATGCATGCATGGACAAGAATGTTTTCGAAAAAGTTGTCGCTCATTTGCGAAATCGAATTTTTAAAAGAAAAAGCATGATTGGTGGAAAGCTTTGATGACGTCTGTGTTCGTAAAGACAACGCGCAAGCGTACTTGCTACCGACCTGGCTACCTACCGTCAGTCGGCTTGATGTATAGTGAAAGATCAGGTAGAAGTGTTTCCAATTGAATATAAATCCAACTATTTCACCTTTGGCTTAGTGTCATGAAACCCTTTTACGTTGTTTTGATCATGCAGCGTTCCTCACTATAATTCATGTCGCAAAACAAAAACAGTGACTTAGTTACTACGGTCAACGAAAATCAAAGAAACCAGTCAGAAATCAAGTGAAGGATTTGTAACGGTTCAAGCGAACATCAACTTCTTTCGCGTCGGATTGGTTTTAACTAAACATATGAAAGTACACCAGACCGAACATTCTTTTTTACACGAATACGGTGGACATCTTGGATTTTATTGTTCTGAGGAATATATGGGACGCCCAACGGGACAAATGCGTTAAATTTTGGCTTTGGTTCAGTCCAAACCAGACTTATTTCTACATTTTCTTTTTCTAAGATCTGTGGACAAGGATGCCAATATCATAATTATAAAGCAACTGGGCGAATTTATATAATTACATCCACAACAAGTATGCATTTGTCTCCTGGGTCGGTATCCCGCGCAGTAACATCCGTCAGAACAACAAGATCCAGGTTGGCCGCCGTGTTGGCAAGAAGTCCAATTTGGATACAACAAATATGGGCACGATCGAAGCGTTTGCATATATCTTAACCTCATAGTACTTGGTGAAGACCTAAGAATCAGTGGTCTTTGTTTTGGCTGCGTCGGATCACAGGATTTCATTGGCGATGAGAAAAATTGTGTAGGTGGGAAATAAGCGCAAAAAAGCATAAGTGTAGGAGATTTACTTGCTCTTCTTTTTTTGCGCATGACTGAGGGAGAGAAGATCTCTCGGGAACCCTGAAACAGAGTGTCTTCTCATTGGTTTTCGTGAAGTACAATGAAAAGTGTCTCTTAGTGGCGTAAAAAAAAGCACAAGGAGTGAGCAGGCGCCTTAACGTTCAAATAGCCAGTTTTTGGCTAAAAGAACCCGATCTACGGCGCATGATCTCCTACACTAAGTTTCCCAGAGCCTCGTGTCATGTGCAGACATAAGATCAAAGGAGGCTCTGGTAACGAAAATGCTTGCTTCTATGCCCGTAACGCGAACCTGTCATTGTGCTTTTCAAACAAGTGAAAACCAGGCTTATGTGGTATATGACATGAAATATCCTAAGCATCTCTTGCGTCCCTCATTAAAGGCAGCCATTGTAATTCGAAATATTTTTCTGTTATCACATGCAGTTGCTTAATGCAAGCCATGCCAATCACCGAGTTTTAAATGTTAACTTTTTCTGTTTTTGTTGCTACTCTTTTAACGAGATATTTCCCGGAAAACAGCGAGTTTCCAATCGAGTAATCGTAACAGTCATAAATAAGAAGGGAAAGCTATGCTAACAAATGCTATATTGCTAGAATTAGAATTAGCCAAGATGTCAAGCAATGAGCGGGCTACGATTGACTAATTCTAATTGTATCCCGTTTGGAACGAGTTACGAATTCGGCACCGAGTTTTGACCTTGGACGATAATTTTGCCAAAGATAATGTCCAATAGAGCGATTCCCAGTGGTCAGTTATTTACTAATTATACGTAACTGAATCCCATAGAGACTTACAAAAAGTTAACTTATCAATTGTCAAGGTAACACTGCGCAACCAACTATTTCAGCCAAATTCAAACAGAGCTTTAAGAATTGTTGAGCTTACCTCGTCGTCCCTTGGTAGATCCTAGATCCTAGTTACGGGTTGTTCCTGAGAGTTAAGGCATAGGTCACCTGAGACTGTTGTACTTGACCTATTGTGATTTTGATATGAAGGACAGTAACTGTTGTGAGTGCTGGTTTAACTAATTAGAATCGTTAGCTAAACCAACGTCAACGAATTGAAATGGCTTTTGCAATAAAACCTCGAGAAAATTAAACTTCAGTTTGCAAGGACACATTACCGAAACAGAAAAATGGTTTTCTGCAAACACTAGAGTATCCTATTCGTTCTTCGACCCGGCACCACTGAACAAGCAACTCTTTTGAAAATTAGAGTTCCTTTATTCACTTAAACTCTAACAGACATCTCTTTTGAAAATTCACCAGATTAAGAGTGGAACGTACAGTTTTTGTACGGAATCCTTGTGGCTTTTTCTCTTGTTCCGTGTATCTGGTGCTGTCCTCAATTGTTCGTCCGTGCGGAAAATTCATCACTGTAAAAGCCTCTATTTTCTTTAAGAAAATATTCACATGTTTAAGCTGGAGTGAAATTAAAGCTGAATTTCGTATTACATAACGCAGATGCCAAAAAGAATCTTTGTTCAAAGGAAAATGCTGTGTTATTTAAAATAAGAATCTTCAGAAGTTCATTCGCCAACTGCTTCATCAGCTCAATTTTTATTGTTCTCAAAAAGTTGACCTTTGGATTTATTGAAATACAAAGGGTGGATTTCCACTTACAACCAATCCTTGTTTGTAAAGCAAATAGGTATTTTTCTTTGAAAGACCGAAGCTCACACTAATCTTATACTGATTTTAACTTTTACAGGCTGTTCACGTTAGGTTTTCGCCGGCAAAGACATTTACGAACACTCCAAACGAATTAATCAGTTTCAATTTGCGTTGGGAAAAATCAGGATACCTAAAACAAGTTAAATCCAAGTAACTTTCGGGACTACTTTGTCTTAAAGACCAATCACTCGACAACCATTTGATTTCGTGGTGCGGTTGTTCAAGTGTAATTTTCATTCGGTTGAATATTTTAAAAAAGATGTTTATTAAAATTAATGATTACACTCTGACTGTCGAGACCCAATCTATCGAAAATTGCTAAAGGTGGGCAGTTTCCTGTTTTTATTCTTTAGTGTAACATTGCCTGCCTGTGTGCGCCTCAGTCGGTGGTATAAACAAACTCTGCCTCCTCTTAAAAGCGTTCGTCTGGGCAGGATTTTCTCAAAATTCATTGTTTATTGCCTATTGCTGCGTAATTGAACCGCTGGAGTACGCAAATAGCTATGGCAAAATGAGGGCATTTGCACACCGGGCGCAATACTGGTAGTTAATAGTTCTAGAAATCTTGTTTAATTTAAACAACAGCAGATCATTGTCAAAGCCAAACTGTGGTCGACAAACTTGTTCACCGTTTCTTCTAGAAAATACAGTTTTAGACGCCAAATTTAAGGCCTAGTTTTTGAAGATGCAAACAATACAATGATTGCCATAAGTTTTCTACTCCACTAAGGTGGATTTAAGCATTTATCTCTCGAATTGCCTTGATAGTGAATGCGAGTAGTCTGTGGCCTTTCGTTACAGCTGTTTTAAAAATGGGGTTACAACACGAGAAAAAAAAAAGCATACATTAGCTGCAATTACGAAGAAAATAAATGATATCAAACTGTGCTCTGTGTTCTGAGACGCCTTTGTCAATTGATCGAAACGCCAGTGGCTTTAACGCAAAGAAAACTAGAATTTTTAATTTGCATCTTATTAAAATGGAAACAGGTCATTTAATTCGCAGTGCTGATCAATGCATGCCAGTCACGAAACTAAAATATCTTCTCACTAGATCGGGTTCAGGGGCACGAAGGTTGCCGGCGATTTCACTCGGTTTAAGGTAATATTTGTTTGTGAATTCTCAAAGAGCAGACGGTTTATCTATATATAGAGTTGGGGAAGCCCTATTTTCGTCTAGTTTATCCGCATTATCTTGCGTAAGCTGGCTTAAATTACACAGATTTAGAAACGATAAGTTTAATGGTGAAGTCACTAAATTGACTGTGTCAATAGACGTTATTTAATGATCGAGTCAACATCTTTATGAGCCAACAGACCGACTGTTCTCGCCTCGCAGATTTGTCAAATTCTTCAAAACCTGTTCGTCAAGCAAGTTGTTCGTTGAACGGAGGACCTGCTAAGTTTGAAAGGTGGCTAGTTTCTTAACACATCGAAACAAAAACACAATGGTTTCACCTTAAAACATTGATCTATTCAAGGATATATTGAGCCAACTGTCATTTCAATGGACTATAATCAAGAGCTGTTGTAATACTGTAAATTTCTAAGCCGCTCTTTTTTTTTCTTTTTTCTGGTGACTAAGGACTTTTGTTGTACTTGCAGAATTCTCGATGGACAACAACAGCGAAGCCCTGCCTACGAGGTGGAAGCGTGAACGAGAGGATGACGAGGAAGAACGAAAGGTGCGAATGTCACCGGACACGAAGCGACAGAGAACGGACAAAATGACGCTGTCTAACGGAGATGGTACAGTTATGTCGACATCGGATCACGGCCGTTTTATGAACCTTTTAACACGGCTCTTTCCCGAGCAAAAAAGGAATGTTTTGGAGCTAATACTCAAGGGCTGCGGAGGTGATGTAATCCAAACGATTGAGACCGTTTTACCGAGTCACGAGGAAGCGCTTGCCAGGGGACAAATGTTGGCAAGTGTACAGCGTGGTCTGTTTCCAGGACCCCCTCCACCTTCTAGCTACTCGGCCTTCACGCCTCTCTCGCCAACAATTCCTCACGGTATTCCATTGAGCGCCGTCGATTATCACGCCGCTTCCAAATGTGCAAGTGGTCAGTGTCCTGGATGTATTTATTACCCTGGACCTGGACCTGTACCGTCCGTTCGTAACCCGCTAAAGGAACCCGCGAAGCGACCGACGTCAGATGTTCCCACTTCTTTGATAACGTCGATAACAGAGCACATCCCGACCCCGATGTCAACAATCCCTGGCTTGGCAAAGTTACCCCACCTCGAGGACATGAGGTACAGTCACAGTATGCGGTCAGCGACCGCCGCCCTCATGACCATGAGCTCCACTGGCAGAGTTCTCCCAGGGGATCGGATGTTACTGCGAAATGAGCGCGACAGAAGCCCGCCCTCGCTTTCACCTCAAGGCTCACCTAAAAGCGAGGCAAATGAAAAACACTGAAATAAAATAAGAAATTGTCTTTCTCTCCTTTAGTCAAGGTACGCCAATTACGAAACTGAGCTATTTTGATATTATTACCAAGCATTACGTATACCACAATTGCAAGTACATAAGCAATATGAATAGTACATACGGATATATACATTTCCAATTCGTTATTTTATACCTCTTAAAGGCTTAAGCTATCTTACATATAATCAAAACTCCTAGAGTTTTTCTGTAACCGAGCAAAAGAATGCTGAAGAATCTTTATTGTGTAATTTTCCGAGATCGTGTTTGAACGTTTTTTAAAATAATATAGGGACGACAACGGCCGCAGCAATGCCACAAAACAATAACATCATCGATTTTAAGAGGAAAAATAATCTCACTTGCGGCACGCATATTTGCGGTACTTCACATAACAACGACGTAAAATCACCAAATTTCAGTCTTTCACGGAAACGTAAGCATATGACAAATGTGTATCTTTTATTTTCTTTTTTTTTTTTTTCTTTGGAACCGCTCGTACCGAATGTATTTTTGGAATGCTTTTCCCACATTGTAAGATGTGAACGAGATGGACTAATCATTTACGTCGGCGTTTTTCATCCACGTTGCTGCCGAAGATCTTTAAGTCTTAATTAATTTTCGAGCTTCAAATTTGCTAAGTCATCCGCTGATTGGCTTGTATGCATTAAGAACAACGAAGTATTAAGTTAGCTGCTGCTACTTGCTGACAAGATTGAGTGTATTTATACAACCTTTTTTTACCCCAGAATGGGTGTGCCTTGTGCGACAAAGAAATGCAATCCATCTAGTGAATTCTCGGTTTTCACATGACGTCACGACCGCCATGTTGGTGCCCCTAAACAAAGAAAAGGCGGCCATGTTGGTGCCCCCATCAAATCCTCCGGGAATTGAACTCTATTATTATGCAAACGCTTCCTTTTGTTTTCGTTGAAAATCATGGCTGTTGATCACGTGAGTGAAAACCAACAATAAAAAGCCCACAGGGAAGTTCAGACTTATCAGAGATTTTAATTTCCTCGCGAAGTGTTTTTAATCGTGCCGCACAAGGTTGTTTGAATTAACAATAAGTCAAAGTAGCTTGTCACAGACAGACAGACCTCATAGTATTTTTTATGCTACAAAAACAGTGCGGCTTTTTGCTGCTTTTTCGATTTATAGAGAAAAATTGTAAAGAGCCCATTGGAAGGTAATTATACTGAGTAAATTATGCAGAACAGTAATCTGGAATTGATCAGCCGCCGAGTGTACAAACTAGCTTTGTAGAATAAGGGACAAATTAATAAATCTGTAAGAGTGAGAAATGAGTGTGTCTTGTTATTAGTTTCTTGAGAATATTTTAGTAAGTTTGCGCAAGCGCAGTTCCTACTCAGCTGCAGCAGCCTTTGTCGCTTTTAACGAAGTTGTCGTCTTTTATAATTTCTCATTCTTATCTTATTAGGACAGGTAGAATGACCACACTGCAGCTGCAGCTTGACGTGTTGCTAAGTACGCTATTTACTCTCTCATTTCGACTATAACCCGCAAGTCAGATATATATTTATAAAATAATTAGGATAGTACGCGCACTCTCATTGCTCGATAGCTTTGTTTAGATGAGAGTATATAAACACGGCTGTGACATCACACGAATTTTGATTGGTTAAGTATTGTCAGACGCACGATTTGAATGGCTGGTAGGAAATATGAGCGTGTATCAAGAAAATCTGTTTCAACCGGAAGTGAAAAGACCCAGCATTTTTCTTCACTTGTCGAATTATTTTTGAGAAATATTTTATATAAAGCAATAGAGGATTTTTTTCCTTGTTTACATAGCCTCATTTAAACACGCGGGGAGTTGGAAGTTGAGAGAATTCTCGTGTTAGATGAGACTATGCAAACACGGAAAAAGTCCTCTGTTGCTTAAATATATATTTAATATTTCATAAATATTCTATGAACCATCATTGTGGAACATTTACCTTGATAACATTCTTCGCAGTGGTAGAAAATAGAACAAGGTTAAGTCTTCTACCAGAGGAGAAGGCCCATCAGGCACCGTGAGAGTGTAAAGCGTCTTGCCCAAGGCACAACACAATGTCGCCGACCAGGACCCGAACCCGAACTACTCAAACCGGAGTCGAGCGCAATAACCATGAGGCCACCGCGCCTCTCACCAGAAAATAGCAATCAATAACCTCTTACTAACCGAGTGCGAGGGCCGCCTTGGGGAATATTGGCCCTCTGTCGATCGTGGCAGTACGGTCTCGAGCAAGTGAGATTGGTTAGCTTAGCTAACGCTCACATGGTTCATATGGGTTAGAAACCTAGCACTTCACATTACACTCTAACCAGTTAAGTCTGTTCAAATATAAGTGCTACACCGCCAACGTTTGCAAAAATGTAATCCTTCCTTGTACTTGTACATGTTCATTACCGTGACTTTAACATCTTCAGTTTCCACGGCCTGCTCCTGTCTGACTTTGTGGTTCAGTCGGTGGAGCAGTGGTGATCTAACCCGAAGGTCGTGGGTTTAATTCCCACCCTGATCAGAGTTTTTCTCTGTCCTTGACCATTGGTTTAGCTAACGCTCACATGGTTGATATGGGGTAGAAACCTAGTACTTCACATTACACTCAAATCAGTTAAGATTAGTAAGTGGTTTGTTAAGTGGCATCGTTTGTTTGAGCGATGGGCACTTCTCCGCTTGGTGAATGTTCGTAATCTTTGTCTTCCATAAGCGAACTTTGAAAGGTAACGTTTTACATGTAGAATGATTCGTTTTACTTTTCCTGAATTCCCTAGTTAAAAGTTATGCACTACCGTATAGCACTTTCTTTGCGGGGTTTAATTTTTGCGGATTGTACTTGATCCGCAAAAATATGTTCCAGCATAAACAAAAACACCAGCAAAATTAAAAACTGCAAAAAAATTACTCCCGTTATATAATTAAAAATGGCTTTCAATGCACTTGTATTACTATATCATACATTGGGTAAGAAAGATCGTTTATTTTGAAATTTGCATTGAGAAAAAGCAATCGGAGCTTGCTACAAACAAAACTTCTCTGAGGCACTGACAAGAAACGAAGTCAAAGCAGGCAATCAAAAAGTCACGTTAAGGACGGTGCCTACAAATTCAAAGGTATTTTTGCGGGTTACTGAATATGCGGAAAATGCAGATCTTAACAAGTGTTATTGAAATCCAAAAAGAAAATTGGGGTAACCACGCATTTTTTGAAGATAATTAATCAAGAATATTTGTAAAAAGCTTTAAAATACAAAGCAATGTATGGCGTTCTTTTCCAAATTGAAGCTTAATTATCTCTGAAAAATGCGTGGTTACCCCCAAGTTTCTTTTTAGATACCAAGAGCACTTGCTAAGTTCTGCTTTCTTCGCATGGTTTTGAACCGCGCAAAAATATCTCTGTATTAATAAGCACTACCCATAGGAAATCCGAGTATCTCGAGATGCGCAGAACGTATGCGCAATAACAATAGTAGGCACCGTCCTTAAACTTGCTCGAACGGGTCATCTGAAGGGACACCATTTTCTAAGGCCTTCAGGACGCCACATTTTTTCCAACCGTTTTCGATGATTGAGAAAAGGAAAGGAAATTTATATTTAAGGACGTTCGCCAATTGTTTCTGCGCATCCTTACTGCGCACGCAAATGCACATGCCACGTCATACACGAGCGCGCGCGCTAAGTAATAAAATGAGAAATAATAGCGCAAAAGGCCATTGCTATAGCTTTGCCTGGATTGAACGGTCTTGGACGTTCGGTGACCCCTATTTTTCTTTCCAGAAACGGATTTTATTTACAATTATCTCCACGTTGTCCAAAAATGAACAAAAAATCAGTGTGGGAAGTTAAAAAAAATTCAAGATTTCTGCTCACGGGATATCAAATCTTGCCATCTTGCGGCTGCAAGGCGAGTGAAACTGTGGTTGCTAAATGCGAACTTGATCTTTAAGAAACCTCACCAGTTGACTAAAGAGAGAAGATTTCACTTCAAGGATTTAATTGCAATATATCTGGGTTTACAGACACTGGCCTTATTCGCTAACGAAGCCTGATTTTGTCACATTTTGGGTGTTTTTCCGGGCATGTTCTCTCTAAAACGAAGTCGGTGACCCCCCCATTTTTTTTACATTTCTGACATAACTAACTCATCATCTTACCGTGGTAAAAGTTTCAGAAAAAAATCAATTTGGAAAAATTTTCGCGCGAACGTCCTTAAGTGTCCTACACGGTAAGCAAGAGCTGCTTTTCCTGGCTTTCAAAATCGATCAATCAAGTTCAGTGTTTTTTTGTTTTTTTTTTCTTTTGGGGGGGGGGACATATCTTTGTTCGACGAGCATTTAAAAGCGTTTTCTGTATACTGTATCAATCGAGCGATGCCGTTTAAAGCTCTGTTTATAGCGGAAGCGAGCATCCGCTTTTGAGATTCATCATCACAGACACCGTGCTTGAGTTACTCGAAGAGTCAATTACATCATGATGTTTAAAACCCTCTCCTACTCATTGGAGGTACAAATTAGCTATTTACAAAGAGATCGGTTAAATGAAAAATCCAGGCATTTATTCTATTATTTGCGCGAAACAAATGACTCATTACATAGGTCAGCCTCGTTTAAAAGGCGAGTACGCTAGCAAGATGTCTTACTTTTTGATGTTGACTCGCTTTGGAAAAGAGCCTCGAAAATTCATTGCTCGCTGTAATCCCACTGTTCCTTTGATTGTTTTGAAAAGAAGGTAAAGAAAATTAATAACAAGAAAAAAGAGTCCACCCTTTACCAGTGCTATTTTCAATTACCTTTTTTCTTCTTTCTCTTGGTCCTTTTAGAGAAAAACCTTTCACATATTTTTGCATTTTTAACACAGTGTTTGTTCACGTCCACATTTGTTTTACCTTTTAACATACCGTCTTTTCTTAATTTGCATGATTCAAAACTCTTGTTCAATTAGCCAACTTGAAGTTCGGGCACATTTTGTTGATCTTCTTGAACGGAAATCAAACAAAGGTCAAGTGACAGCTTTCAAATGAAAATAAAGATGTCCATTTTCCATTGAATCTCGAGTAGATTGCGGCAATTGAACTTATGCTAGGATGAAATGGAGTGTCCACTCGTAACAATACCTAGACAACGATTATGTCTTTGACAAAAACCACAGCCTTAAGTTGTCGCATTTTTTGAATAAAAATGTTGTGTTTGAATGTCAAAGTAATTCCCAGAAGAATTTTCATTTGTATTCAAGTTGAAAACTCTGAAAGAAAACGTATAGAATAAAGAAACTCCAAACCAATCTTTCCTTCGAACTAGTCTTATCGAAGCCTTTTCAAATCAATTTCTTCGCAGAACCAACCGTTTTTCAAGAAATATTACGACTGAAGAAGATGGGAATATTAATTTTTTTGTCAATTACCATAAAAATAGAATTCGCTTTTATTCACTCGTTCAGTTAGTAATAAAGAGAGTTCGGTAAACGATGTAAAAAATCGAGCTAATCCATCTTGGACCAATCACCGATCGAGTATCTTGTCTTGGAAACAATACAACTCATTTACTCTACAAATGCTGTGGCCAATAAATCAACTGCATGACGGTCATTAATTTGCGAAAGCGTAAATTGAAAAACTAACTGTTTCAGTAGGAGCTGTCGCAGAAGAGAAACTTGAAGGATAATAAATATCAAAACAAAACGCAAAGCAGAAATGACTGACAACATCGGAGGCGAGGATAATGTCATACGATCTCCGCGTTGCGCGAGGTGTCGCAACCACGGTGTTGTTTCGTATTTGAAAGGACACAAGCGCTACTGTCGCTGGAAAGAATGTACTTGCTCTAAATGCAGCCTGATCATCGAACGACAGCGGCTCATGGCCGCCCAAATAGCGCTCAAGCGAGAAGACGATGATGTACCCGCGTCGAATTTTCAGGAAGCGGTCAAAGTGACGGAGACCGGCTGCATGTTGTTTCGCGGGCCGCCAGAGCCTTCTACAGATGTTGTACCTTCAGTTGTTGAGCCCCTGCCGGTTCAAGTTGATGCTAATAATAACACCATGAACTCGAACGACTCCAACGCGATGATGTCCGGGGAGAAAATCAAACATCCTTCGCTGGCCTCTAGTCAAGGTAAAATTTATCAGAATGGATTCATTTCTTACTTTTTCATTTGTATAGCACTCAAACAATTACAATGGATACGTCCTATCGATTCCTCGTGCGTGTGGGTTAACTTGCGGGCGCTATCCCACACGGTAACATGTTCAAGCGATCTTTGAGGAATCTGTAAAAATGCGGGTTTCCTAGAAGACCTAAATCTTGAAAAGATTAGGCCTCAAGCTGTTGTTGTTGTTGTTAAAGTCGTAAAATATAATGAAGGGGTAGTTTCTAAAGAAACTGTGATGCTGCGTCGGTGGGGAAGTAGTATACAAAAATTTGGTTTTATCAACGGAGTTGATAATGTTAATTGGCCACCGTACAAAGATTCTAAAAGCTGACGTTTCCGCTCTGACGAAGGGCTAACGCTCGAAACGTCAGCTTTTAGAATCTCTGTACGGTGGCCAATTTACATTATCAACTCCGTTGATAAAACCAAATTTTTGTAAAATATAATGGCTTGTTTATGAAAAGACAAGGTGCGTAACTTCAGTTGTCTGTTCAAACTTTTCATATCTATACATATTATCAAGTAGATTTGTGGAGATGGACAAGTTCAACAAAACTTTGATTCATCCATCGAGCACTTTAATAGCAGACTTCAACGTATTGCTCAACGACAGTAATAAACAAATATATATGAAATATACAAACAAGCTAGTAACATCTATGAATGAAGCTAAAATAAAGGAATACTGAAGTGCGGTTTATAGATCAGACGAAAGGGAGACTCCTGAAGCGGTCCGCCTACTTATGAGGACGATTTAAGCAATTGTTTGTAAGACAAATGAATGAAGGGGTAGTTTCTAAAGAAACTGTGGTGCTGCGTCGGTGGGGAAGTAGTATACAAAAATTTGGTTTTATCAACGGAGTTGATAATGTAAATTGGCCACCGTACAGAGATTCTAAAAGCTGACGTTTCGCCCTTCTTCCCTTGGATTCGCTCTGACGAAGGGCTAACGCTCGAAACGTCAGCTTTTAGAATCTCTGTACGGTGGCCAATTTACATTATCAACTCCGTTGATAAAACCAAATGTTTGTAAGACAGACCTGAAAAATTCAGGTGGATAAATGGGAGTCGCCCTACCAACTGAGCTATGAAGCCACTCGGCTGGGAGAAGGTCAATAATTTGTATCTTTATATCCATTGAAGCGGCCATCTATTGTATCTATATAAGTCTATATAAGTCTTTGACCGGGATTCAAAAGGAGGACAGAGTGTCAATTTCCAGAAACAAATCCGGCGTTCAATTTCTTAAGTTTAGCATCTGAAAAAGCTCCGACGGTTACCATAGTCTTTCAACTGAGTTTTTGTAACCTCCAGCAGATCAAGTAGAAAATTGTCGGCCATTCCTGACCGTTAAGATTTCTCAATGTCGTATGGCTCACTAATAAATCAAGACATGAGAAACATGCTCAACACCGAGGTTATTTAGGCTACTGAGTCACAGGCCGAGTATACATAACTTGAAAATAAGGCAGATGCATCAATCATTGGAAAACAAACGTCTGAGTTATAAGTCCGTCTGATCATCGCATTTTGGAAACGTGTAAGTCCTGTCAGACGTTTGAATCAAGTAGCAAAGAGACGGGACACAATCAGCTCAGTTACGCAGGGCTTTCAATAATCTTTTCTGTAAGCGCCTAGCGGTAGTAGACTGAGGCGGCTGTGATCGCAGTGTGAACCCAAGCATCAAAGCCTGCTCGTTGGCCTATGCAGCGGACGGTGGTAAGAGGCGGTATATATAGGCGGCGGGTAACCGGCTTTTATAGGGAGCTTAAGCACGCGCGTTTTTGAGACACGGACGGCAACCGGAAGTGAATATTTCGCACGCCAGGACAGCGGCCTCTCCCAGCTTTTTAAACTTAGGGTATCTAATAGTGAAAAGATGCTTAGCGATATAAATGTGGTTGTGTGAAGACAAGTTAAAAGGGAAAACAGCTCACTTCCGGTTGCCGTCCGCGTCTCAAAAACGCGCGTGCTTAAGCTCCCTATATTGAAATTCCTTGCTAACGGCGTACTTAACAGTCAAACGTTCAATGTGTCTAGACGTCTAAAACGTTCTTCAGTGTGTACGGCAAACAAGAGGCTCTGACAAGGAAAAGGAACGTAGATAGCAGATAGCTCACTGCATACATCAAAGCAAACCAAGCTTTCAGATTTGTACCTATTACAGCAACTAAATACTAAACGCTCAGAAAATGGTGGTTGTAATCGAACAACTCATATCCTGTCAAAATCTCTGTTTCGTCAAACAATCGAAACTTTATTCTTTCAGTTTTCTATTATATTCAGGGTTCAGTTCTCTCAAAAAATGGTGGCGCATTAGCCTAAAAAATGACGAGAGATATTAATTACTGACGTGCAGTGCAACTTGAAGAATGAATGACTCTATCATTCTTTAGGCGATGAAAGTACTGTCAGTCGTTTCAAATTGACCGAAAAAGCTCTTTTTCCTCTTACAGGTTTGAAGCGAAGATTTTCAGAAGTTGAAACATCCTTCCCTTCACCACCAGAGATAGGAGATGACAGTGTTTTCTACGACAGTGATGGAACAAATGGCGGAGAGCTAAACGACCGTGACACACGAGGATTTGATCAACAAGACATTCAAGAGAACAAACGGGATGATTCCCGCCCTTCTAACGAAGGCCTCCCAACTAAGAAATTCGAAAGTCCAGAAAACCAGACTTCCACCTACCGTGGAAAGTTGCATCCCCTGGAATTGCTTACCAGGCTCTTTCCGATTCAAAGACGTGGTGTTCTGGAACTCATTTTAAAGGGATGCCACGGAGACGTGTTAAGAGCAATAGAATGTGTTTTACCAAGCCACGAGAAAGCTCTGGCAGCTTTGAAAACATCTGAAACCACCCTGATGCATTATAACCCAAGTATTTCTCCAAGTTATTTTGCCCACCAGTCTCGAGCACCATACCAAGGCCCATTGAGACCTGGGCACTACCCTATCTACGGCTCAGCGCCAAGTTATTCCTTCGCAATGATGGAGTACCCACAAAAGTGTAGACTGGGGCAGAAGTGCACTGTTGGCGATCAGGAGCATGGGAACAACTTGCCGGTTTCGGATCAAACAAACATTGTGGGCAAAGTTTGTTCAGAATGTTCCGCAAAATGCTCACCATCGAGTAACTTTTGCAGCTCATGTGGAAAGTGTTTTAAAGAGATGTAACTACTAAAACGTTTCATTTTAAAGAGATGTAACTGCTAAAACGTTTCATTTAGAAAAAGTTGTTCTCCTTTGCCACGTTCACTTTAACTAAATCTACTAACCCAACTCAGTTCAGAAAAATGGTCACTTGTGAAGAACGGTTGAAACTCGTGAACACTGGAAAAAAAAATCTCTTCATTCGCCTAAAAACAGGATTCTTTTTCTCACAGAGGTGTAGGTAATGGGGAAGACAAGGACGTTTCAATTGAGATCAGAGAAACCGGGATTGTTACACAACTTTGACTCTTTTATGTTGACTTTCAGTTTGTAAGACGCAGGGGATCTTCAAACCTGTACGATTCCACCCTGAATGAATAAAGAAAATTTGGAGAACCAAATTTCTTGCAGTCATGGTTAACTTATACCTTGTTGTCTTAGCAACAGCTAACGACTTGCGAAAAAAGGCAGGCACCTCTGAAGAAAAAAACCGTATACTAAATGATCACAGAACCGACAGAAAAAAGCTCTCTTATTTCTCTACTTTATAAAGCATACAAACGTAAGGAAAATTAAGGACAAAAGAAACTAACAAAATAGGCTGTAAAGCCTAAAATTGGGTTGAAGATTTTGTCAACTGCAATCTACTTTTAACAGATTTTTTATATACATATTTTTCGCCTTATAGAATTTCCATCTACCGTGAAGCAAAAGTAATCTGTTCGAACAATGAGATCTATTGTAGCTAGGTTCTTAGCTATAAAGGTCGGTCCACCAGCCCTAAGACTATGAGTACTAAAGCCCTTAGCAGTTACACCCATGGCCGACAAGATCTCTTTAATTAATTCCTAGACGAGTTAGCTCTTGACGATAACAACTGCTGAATCATAGCTGGGCCGTAGCCAGAAAAAAAATTGTGACTGAGGCAATGTCCATAGTTAAATTCTCTTCGTAGGTATTTTAGTTGTTTATGATGAGTACATTTTAGAGCGGTTTTCAATTGAGTGTCGAAAGTAATAAGATAATTACTTTGGTTTTGCATTACTTCACTCAGTGATTGGTTCAAAGTTTTCGCGCCACTTTTTCAACCAATCAGAAGTGAAACCAAAGCCAATTGTGGCTCGCGCGCGCACATTTTCCCGCGCTTTGTGTCGGCTACGTGTAATTACTTCGAGTTTTGATTGGTTTATTGGTTTACTGGATTGTCTCAGTCCTTTTTGATTGGCCAAAGTAATTACTTTGGTTTTGGTTTTACGACACTCATTCGAAAACCGCTCTAAAGACAACACTGGAATCATGCTTTTATATTAAAAAAGAAACACAAAAAAATGACAGAGGCAAGTGCCTCGGTTTACCTCATACTGGTTACGACCCTCCATACGTTGTCGTTGAATTCAGCGTACTGCACCCCAGGTAGTGGCCTATAGTAAATCCTAGAAAAAATAAGGTAAAAACAACTACAAATCAGTGGCACTCCAAGCGCATGTCGCTCACAATCAGGACTCTGCTACGTGACGGCAAAAAAAAAGAAAAAACAACAACAACAACAGTTTATGCTAATCAGGATTATCACAAATTACATATTTTGCCTCCACTAATCAGCCGGACACTCAAGCTACTATTTAGTATAGGCTGCTACCGCAAAAACGAGATGACTTGTTGGTTGGAGAACCGACTCCGGCCAAATAGTGGAACCACTGAGTGCAAAAGGAAGGGTACCTAAGACTTCCACGGTGAATGGCTTCCATCTATTGAAAACACTGGTATGATTCAGAGATGCTCCGGGTACACTGGAAGCGAGAACTGCCAATCAAGCTTTTCAGGCATGGAAAAGCCTTCTTGGGAAAACGGCAGAGATTTCGACCAGAACTCTGTGAGACAAATGGGTAAAGTAAAGGGATAAAGCAATATACGGCAAAATAATAAAACTGGCAGCGAAAAAAGAACGAAAAGGTAAATGGATAAATAGACCGCAGCATGAACCATGGAAGACTCTGGAGAAAACCATGCAGAAAATGATAACAGACTAAAACAGGGCACCCATGCATAAACGGAATAATAAATGCCTTAAAGCAAATGCTATGAAAGGATAATAGAAGGACATAAGTTCTTACGAGGAAAAAGAAAACCAACCAAACTGTTTATTTTATTGTATTGATAAAAAATAAATTAAACAGATAAATCTTAAGCTAAATCACCGCGGAGTAGCTTCGCACGTGATGAAAAATGCTTGTAACATTTACACTGATGTGTTAGCTATAGCCAGCATGCATAACATGCTCACGCTGAACTTCCGAAGGAAACAACATAACCAGCTGTTGCAGAAAAATATGAAGACGACAATAGCCCACTTTCGATGTATTAAAATTCAGTCCTAAACAAAAGTCATCATCATGGGGAATAAGCTCATAAATATCCTTGTATTTATTCCCCAGAGCCTCGAGATGATGCCTTTTGTTTAGGACTGAATTTTTCCATATCGAAATTGGTCTATTTACCGTCGAAAAGATTTTGAAATATAAATGAGTCAAAACTGTCTATTCGCTGTACAGGCTTGCTACTTAATAACTTTGTTTAGCATTTGAAAGAAAAACGGAAAATCAAAGAAAAAAATATAACTTTTTTCGGAAATGGCTGCCATTTAGATATTCTTTTGTTTTTACTCAAATTAGACCTCGATGCCTCGTTCAAGGCAAAATAGACCCTTTGCATAAATGGCGCCCAAATTTGAGTAACAGTACTTTATATATCCTTAGCCTCGTGTTTATGTTTCAAGACAAGGGATTTTTCTCATGAATGACACAGATCAAGCTATTTTTAGACGAGTTCTCAAATACGATTTGGCTTGCACGAGTGCCAATCCTCATTTCCATGTGGATTAATTTCTCATGCAAGACTTGTGATTGGCTGGAAAGGTCCGGTTTCGCCGGAAAATCAAACTATAAATAACTTGAGTTAACTGAATAGAGTGTAATGTGAAGTGCTAGATCTCAATCCCATATGAACCATGTGAGCGTCAGCCCCACCGATGGAAATGGGCCCACACAAGGACAGAGAAAAACTCTGACCAGGGTGGGAATTGAACCCACGACCCTCGGGTCAGATCTCCGCCGCTCCACCGACTGAGCCACAAGGTCAGACGGGAGCAGGCCGCGGGAACTGAAGATGTCAAAGTCACGGCAATGAACATGTACAAGTAGCACTTATATTTTAAACAGATTATATGGGATTGAGATCTAGCACTTCACATTACACTCTATTCAGTTAACTCTGTTTAAAATATAAGTGCTACACGGCCAACGTTTGTATAAACGTAACCTTTCCTTGTACTTGTACATGTTCATTGCCGTGACTTTGACATCTTCAGTTCCCGCGGCCTGCTCCCGTCTGACCTTGTGGCTCAGTCGGTGGAGCGGCGGAGATCTGACCCGAGGGTCGTGGGTTCAATTCCCACCCTGGTCAGAGTTTTTCTCTGTCCTTGTGTGGGCCCATTTCCATCGGTGGGGCTGACGCTCACATGGTTCATATGGGATTGAGATCTAGCACTTCACATTACACTCTATTCAGTTAACTCTGTTTAAAATATAAGTGCTACACGGCCAACGTTTGTATAAACGTAACCTTTCCTTGTATAAATAACTTGGTCTGTAAAACGCCGTTTCATAGATGCAATGACGTTGTAAGCTCCTAGTCATGTATGTTCTCCTACTCACCGTGCTGGTCACACATTGGACCTTCTCTTAACAAGAGATGATGATAAATTAGTTACATCTGTTTCTATTCATGACGCCGCTTTCTCTGATCATTTTGTTGTTAATGGTGTTTTGTCCAATACAATACAATACAATACAATACAATACAATACAGTACATACTTAATTGACCGCTCCCCATAGGGGATTTTTAGGGCCAATGAAACACAACGAAACGACGGAACAGAACAACAACAACTGTTAAGAATCCGGCCCAACTGGCCGGAGGCAAACCAGTTAGCTATTTACAAGTACAGCTGGGAAGTTGAACCAGGGACTACCAGGATCAAATTCAACGAGTGGTCAGAGCGGGTCTTGAACCCGGGATCTCCCGATCTCAAGGCAAGCGCTCTAACCACTGGGCCACACTCCCTCCTCCTTTTCTTTATGGAGAAACCTTTGTTTACAAAGAAACAAACTATTTATCGTAGTTTTAAGAATTTTGATATCGATCTTTTCATCAGTGACATTCGAGGCTCTTCCCTCATCAGTCGATGATCCACCAAATGAACTTGATGATTTAGTTGCACTTTACGA
>NC_090894.1:12750756-12775756 GCF_036669925.1 Montipora capricornis | reverse complement strand
TGTGTTAATTCGGATGCGTTGTAGAGTTAGTCCTTCCAAATGCCCGGTCAAATGGAAAGCGCCCTAAGAGTAAAAAGATTTGACACCAGGAACTACACAAAAACGGCACAGCAGCGAAAAAGTTAAATGAAACGGCTTTCAAAAGCTTGAGAAATGTTTTCATTGGAATATACTTTTATTCCATTCGCAAGGAGATTGTTTACAGGAATTGAAATTGAATTTTTAATAACTAATAAGGGAGAGGAAGGGATTCTCGCGTTCAACAGTTGTTCTCTGACCACAAGCTGAAGTTGAAAAAGTTCCCTCGTTAACTTCTCGTCCTTCTCTTTTGTGGTTGTAAAAAGCCGACCGGTCTGTCTCCAACACGAGCGGACTCCTAGAGATTTCTTTTGTCAATTACTATCTATTTTTCCCGTTTGGGAACGACTTGTACGTAATATTAACCACATGTTGATGTATTATAGCACGTTTTTTCCGCATGTCTTTTCCGCTTTTCCGCTTTCTTGTAGTTTCCCTGAGAAATTTTTTTCGTTCCTCCAAGTTGATGCTCCACTCGTACGAAAGGCAATAATTCAAGGAACATTTCGTCAGCTATGAAGTACTCGAGTGTGAAAACCCCTTGTGGTGGCTTACGCTTTTTTGCAGTGTTGATGATGTCCTTTTCCAGTTTGGTTCACATCTCTGTCATGCATGATCAGCTCCTAAAAAAATGACGATGGCCATGCAACTGGACAAAAGCCTGAGTCGATGTTGTTGCGCGAAAGCAGAGGAATTAAGAAGATCACTACCTAAAAAACACAAGACCATCACATTAAAAAACTAGTTAAAATCCTTGAAGAGAGAGGTCTGTCGTTGACATTTCTTAGCTCATTACCCTACCATGCCAAAACAAAATAGAGTGTTTCGTCTCTCCGGTCGAGAACATACATACATACATACATAATACATAATCTTTATTTAACGTGGGAGAAACGCTTAGCTATAGCTATTTTGCAGGTTTTCCACAAAGGTATCTTTTAACAAATTTGTTGATCCAATACCACATTTTTGAGAAGTAAGGACCGAGGAAAATGATACTAGGCCGACACTTTCAAAGAATTGTAATTACATTTTTGATAACTATTATAATAGGGAGAGGCAGTGCGCTGCAATGCGGAATTTCCGCGTTCAAGTACCGCTTTGACCACAAGCTGAAGTGCAGCCCTCAAGCGCTGTGTAAATAGCGCGCCAACCGCTGTGCCTCCAACATGAGCGAAATCCAACAAATTTCTTCTGTTAATTACTATCAGTTTTTCCATTGGCTTTAAAACGCCCTTGAGTGAACGGTCAATTAAACACATGTTGATGTAATATGATTTATGATCATCCCTTTATTCCAGGGCATCTACTTACTGTAAACCGGAAAAAGTTGATTTTATATCTTTGTGCATGTCTCTTCTATTGCCCCAAGTTGATGCTCCACTCGTTCGAAAGGCAGTAACTCAAAGACCATTTCGTCAGCTATGAAAGACTCGAGAATGAGAAAACCTTGTGGTGGCTTGCGTTTCCTGGTTGTGTTAATGATGTGCTTTACCAGTTTGGTTCTCATCTCTGCCATGGATGATCAGCCTGAGCCTGTGTCGATTCTGTTACCCAAACACAGTGGAATTAAGAAGAAAAGCCCCCAAGAACCACAAGATATTGAAAAACGAGTGAAAATCCTTGAAGAGAGGTATGTCATTGACAATCTTTAGGTCGTTTCCCTACCAATGCAAAATAGATTGTGTCGTCTCACCGGTCGAGAATGTATCTTATATTAATTTACCCAGAGCTTCATAGCTAGTTTCTATAAAAACGTTATAACCTACACCCACTTGTAACTTGCCCATGGTCTACAATCCCGTATTTTCGAGAAGTAAAGTCCTAGCAAAATGATACTACGGTCGACTCTCTTTGACACGAAAATTCTTTTGAAAATATTTCCCGCCCTTGTGTGTTATGAGCTCCGTATAAGCTTTAACCCGTGTTAAATCACATTTCCATTGTTGTTTAATCAACATCGGCGTACATAGGTATTTCGCATTGTTTTAATACCTCTCTTTAGTATCAAACACGACGAGTTGAATTTAGTTCCATTAGCGGATGAAAACCGTCAGATTTTCAATTATTCAATTACTGTCCTTTTTTTCTCTGTAGACTTGATGCACTGATGGGGCGAAAATCATCAACTGAACATGAAGATTCTTACTCTTCAGTTACGGCCTACATTATGGGTTGGTATCAGTCTAGAGATACGAAAAGTCAAAAGTAAAATTTTTTCTTAACAAAATATGGTTATTCTTTTTTCTTTTGCGGCTGTAATACGGCTTAGCAACACTCATGTGCCTACTGATGTAAGATTTTCAATGCCAATAGATCAGCTCAACAAAATTTATGCTAAGATAAACTGAGTTATTTGATTCAGTGTATTAACAAAACCACTGAGTACTATAAATTTTACATGATTTACAAAATTAATGTCAGAACTTAAGCAAAAGAAAATGCTGGGGGAAAACAATACCTTTTAGCTTTTTGTTAAACGAAAACCGTTTGAAAAGCAAAATAATGATTAAATGATATCTGACACTGCAAGTAATTTGGAATATGTCCATTGATATTCTCTTAAGCCTGGTTTCCACTGTCGACGCAAGCAAAATTTTAAGCATAAACGGAAGCACAATAGTGCTTATTCCGCCATGAAAATGTGCCTGACGCAAGTATGAGAACAATCACAAGGATCAACATTTTCCTCTTTATATTCATGACTCGTACACAAGGATGGATGTGCAGCTCGAACTGTGAGCCTAAGTGTTTAATGCCGTCCGAGTATCGTTACAAAGCTCAGATAAGATACTAGTTACAAGGTAAACATAAAGTAAGAACCACTCAGGCTAAAGCATATGCAACCGCCTGATACGTAAAACCCAGTGGGAAAATAGGAACGTATTCCCCAACCAAATGAAAGCGCACTAACCTCTGGGGCCTAGAGGTAATATAAGATTTTTTAGACATACAAAGTGATCTAAAATAAAATTTGAAAGTTCGAGAGCTGAGATGAATACATTACATCCTGACAAACCTTATATATCTAAATAACAATAGACTAATTCAATGCCACAGCGGCACCCGTGCATTTCATGCCAACAGGAAAATATTTACATTGTTTGTCGCTATCACTTACAGTTCAGCTCCGCCGAATGTAAATACATTTTCCTTGTGCTTATGCTTGAGTTCGCTTGCGTTGTGTGAAAACGGGACGTAACGCAATCACAGCGGAAGCTGCGATTGTTCGTCCAATGAAAAAGGCCCGTTCCAGATTCCCCTCGCGGTGCCGCGTTGTGAAAGACAACTTGTAACTTGCGAATCATTGTCTCTGCGTTCTGTGCTTCACAGTGATTGGGTTATGATACGTTTTCACTTGAAACGAATCTGTGTTGTTTGCGTTTATGCTTGCACTTGTGTTGCTCGCGTCGCTAGTGAAAACCAGGCATTAAAAACAATGAAGGTTTGTGCAATTTTCTCAATCATAAAGGACAGCCTGCTGGCCAAAACAGTGGAAACGGAAAGATGGGACCTCCTGGACCCCCTGGGCCACCAGGGCCACCAGGATTGGCTGGTAGCCCTGGTTCGGATGGCAAAACTGGCGCAAAAGGTAAAGCGAAAGTAAATGTTGTAATAGACCTTATTCATAAATGGCGGTCAATTTATAATTCTTTTGTCGAAGTTGAAACAAATTAATGGTGTAGCGATGGGCACAAGAATGGGACCTAGCTATGCCAATCTTTTTGAAGGATATGTTGAACACCAATTTTTTAATCAGTACAACGGCCCCAAACCTGAACTCTATGGCCGCTACATCGACGACTGCATCGGCGCTATTTTATCCAGCAGAGAAGAACTCGATCAATTTATAACCTCCGTCAACTCTTTTCATCCGGCTCTTAAATATACCTGGGAAATTTCGGAAACTTCTTTGGCTTTCCTAGATATCAAAGTTTCTATTAGAGGCAACGTGCTATGTACTAGTGTGCACTACAAACCTACTGATTCACACAGTTATTTGTTGTATTCATCGTCACATCCATCACATATCAAGAACTCCATTCCTTATTCTCAATTTCTTAGACTTCGACGTCTATGTAGTGACGACTCCGATTTTTCCAGCAAATCAGAGGAGATGTGCCAGTTCTTCGAAAAACGTGGCTATCCTGTCTCTGTGGTCAAAGCGGGCCATCATCGCGCCCAACAATTTGATCGATAGTCATCACTACAAACGTCACAAAAAGATAAGAATGACAGAATTCCATTCACCCTCACTTTCCATCCTCATAATCACGCAGTCAAAAGCATCATTCTTAGTAATTTTAAATTACTCCAAAATGATCCCGAGACTGGTAGAATCTTTTCGCAACCTCCACTTATTTCATTCAAACGCGACAAAAACTTAGGCAACTTTTTAGTTAGAAGCGCGCTCAAAACTAACGAGCAACCCGGCACTTTCAAATGCGCGCGCTCACGATGCAAAACTTGTCTTTTCATTGTTAACACTGGCAAGATATCGGGACCTAAGCGATCTGTTAAGATCACCGATCGTTTCACATGTACCTCCGCAAATGTCATTTATTGCATAACCTGTACGTTATGCAATAAATTATACATTGGTGAGACAGGTAGACGACTAGGTGACCGATTCCGCGAACACCTTCGCGATGTTGAGAAGAATGACAAGGATGCATCTAAGCCAGTCGCTCGTCATTTTAATCTGCCTAACCACTCCAAAAAACACATGGCTATCTGCGGCCTTTCCCTACATCTAGGTACGACGGAAAGCCGCAAGAATCTGGAACAAAAATTCATCTTCCAAATCGGCACCCTTAATCCTCACGGTATTAACGGACGCTTTTCATTTAACTAATATATTCCTATTTTTTACGTTGCCATGCTACCACCGATAGCGTAGCTCCTACTCTACTATAAAAACTACACGTAACCCATAATCCCTCGATTCGCTCTGACGAAGGGCTAACGCTCGAAACGTCAGTTTTTAGAATCTCTGTACGGTGGCCAATTTACATTATCAACTCCGTTGATAAAACCAAATTTTTGTATACTACTTCCCCACCGACGCAGCACCACAGTTTCTTTAGAAACTACCCCTTCATTCTGAAGTGCAAATTGAAGTGAAAAACACAACTATCAAACCGCGCGCGCAGCCTTGCACCTCTTCCTCGCGCAGCGTTGAAATAAAAGAAGATAAGATAGGCGAGTGTACCTCTTTCTTCACAGGGGAACCAGGAACGCCTGGCTCAAACACGCCGTCACCAGGCCCTCCTGGTCCTAAAGGAGATCAAGGAGCCCGGGGACCTCAAGGCGCCAGAGGAGAAAAAGGAGAAAACGGGACTGCAAAGTCAGGGGTTAAATATGTGCGCTGGGGAAGGACCACATGTCCCAGAGGTGCTCAGATTGTCTATGAAGGTATAAAGTTCTCTGAACAACGTAATCCAACGCTTGCTGATATTTTCCATCGGTTGTAAAAATACCGTGACTGACCTAATTGATTTCATGTTTGGGGTGGTTGCGATAGAAAAATTTATAAAGGAATATTAAAAGATTTATGAAAGTCAAGTAGACTATTGCACGACTGATAAAACAAAGCAAAAATAGACAACGATTACTCAAAAGAAACCAAAGACTGCTCGGAAACAAATCAGGGTTGGAATAATGCGGAATAATGGATAATGAATAAAGAATATGTATCTTTCGAACATTCGGAATAGAGAATTATACTCTGAGGGGTTCCGTTAAGGAACAACGAATTCGGAAAAAAAGAATATCTAACAAAATTTCAATAATGAATAATAAATAAATCGGAAAAAATGAAAGGAATAGTGCTTCTACCCCCGAGAACAAAGCATGGCAAATAATACGACCAAAAACCTCTATATTTCACTTTTTTTAGAAGTGTAATTTAATTAAGAGTACCTGCTTTTGATGGCTGAGGAAGATCGACGCGTTTTACATCCTCTTCTCACGTTGCAGGAATAATGGGGGGTGAACACTACAACAACTACGGTGGTGGAGCCAAGTACCTTTGTCTTCCTCACACTCCAAAGTACGACAAGTACAAAGATGGTAGCCAAAGTGCAGGATACATTTACGGCACTGAGTATGAAGTCAGTTCATACAACGGAGACCCTTTTGATAGAAGTCTCCATGATCATGACGCACCCTGTGTTGTCTGCTTCGTGACGTCACGTGGTTCAATGCTGATGATGCCCGCAAGGAATGACTGTCCATCTGGATGGACTGAGGAGTATCATGGGTATATGATGACTGCACATCGTGGTCACAGACATTCAACTGATTTCATCTGTGTTGATGATGATCCAGAATTCGTTCCGCGTAGCAATGCTAACAAGGATGGTGCCTTGCTGTATCCTGTGGAAGGTGTTTGTGGTTCACTTCCCTGTCTTCCATATGTCAGCGGTCGAGAGTTGACATGCGCCGTGTGCACCAAGTAAAGAAGAAAGAAAGCTTAAACAGTAGTTGATTTGCATTAGAACTAAACAGAAACTAAATGAAATACCATTCGCTAGCAAGCCAGAGAGCAAATGTAGAGTAAGGCTTCTTCCATATGTCAGCGGTCGAGAGTTGACATGCGCCGTCTGCACCAAGTAAAGAGATTAAATTCAAGTCCGGCGCATTAAAAAAGGCTTGAACAGGAGTTACAATACAACACAATACATAGAGGATATTACATGGCCACGCGGGGATACGAATTTTATCTTCGAGTGCTGAAAGTATCTCTCACGCTTTGCTCGCTCGTGAGAGATACTTTCAGCACGAGAAGATAAACTTCGTATCCCCAAGCGGCCATGTAATGTTCTGTTTATTATATAGATATTGATGAAATGTCTAGATTTAAAACAACTTGTTTTATTCATTTTCGAAATGATGAAAAAGTGTTCACCAACCACTAAAACACGCAAGTTGTGTAACATGAAACAAGATATGAAAGTTATGAAAAACAAATCCTGATAATGTAAAATTTGCAATAAAAATGTTAATGTAGTAGAGAAAAATTATATTAAGGCACAAAAGTTTTGTACATTGAGGAGGAAGCTCGCGTTTTATTGGCTAATCGTATTCGTTACCATGACGACAGCTATATCCTCACATGTGAAAGATAAAAATGATACATTCACTGCGCGCGGTGAAGATATGATTTTTTAGTAAAAGGAGAAATCCTGGTATTTCATCAGTATCTATATAATAAAATGCAATACAATACAATACATACTTAATTGACCGTCTTACACGGAACGAATTAACCGACATCCATTTCTCCAGATGCTTTACACTATAACCTTTGAAGTTCTGTAAACATTTCAATATACAGATAAGATAACTCATCCACTGAGTACTTTGAGATGAGCCGGCATTGGATAATTAGTAACGTTGACCGGATTTAAGTTATCTTACCTAACAAAGCACTCCCTTCCATGCGCAGCAGAGCTCTTTTTTCTTTTAATTGTGTTCGTGTTGTGTGGGCTCACTTGTGTTCGTTAGGCTGACGAGTACAGTGACTTCTGCCTCCCGCGCATTCGTTTACAAGTCATTTTTGTTAAGTGAACCCACGCAACGTGAAGTAGCAAGTAACCGCCGCGCATGCTCAATGCTGTGAGACCTGTACTCTTCAGCCTGGCGAACGCAAAAAGAAAATAGACATCTGCTAGCAGGTAAAACACGCCCGCCAATGAAGCATTGCTCAACCGAATTGATTATTTGCTTCTGCGAAATTCCATAATTCACAAAAGTGTTTTTGCACCATATCTTACCTTTGTACCTTATCTTACCTAAGAAAACATGCTCGTCAATGAAAAAACGAAGTCGATCTCATTATTTGCGTCGGCTTCGGAGTTGAGTATTTAGCAGCATTTTGTTCGCACAATATTTGGATTGGGAAGCCTTCTCTGGTTCTAAGAAGCTGCTCCCGAAGAAATCCATGTACTAGACGATAAGAGCAGTAACTAAAGACGCCACCAACTCGCCCGACATGAAATAAAACTAAATTTACAATTCCTCAGTGGGGATGAGATTACAATCACATGAAAGTAGTTGCAGTATAAACAAGCCAACGTTTGTTATGTTTGCTTATCAGTGACTTTTCTAGAATTGGTGACTCTTAAAAGTCAAATTTTACAGCATAAGACAAGGAATAAACGGTGCCGATTAATTTGTTGGCATTGAAAAAATAGAATGAGATAATCGGATTTCGTTATTTTGATAAATACAACCAACGCAAAGTTCTTTGGTTATCAGTATTGACATACAACCCAACATAAAAGTAACTAACTTCCAATTTAAATTAATTGGTTGGTTTCAATCAAGGGTTGTTTAGTAACTATGCGCTTTGTGAAACAATTCGGCCGTTTTAAAGGGATTTCCCGGCTTTGTTGGGGTTTCCACGATTACAACTGTAGTCATCGGACACAGATATTTCTAGGGATTCTTCAAGGTTAGCGTTCCTCCCTAATATAACGAGCGTCTGCTGAAACCAGCCACACATTCCCTTCCCTTTGTTAAGAAACTGTCATCTGGAAATCACGTTCGGGTAACTTTAATAGGAACCAATCTGCGCTGTGCAGATCTTCCCTGGGAGCGTCAATGCGTGAACTTCTTCTTTGGATGAATCATTAAATTAAAGGGACGAAGCCTTTTCAAAATATTCCTCAGAAACATTAATTTTGTTTCCTGGGTGGGTTATGCATTTGCACTCTCGCGAGTCAAAATGTGTCGTTTCATCTACTAGTAAAATTGAAAGCGCCGTGGGAATATATAAATACGAACTGAAATATTAAAGTACTTCGAGTGTATTTGAACTGTACGTGAACCATTACCTTCAAGCGCAATGAACACAGCTAGGACAGTAGCGAAAAGAAAGCTTGGAAAAAAATCCATTACGTTTAAGCTTGATAAATTTTAGTCTGCGGCTTTTGGCGATGATCGTCTCAAAAATTGATTTAATGTTTTTGAGTTCCGAACCGATCGTTCGTACTCAGTGTTTCTTCGATTTGAAAAACAAAGCAAACCTTAAATCTGGTTAACCGGAGGACTACAAGAAATGGGGTTATTCAAACGAAACGACTCCATTGAAATAGCGCGAAAAGAAATGTAAATATGATATCAATACCGAGCGAACGCCACAAATAGGTTTGAATCGCACGGAAGCAAAATGTTTCAACCTTACGAATTCTACCGTACTCATTCGGTGAAGAGCTGCAAACATCTAAGCTAAAGCATGAAATTTATAAATACGCTCCAGTTTTTCTTTGATAAGAATTTAAGTCAGTGATTTTAAATCCTGAACACACGAAGCCCGTCCCCTTGCAGTTTTCTCAGAGTCTAAAGTGCACTTCCAGAATCTGAAAGTCCGTTGTGATTGATCTACGTAAATTCCGGCTCGTTTCACCAGACACTCGTGGGGAAAGAACACGTGACTAAGAGGCTAAGATATTTGAGCCTTGCCCGAACTTGTTTAAAACAAAAATTCGTTATTGAATTGGCCTTGCCATGGAATCTGTATGAACAAAATGGCTTAACTATGAACCATCCAACTGCGAGACGAAATAAAGATTTATAAACACAATAGTAGTAAAATTTGAACTTGCTTTAGTACGTAGCGAAATAGTAAGGGTTCGGTACGTTATGCCCATGAAAGTTTCATAAATAATCCATGAACCTAACACCTTATCAAGACACCGATAAAATGTCACATGTCTGAGTTTTAAACCCGATACAGCACTCCTTATTAGAATTCTTTATACAAAGAATTTTAATGAGGCCCGGCTTGTTTTTCCTGTATGCTAATGTTACAGTATTCTACTCATATTGTGCACTATTGTCTGGACTCCAGAGGGACACGCATTTTGTGGAATGTTTTTGAAGCCGTTCAATAAACTCGCATGTCGTGCTTTATCGGGTCAAAAAACACACGGTTTCGCCTCGTTGTTTTAAACCCGATACTTTTATTCGTTTTTTACTCAATAAATTAAATATTCAAGTCCCGTCATGTTTGGACTTGGAAAACAATGCGGCGGTCAACCGTGACTACATGCCATTAACATTTGTATCATAAAACAAGTGCCAAACACCCATGTTTTTCTTTTTACCACTCAAAAATACACACACATATACCTTTTTGCAGATACGGCAGCCATTTTGATTTCTATTGTTTCGAATAGCTATTATGGGATGCCCAGGGGGCAAATACATATTAATGTGCCCCCAGAGTATCCCATAATGTGTTTCGGAACAATAGAAATCAAAATGGCCGCCGTATCTGCAAAAAGTTCTATACACTATTTTTTGCACCACCAACAAAAATTACGCACGAGTGCGCAAGCGCCGCACCAACAATCCCTATTTCCCGACAAATCCGCCGTCCCATGTTTTTACACCTTTTTCAGTTATACATCGAGCTGCTGTCTTAATGTTATCTTTCCTGGGACCCAACCGGTTCTAGCCTGTTTTCTTCGGGCTCTTATGGATGGTTTGCAAACAATCTCTACACATAGAGAGACCATATGTTATGTGCCACCAACAAAAATTACGCACAAGTAACCAGGCGTCCCACCTACAATCCATTTCCCCACTAAATCCATCGTCCCTTGTTCTCACACTAGTTGTCTTAGGATTAGGATGTCTTTGTCTTCTCCTAGGACCGAACCGGTTCTAGCTGCCTTTTTCCCGACTTCTATAGAAGGTTTGCGACACAGATGACTAACTTCTTACTAACCGAGCGCGAGGCCCGTACTGGGGAATATTGGCCCGAGGTCTTGGCAGTATGGGCCGAGCACAACGAGGTCCGTACCTTTTGCTTTGTTTTTGCAAGCCCGTAATCTGCCCGTGGGCATTACAGGAGAATAATGCCCTACAATTCAGTCACAATTAGCCAATCAGAGCGCGCGTTATATCGGCTACAAACACAAGCCATATAATAAAATGATATAATGCACAATTGCTGATGGACGAACAAAACTTGCTAAAGATCGTCCACCAATAGGGTGGCGATAACGTAACAAAAGGGCACAAGGGATCGCGTCTCTTAGGTCGCAATAAGCGCCTACAACAGTTTACCGCCTTAAGGACGTTCGCGCCAATTGTTTCTGCGCACCTTACTGCGCACGCAAATGCACACGCCACGTCACACACGAGCGCGCGCGCTAAGTAATAAAATGAGAAATAGCTTTGCCTGGATTTAACGCTCTTGGACGTTCGGTGACCCCTATTTTTCTTTCCAGAAACGGATTTTATTTACAATTATCTCCACGTTGTCCAAAAATGAACAAAAAATCAATGTGGGAAGTTAAAAAAATTTCAAGATTTCTGCTCACGGGACATCAAATCCTGCCATCTTGCGGCTGCAAGGCGCGTGAAACTGTGGTCGCTAAAATGCGAACTTGATCTTTAAGGAACCTCACCAGTTGACTAAATTCACTTAATAAGTCCACTTAAACAATATTTGGCAGAGACGATTTCACTTCAAAGATTTAATTGCAATATATTTGGGTTTACAGACACTGGCCTTATTCGCTAACGAAGCCCGATTTTGTCACATTTTGGGTGTTTTTCCGGGCATGTTCTCTCCAAAACGAAGTCGGTGACCCCCCATTTTTTTTACATTTCTGACATAACTAACTCATTATCTTACAGTGGTAAAAGTTTCAGAAAAAAATCAATGTTGAAAAAATTTCGCGCGAACGTCCTTAAGCCTGGTTTTCACTAGTATAAGTAGCTTATGCTAATGAAAACGAACGCGGGCATAAGCATTAAATAACAACCACGGCATCCGTCATTTTGTTCAAATGCTCAGACGCGGAGAATCTGGAATGAGGGCTTAAATTTGGCCAGACATAGCAAATTTCCTTGTGCTTATGCTGCGTTTTGTTTTCACAGGACGCAAGCGAACGCAAGAATAAGTGCAAGTACAAGGAAGAGGAAAATTTTTTATTCTTATTCTTGTGCATGCTTGACCTTCTGCTTATGCTTGCGTCAACCCCGTTTTTACGTTGAAAGCGCTCTTGTGAATGCGCTTGTGTAGCTAGTAAAAACCAGGCTTTATGGTGAACAAAGATATCGGTCCCGTCCAATCTATGACTTTTTTTTTGTCTGACTTTCTTCGCAACTGAAAAAGTATTTCAATTTCACTGCAATGATCTTCCTCACATCTATCATTTCAGCTCCGTAGGTCAAACACATGTATATGTATATGCTTCCAGTCGGCTGGGGGTAAATTGATTATTGTAAAGCGCCCTTGAGACGCTAGTGATAAGGGCGCTATATAAATGCACCACTTTACTTTACTTTTACTTCCCACACATGCTCTCGATCATAAACCGTTAAGGAGCACAAGGAAACAATACCATTTGTGTACTTCCAAATTAAGAGAGAATGAAAAAAAATTCTCTTGTCTGCTTGTTAGCTGAGCTAAAATGAAAGGCTTGCTGGGATCTCCATTCCTTATAGTTAAATATCTTGGAGGCTCCTAAGTTATCGCTAAATCGCCGCCCACGTAACCTACAAATGATAAGAAAATAATGTATTGATAAGTTTTGATCACTGTTCACCTTGGATCAACCTCTTGAAATGGAGTTATTAACTTTCAGAAATCTTTGTTAATCGCAAATTTATATTTCATTCTGGTGTCTGTTTGTTTGTTTTTCCTATTCAGAACCTTTGGCGGGAGCTCCCATTCCAAGTAAACCTGCAGATCCAGCATTACGCCAACAGGCACCTAAGGAAGTGCGCCACCTGACGTGGACTTGTACCGAATCCCTACACGTATACAAACGACAGCTAACACTGCAAGATAGTCATGATGAATATGTAGATTCTTGCGCGCTAGGTTTAGCTCTCTATCGCCATAATAGGGAACTTAAACCCACGTGGGGGAGCCAATATATTGGCTTCTCGGCGGAAAAGAGTTAAGATCCGACGACGGCGGCCGTGAGCTGGGGGGAATGGGGAGAGGTCGCCGTCGTATGGCGCGAAAATTGACCTTAAGATCTAGTCCGTCCACTCCATGTTTGATCTGAAAAATCATAAGCTTAATTATATCTAGCTTCAACAAACTTTTGCTCAAACAGACTTGGGTAAATTATTCAATTAAATTTATAGTTAAGCTTTCATTAAGAAGAGTTGACAACTACTTACTGGACTGTTTTCTTTGAGATCATTTTAATTGAAGCTTATTTGCAGACACGAACTTTCGAAGCTGTTTAGGAGGAGAAAGAAACTTCAGTCAATTTTCGCCTTTAAATGAGTTCTACAACCTATTTACAACTGTCACAAGATAGGAAAACATTGTCACTTCGTTACAAATTGAAAATGTTCGATAAATTCCTTTGAAATGGCCTTAAAATAAGAGAAATTTACTCTCGTTTTAGACAAAACGGCAAACTCTCCGTTTTGACGTCGCAGACAACACAGCTACGGCGGGAAACCTCGCGCGACGGCTACCGGAAATGTGCAGGCAAATATTTTCAACTTCCGCTCGCCGTTGTTTAAGGTCCCTACAAGGTAATTCCTGTACTGTGGCTGCATGTGGCTGCATGTGGTCCCAATTACGGCTGCTGTAGGGCTGTCCAGTCATAAAGGAATCCCCAGAATGCTCTTGGATGTGTCAAATAAAGCAATCCGGCACACCTAAAGGGTATCAAGTTAGTCAATAAAACGGAGCCCTTGTCTAATACGTGACGACACGTGGTTCAATGCTGATGACGCCCGCAAGGAATGACTGTCCATCTGGATGGACCGAGGAGTATTATGGGTGTCTCATGACTGCATATCGTGGTCACAAACATTCAAGTGATTTCATCTGTGTTGATGGTGATCCAGAATACGTTCCGGGTTGCAATGCTAACAAAGATGGTGCCTTGCTGCATGCTGTGGAAGGCGTTTGCGGTTCACTTCGCTGTCTTCCATATGTAAGCGGTCGAGAGTTAACATGCGCCATCTGCACCTAGTAAAGTGATTTAATTCAAGTCACATTGAAAGGAAGCTTGAACAGTAGTTAAATTGCATTGGAACTAACCATAAACTAGATAAAATAAACTCCACTGGTAGGCCAGAACGCAAAGAATCTCGTCTGTAGTGTCAAGGGTACAAAACATAATGAAAAACGTAATGAAAAAATAATACACTGAAATTCTTGATCATAAAGACTTTTGTTACATTGATTATCGCGCAAACATGTCTCGGGGCATGCAAGGCTCCCCTCGCATCGAATATACCAAACATTTTAGATATACTCAAGTCATCTTACAACTACAACCATTTAATTAAACTGGCTTATCTTCCACAGAACTCTATTGTCCGCATTAATTAAGTTTGGCGTTTCTTACTTGACCAGGTATGGAACCCAAGGTTGACCGTAATCTCAAAGTCTTGCACGGAACGAAAATAGTAATTTGGATAAACAGACAGCCATTTCTCCAGATGCAACATTTTAACAGTTCAGTGACCTGCAGTACACTATAACCTTTGAAATTTTGTAAAACTTTCGATGTAAAGATAAGAGAACTCATCCACTGAATACTTTGAGATAAACCACTTGACAATTAGTAACGTTGACCGGATTCAAGCTATCCTACCTAACAAAGCACGCCCTCTCCTGCTAGCAGAGGTCTCTTTTCTTTTGCGTTCGCTGGGCTGATGATTACGGGTTCGGGAAAAGAGATCTCTGCCCTGAGTCAAAACTCACTTTGTTACTTGCGCCCGCTGTGTTCAGTGCATTCCTTTACATTCATTCCGCTGTTGTGAAGTGAGCTCACATGAGGATTCGGTCGCTTAGATACCCCGCCGGGCATGCTCAACGCAGTGGGTTTTTTTTTTTCTCTCTCTTTTCCTGTACTCGTCAACCCGGCGAAGAGCAAAAAGAAAATAGACCCCTGCTAGCAGAGAAAGAACGTCCGCCAACGAAGCAACATCGAACCGAATTGATTATTTGCATCTAAGGAATCCCATAGTTTACAAAGACTTTGACAAAGCCACAACTTTTAAAAAAAGTTGCTGGTGGACGAACAAAAGGAGCTAACGAGAGATCTTTTGTCTTCGTCCACAAAACATGGCGGCAATGAAATCACGTGATAACCAGCCATTGTTTTTAATTTCTCTTTTCATTTTGCCCACAGGGATCGAGGCTCTTAGGTCACAATAAGCCCATACAACTACTTGCCGGCTTAATTAAGGCGAACAAAGTTAATCGTGTCGACAGATATCATCGGCATAAACAAACACGAGAAACCCATCTGATCCAGAGACATGGCTTCTTTCCACACTGTTATGCTCTTCTGTGTTGCAATTCATTTAATTGTTCTGACAGGTGATTCCGTTCCAAGGAATTTCTTAAAAGGTGAGACAACTTCGTTAAGTAAACCCTTTACTTCAACACGGCTTAATTGATGGATTTTCTTAATGCGAGGCGTTACATTTTTCATCGCATAGTAGCCTCCAAACCATGTCTTGCGTTTTATCTAGTCTTTCCACGTCCGAGCTAAAAGAGCTGTTTGTATGGAAAGTTAGTTGCCAAGATATCATTTGTCCGTGCGAATGTTGCGTGCGTGTGCGAACGTGTGCGCGCAGGGATGCATTTTGGTGGCAACCGTTCGCAGAAAATAAACCAACATTTCTGTTTCTTCTCAGATCAACCCCGGGTTCGAAGAGGTTTCCGCTCGTACTTTTAAAATTACTTGGATGAAATTGCAATGGCAACATGTGCGGCAGTTCCAAGCAGTGCACCTGGGCTCATTTACGCAGTCAGGCGGTAAAATATTTATTAACAAAACCATGAACATTGAACCTACGCTAGATCAGTTATTTAGCGTCGACACTTGTCTTCAGTACTTCAGAGTCCGTTCTAGAGAGGTTGGGTAGCGTTGAGGTCTCTGGTTAAAAAAAAACCGCTCCTAATCACTTGATAGCTCGGATGGAAGAAGCTGCAAGATCTGATTAGCAGTGCATCTTTTTTGCCTATAAACTTAAGTGTTTTTGAAATTTATTAGAAGAAGGATATAAGGTTGGGATGATAATTAAGCTGCCGGGTGGTGAGGATTGTTTGGGGGGGGGGGGGGGGATGGGTTGTAGAGTTTTATTTGAAATGGTATAAAGGTTAGCAAATAAGTTGAGATAGATCTTAATCTCGCTTTTAAGTAAGTTTTTTTTTGGGGGGGGGGGGGGAATTTTGTCGAAACTTTTCCAGAGAATATTCTACATGTGAAAATCAAAGAGCATTGATCTAAAATCGATCTTATTCGTTCGTTCGTTTTCTTCATGCAATTTAGATCATGTGACAATACTTAAGGGATAATTTTCTTTAAAACGTTGGACATTCATGATTGATTGCAAGGAACAAAACTCCTGTACTCCTGTGTATCGTGACATGAAATATGTTAGGAAAGAAAACACTCATGGAATAAAATCAGTTGAGCTTTGCCTACTGAACGAGAAGCGGTTGGGTATATAACGGGGATTATTTCGGGCCGGCAAATTTCAAGGCCTTTCAAGATGAAAAAGGATTTTTCGTATTTTTTTAGGAAAAGGACGTTGTATCTCGACAATAATAAGACACAAAAAAAGTGATCTTCTAACCTTCAGTTCTCCTTTAACTTTTGGTAATCAGGATTGTGTTGACTTTACTCATCATGATTCTTCTTCATCCATTCCCATTATGTCATCAACTCACGGGATATTTTGCTGTTTTCGTGTTGTTACAATAAAGCCCTTTCATGGTACAAAATTTAAAGTTCCTGTTTCAGTGTTGCTTTTGGGATCCCCAAACCTCAAATCACGCACACCATAGTAACACGAGATGAACCGGCACCGGCTCGATCTTGGTGCCTACACTAAAAGGCCACTTTCCCCCGCAAAACTGCTACAAAGAGAAGGGGAATAAAAAGAACCCCACAAAATCTGTCTCTGTAACCGTTCATAATTTAACACTCTAAATGAATGTAAATGAAATGTAATCATTTTTTATATTGCTATGCAGTTTTGACGTTTCAGAGGACGACAGCGACGCCAACGTAGTAGTTTTGACGAGTCCGGGAGAGAAAATGTTCAAAAATGCGTGCCGCAGGTGCAGCACGATTATTTTGATTCTTTTAAGGACTTCGCGCGAAAATTTTCTGCCATTGAACGATGATGAGTTAGTGATGCCACAAATGTAAAAAAAAATGGGGGGTCACCTACTTCGTTTTGGAGAGAACTTGCCCGGAAGAACACCCTAAATCTGAAAAAATCCGGCTTCTTTAGCGAATACGGCCACAGTGTCTGTAAGCCCAAAAATATTGCAATTACATCTTTGAAGTGAAATGTTCTCTACCAAACTTTGTTTAAGTGGACTCAACAAGTGAATTCAGTGAACTGTTGAGGTTCCTTAAAGAACAAGTTCGCATTTAGCGACCCGGCATAGTTTCATGCGCCTGCACCCGCAAGATGGCAGGATTCCATGTTCCAAGGACAGAAATCTTGAAATTTTTAACTTCCCACATTGATTTGTTGTTAATCTTTTTGGACGATGTGGAGATAATTGTAAATAAAATCTGTTTCTGAAAAGAAAAGTAGGGGTCACCGAACATCCAAGATCGCTAAATCCAAGCAAAGCTATAGCAATGGCCATCTACCCTATCATTGTTCATTTTAGTACTTAGCGCGCGCGCTCGATGCATGACGTGGCATGTGGATTTGTGTGCGCTGTAAGGATACGCAGTAGCAATGGGCGCGAACTTCCTTAACCAATGATATCACTGCTTTTTGGCGTTGTCGTAATCGTAGCCGTCGTTGTTTCGTCGTGGGCACTCCTCTTTTGTCACGTCGCTTTCGCGTGAGGACAGCCGTTGACGTTGTTTTGCCGCATTACAATCAAAGAAATTCTTTTAACCCACTGAGTTGCTGTTAACGTCGGTGGTCAATATCGAAATGCTTGTAGTTCGTTTTCACTCAACAAAGTGTCGACTTAAGCTGAGATCGTCCGTTATCATCGTGACGACATTTGGTCATGATCTTCATGTCGAGCTCTCTGTTGTGTACTTTGTCAACGGCGAAGAATGTTTATAATGCTCGAAATCACCCGTTCCAACGAGTCTTTTTTCGGTGAAACGTTTGAAGCCAGTTGACCCAGCAGTTCTAAACGTTTACGTTCATTTCAGTCACAAACTCGACGAATAAAGCCGATGCAACAGTGACTTGTTAATTTCATATTCCTGTATTTAACTTGGTAATCATGATTCTTCTTCACGCATTCCAATTATGTCTTCAACTCCCGGCATATTTTGCTGCTTTTAACCTTGTTACAATAAAGGTGATAAAGCCCTTTCATATTACAAAATGTACCATTTCCTGTTTCAGAGTTCAAGTGTTTTTTATTCTCCAAACCTCAAATCACACACCATAAACGAGAGGGGCCACCCACTTGATCTTGGAGCCTACACTCAAGGGCCACATTTCGCATGCAAAACTTGACTACAAAGTTAAGAGAAGGGGAAAAAGAACTCCACACAATCTGTTTCTGTAACCGTTAATGACTTAAATGAAACGTAATAAATTTTTATATTGGTACGCAGTTTTGAAAAACTAATCAACATTTCCTGACGCTAAATGCTACAAGTGTATTGTATTGGAAGAATTCGTTATTTAAGTAAATATGGAGAATGAAGGATTGCTTGCGGTATGCTCATGTTGGCGACAAACCTTCATCGATTGAATGTGGTTACATTTATTCCTATTTTACTGACTTTACTTTATTACGGACTAAAAAGGGGAGTTAAAAGGAACTACGACGGCTAAGGCGACGAAAACGTTACTTCAAAATATACCTTTGAGCTGTTCTAAGTATTTTATGATTATTCCATCTTGTTTATATTATACAATATGGTCAAAGTGTCCTGTAACTGGATTGGTACGGACGGATTTGAAGTAAAGAGTGCGACTAAAAGATTCACTGTAGTTTGTCCACGTTGTCGTCAACACCTTAAATTTGGCCTGTCATTTCACGTAGTAGTTTTGACGAGTGCGGGAGAGAAATGTTCAAAAATGCGTGCCTCACGTGCAGCACAATCACTGCTTTTTGGCGCTTTCGTTGCTGTAGCCGTCATCGTTTCTAAAGCCCCCTACTAAGATCTACAACAACGTCACCTTAGAATATAACTTTGGACTTTCATAAGTCTTTCGATTATTCTGTGTCATTCATGTCATGAGGCGAAGTATCCGAAAACTCAATTGTAAACGAACGGTTTCTGGGTAACAATAGAGAATGAAAGGATAACATTTGTTTCTTCGCGGTATTGTCAAAACCTCTAATTTGGTGATTTTATGTCGCAAAGTACTGGCAGAAATATGTGATAATGAAACAAGTGCCGTACCATTTTTTTTCTCTTTTAACTAATTATATTATTGTTGTGTTGCGTACTCGTTGCCCTGGCCTTCGTCGTTTCCGAAAACCATCTGGTTTACTTTCTTGTTATCCAGAGTGCAGAAAAGAAAAAAAATGCATTGAACTGATATGCGGCAAGTACAGCACGCCTTTTTGCCGCATTAAAACCGAGTTTTGGACGCGTCTTCGTTGCCGTTGCCGTTCCATCGTCCTTTCCAAAGCTCTATGTTATCGACAAATGAGACAAATACATCATTAAACTACAACATATCACTGGCTTCATTATCGAGGTTAAACGACATGTTTGCGTACATTCCATCTTATTCAGACAACCCTTTAAGGTAAAGGATAAAGACGTATTTTAATTTTTTCAATATTCCTATTTTAATCGCCTTATTAAGACTAAACTTTATTTGGCGTGCGAAAACTTTCTATTTCTTCACCAACTGATTGTTTCTATTTCACCAATCAGCGCATTTCCTAACACTGAATTTACTTGGTTTACAGAAAGACCTTAGGGAAGCGGAGACATTTTAATAAATAGCCGAAAATGTAATGTGTTACTTTTCTGTATTCTTTTTTTCAAGAGAAAATTAAAGACAAAAATGACTACGTCGTCTTAGCGGTAAAAACGCCGCTCTAAGAACTGTAATATGTCAACAATGTATGCGTAAAATCGGCGCTCTCTGTTGCACAGACCATCGTCAATAGACCTTTTCGGCTTGTACATTTTGTTTTCCCAATACAGATCATGTGATAATACTCCGGAGACTTGGTCCTTTGTTTTGTTCATTAAAAAGAGTGCATGCAGGCATATTCATGCTTGCATGCCCTCGTCATTAATAAACAAAACAAAAGACCAAACCTCCTGAGTATTATCACATGATCTGTATTGGGAAAACAAAACTTACAAGCCGAAAAGGTCTAATAATTAAGATGTAGAGTGTTGTTTTTACACTTTCCTACATCAACAATCGAAATTTATTGTCAGGTGATCGCGATCTTCACATAACCTCTGATTCAAATTTGCTCGCTTCATGTCGTTGTCAGGGCGACGTTCCAAAACTATGGTATAAAAACAGTCGCAAATGAAGCACTGTGATTTTCCGCTGGTAGGTTTTATAAATGTTTGCTACTCTTTCAGGAAGCCAACCGAACTGAAAGTCACTTTGAAACCACTTATCATCAGCCCAGAAATATTATGTGCAAAATGTGTCCAACTGTTCTTAGGGAATAGTTCTGCCCTGCAGTACTAAGGCAAAGCTTATTTTCGTTGACTTCTTAATCAAGTTAGCTATCGCTTATGGTTTGTTATTCGCGAGAATATTTTTATTCCACTCGGAAGAAGATCGAATGTGTACAAGAAGTGCAATTAATAATTTTCCTTCCCGTTGACTGATTTATTGACATTTACACGCGTGGCTCTTTGCTCGAGGGCATCTCAGTTGTAAACGCGAAAAAGTTCAAGCATGTATCTTCGTGAAGTTCTCTGCACAATCAATAAAACATATTTATTGTGGTTCGTCAAAGGTGTATTTATTTCGTTTCTCCAACTTGATACTCTACTTGCACTGAAGGCAGTGATTCAAAAAAGACTATTTCGTCAGATATGAAGTACCCGCGAGTGAAAACCCCTTGTGGTGGCTTGCGTTTCCTTGTTGTGTTAATGATGTGCTTTACCATTTTGGTCCACATCTCAGCCATGGATCATCAGCGCTCAAAAAATCACGATGTCCATGCAACTGGACAAAAGACTGAGTCGATGCTGTTTCGCGAACGCAGAGGAATTAAGAAAAACACCACTGAAAACACGCAAGACTTTGAAAAACGAGTGAAAACCGTTGAAGAGAGGTTTGTCCTCGATAATTTATAGCTGCTTATCCTCCCAATCTCAAATATAACGTATTGTCATCTCTCCGGTCGAGACTGAGTAATCTTTTCAATTTTTTCTTGATTTGTTCATTGTTTCCAATGGTGTATTTTCGCGAAATAAGAACCATGATGCCAAAAAGTGCTTCGTCGAGTCTCCTGGCCACTGAAAACATTCCTATACAATTGGGCTTCATGCGTTAGGAGTTTGTTTACACTTCAATCAGTAATTTTCAGAAATAAAATTTCAGCTCGAAACTTCCTTCAGAAACTTGGTATCTCTTAATTATTCTTGTTTCTAGCTAGCAGTATTAAAATGTTGCCAGTTAATTTAACTCTAAGGGAAATATTGCTGCATTTTCAATTTCGTGCGTGTGTGTGAAATGTTCAGTAGAAGTGAATATGTCTGTCGATTTTTGCGCAGAAAGAGAAAATTTAGTTCGCTAAAATTAAATTGATTATATCAATTAAGTGATTTCCTCGCAAAATTAAACTTGTTGTTTAGAAAATGCTCCGCTTGGAGGTATTTATCAAAACGATGGGGCAATGTAAACGCTTTGGAAAAATAAAATCAATAAAAGCCTCGAAGGAAAGAGCCATATCAATTACGCCACTCCATGCAGGATATCATGTAAAATGTCAGCGCAAACGAAAATAAAATCAAATCAAATCAAATAAATGAAATCAAACCACCAGAAAACTTCCACAAGTCTGCAGGGCTAGTTCCATTCAGATAGATCTAGTACGCAATCAAACGTTTGCATCATCTCTGTAAAACTCATTAACATTTATGCCTCTGGCTCGCTTAACCTAACCATTCTAGAACACATTGCTTTGGCTGAGCTCTGTTTGCTGAAGTTAGCTATAAAAATTGAGACCATGATTTGCCATATTTGGCCACCTTCATGGCCGTTTATTTCATAACAACTAAACCAAATTAAATGAAATCTGAAACCCTAATTTATTTCCAGCAAAGGTGAGGGCAATCCCCCTGCCGCTAAGAGATCCTTAAATGAAGCTACCTATTGGGGAAGGGAAACAGGGCGGGAAGAAAAAGCTGGAGCTGAAGAAAAAGAGGACTGAACTTGTCCTATGCCACTTATGTATGTCCTAAATTAGAGTCCCGTATGTAAACTGATCCTAGTCAGTAAAAAATTAACCAGCATTGCCAGGTGCATAAAATCATTTATTCCTCTAGGTAATAAATTTCCTTTAACTCAACACGGACAGTTGTTCAGTTATATGTTCTTTCCCTAAAATATAATTATGCCTTTACCTGTTTGAGCTTGATCACTCAGACTTGACCATCTGATAACAATCAACAATTCAGATGAATATCAACACTTCAATATATATTTTTTTGTAGGCTTGATGCACTGATGCGGTCGCCTCCTCTGGGATCAAGTGGCGATTCTTACTCCTCACTTACAGCCTACCTATTGGGTTGGTATCAAAGCCACCCATGATTATAAGATAATGATATTCAAAAGATCAGTTATTTCTCAGTTTTTTATTTAATTAAAGACAAAACAGAAAATAAACTCTCCTCTGATTTGTAATGTTCATGCCAGTACTTGAGCGCAACAAAATTCTGGCATAAAGATATTATTTTCCTTAGGTTATGTTTGTAAGGAAAGTAGTTCAAGGTTAAGATTACTGCCAACAACAATTTTTAAGGAATTACCGATTGGTGAACTCTAAGACACTGAATGCTTTTGTACCATTTTCATTCTCAAAGGAAAGAATATCCAAAACAGTGGAAAGGAAAAGATGGGACCTCCTGGACCCCCTGGTCCACCAGGGACACCAGGATTGGCTGGTAACCCTGGTTCGGATGGAAAAACAGGCCCCAAAGGTAAACGAAACTTTACACTCAGAGACCACGTGGAAATATATTATAACTGACTTAACTTTGATTCATAGAGCTGTCATAGATTTCGCTGTCGTCTGGTGAAACAGCTTTACTGTGAAGAAGACACCCATTACTATATTTCTTGTCTGATGCTTAAATTCTCCTGGAAATTATATAGGAAATTTAATTATTTAGGAGAAAGAGGCGTTTACATCAAAATTTGAGGCCGTTTGTGAGACACAGGAGTTAGCCCCATTTAATGTCTGTTCAAATAGACTTTAAACCTTTCCGTTATTACTGAAAAGAGAAAATTAGTCTTATTGGACCAACAGAGTCTGCAGTGAAGAAAGGAAATATCATCCATTTTGGTCTCCACCACAGTTTAGGGCTTTTGAAATTGTATAGCATGGGAGAGCCCCTTATAGAGATCAAAAGGAAATCTAAAACTTGTCCAAACAGAGGATTATTTAATTAAACCAGACGCTAAATAAGAAGTGTTTTAAAAACCTTTGCCATCGCACCATTTTCAAAAATACATTATAAATACGTGACTTCCCATGCGAAAACTTCATCATCCGCTAAGGGTCTAATATTTAGATTAAAGGATGCAAAACATGAACATGCGGCATTTCGTTGATCATTGCAGCAACATAATAATGCGTGTGCTGGAAATTAATGCATTTTTCTGAAACTTGTTTGAAACGCCTAGTGACGTTGCTCCTCCAAATAAGAAAAAAAATATCGTGTTTCAATTTCCCATCCTTTATCCTTAACATTAGACCCTGCCAGATGAAGGTTTGCCGCATCACATTTATCCTGGTTTTTTTTTTTCTAAAAGAGAAGTTCTAGATAACTTGTTAAACAATAAATGAATGACAGTAAATTGTTAAAGATTTTTCAGATGAGCTAACCCACTCAAAAAAAGAAAAAAACAAACAAATACACTCTTTTTAAAAGGGAAAATTAAATATAGTTTCGTGAATCACACCGAGTAAGGCATCTTTCCCTGTCTTTCTTTTCAATTTGTTTGAATAAGCTGAATAAGAAAAGCAAGTCAATGTGACAGTGGAAAACACACCACTCTGAACTTTTTCCATCAGCACACAGCAAATAATAGTGCACCCGCTCTGTCCTCTTTCCTCACAGGGGAACCAGGAAAGCCTGGCACAAACAAGCCCTTACCAGGCCCTCCTGGTCCTAAAGGACAACAAGGACCTATAGGTAAGACTGGAGCCCAGGGACCTCAAGGCGCCAAAGGAGAAAAAGGACAAAACGGGACTGCAAAGTCGGGTGTGAAGTACATTCGATGGGGAAGGACCACATGTCCAAGTGGTGCTCAGATCGTCTATAAAGGTATAAAGTTCCTAAAACAATTTAATTCAACGTTTCCTAACATTTCGTAATACCTCTCAACTAACATTCACATTTCGTTTTCTTCAGGTTTGGGTGGTTGTGAGAGAATTCTGCTTTTTTTTCCTTTCTTGGTGATCACAGGAGTTGTCATGAGAGCAGAAAACGTTATAAAGGAATAGTAAAATATTACTCAAGCGAAAATACTGATCTCGCTAAAATAAAGACTGAGGGAAAACATAGAATGGCAAATAAGGCTAAAAATCCCTGATGAATTCTTTTCGAGATGTAATTTATTAGGGAATGAGAGCTGTTTTTTGACCTCCAAGCAAGCTGAGTGCGTTTTACATATCCCTTTCATGTTTCAGGGATAATTGGGGGTGAAAACCACCTCCATCAAGGTGGTGGAGCCAACTACCTTTGTCTTCCTCACAATCCAAAGTACGACAAGTACAAAGATGGTCATCAGTATGCAGGAT
>NC_090894.1:12723256-12745756 GCF_036669925.1 Montipora capricornis | reverse complement strand
TTATCAGAGTATAAAGCACTGTGCTGACGACATCTCAGTTCGCCACAAGCAGCGCGCGCTTTGAAAATAAAGTAGAATTTTTGAAGAAAATTACTTGTTTTTTATCATAAAACAAATAAAGAAGCCTTGACTGTGCTCTGTTCTGTTGTAAAGCACTTAGGAAGCGGCTAGAGCACTCAAGAAGTAGGGAGAAACACTCGCCTATCGGCTCGTGTTTCCCCCTACACTTCTTTCGTGCTCTAGCCGTTTCCTGCGTGCTTTACAACAGAACAGAGCACAGTCAAGGCTTCTTTATTTGTTAAGCAATGAGGGTTATATGTTGCGTGATCTGAAAAGGATTCACTTATCGTTTCGCAGCGTACCATTTGTCAAAAAGGAAATTTTTATCTAAACGGTAACTGTAATAAGTTACATCGATTCAGATCTCACGACAAGTTACGCGCCATTCTCTGCGCCGGTTGAGTCTCGCAAGCTAATTGTAGGTCACTTTTGGCTGTCTATCGCCAAAATTCCTGTACTTAGTGTGGCTGCATGCAGTCCCAATTACTGCTGCTGTAGGGCTGTCTCATAAAGGCAGCCTCAGAATAAATACTCTTGGATGTGCCGAATAAAGCAATGCGGCACACCTAAAGGCTATGTGATGTATTTGCATTTCATGGAGTATCGTCAGGTGAAAACGGGCTTCGGTACTAAATCAATCCAAAATGCACAACCTCAGGCATGTGATCTTTGACGTTTGTTTAGATCCATACTACCTTTTAGAGCATCTTTTTTTCATCAAAACCTTTCCGTCTTCAAGGATATAAACGTAAGGGTCATATAAGCCGCCGGGAGGGACGGGGATAAATTGTGGAGGCACTTTTATGTTCAGCCGGACTTAAAATGGTATGATGGTTAAGAAATAATTTGAGATGGATTTAACGTGGCTCACACCAGTTTCAGCCTTTTAAAGATACTGTACTGCTAAAAGTATTGACTTAACAACAACATTGTTTCCTACAAGGGCAGTGTTATGATTGGAGCATATGAAACATGAATTATTGCTTTACAAGATAAGATCATTATTGTTACGTAATTGCTACCAAAGAAGCAAGAAATCCCTCCAAAACTACCCTATATTTTACCTTTAGTTGCATGTATCTCTAAAACGAACTCGGTGATCCCCATTTTTCATTGCTGATTAGCTGGCCGCGGTAAAACGATCTGCAGAGTTTAAAATCTTTGGAGAAGATGTAGCGCCACCTTAACTGCTCATACTTTTCAAGGTGGCTCTGAATCCACTGGACCCGGAGCCCATGAGTAGGAGCTTGCCTCTCTCATACACGCCCTTATGAGTCAACCTTTGCCCGTGACTTTTTATTTTTACAACGCCACGAGTTCCTCCTGCTCTGCACACACTGTTTTAAAAGGCCAATCAGAATAAAGTCATTGTCTGACGAAGACAAATAAAGCAGCAACACTGCAAATTGGTGCAAATTTATGTAAATACGAGTCTCCTGCTCAAGGGTTCGTTCTAAAAATAGAAAGATACGCGCAAAGGTTGACTCAAATCTACTGCATATGGAGGCTCCTACTAACGGGCTCCTGGTAATAGGTAGTGATAATGAACGCATTGTGTTAAGCAATAAGGGTGTTTCATATGGTAACACGACATTGCTGTTATGTGATACAGTGTTGCTTTTAATAGTACAATCTCTTGAAAGTGTTTAAACTACTTTGAGCAGCTTTATTCACTTTACAGGGGTTAAAAATGGGGTGAGAGATACAAGCAACTAAAAACGAAATATTGGGTGTTTTTGGATGACTGTCGTGTTGCTATGGTGACGTATTGCGTCATGATAATGAACGCATCGTGTTACTGAAGCAATAAGGGCGTTTCATATGATAATATGACATTGCTGTTATGTGATACAGTGTTGTGGAGGCAATTCTTCTAATAGTACATTCTCTTGAAAGTGTTGAAACTGCTTTGAGCCACCTTAAGCTCCGTCGCTATTGAGGTGTGTTTTGGGAAATTTCGTCCCGAGTTTTTTAAAGAATACTGCATGTTAATTTCAGATAGCATGGAGCTAAAATAGATCCTACTCACTTCTTCATTTCGTTTATTCTTTGTAGATCATGTGACAATACTTAAGAGAGAATTTTCTGCCGTAACAAATCTATATATTTAAAGTGCGGGTTTTTGCTAAAATTGAGAGAAGTGATCCTCGCACTTTAAGTCCACCTAAACCAAAAAATATCTTATTCTCTTAAAAAGTTACGCGTAGTTCTGGGAGCATTCTGGTGCCAATTTTTTTCCGACTGCCTAAATACTAGATTTTCTGTGCCCCTTTAAAACTTCCGTTTCAGGAAATCACGACCGCGCAAAAGAGGTCTGGGAAGAGCGATGGTAGTGACGTCAGATTGAGAGCCCACAGGATACAAGCTTCACCAAACTCGTTCCCAGGGGACCCTGGGAACGAGGTGGAAGCTTTATTTGCTTTCCCCTTGATAGAGAAGTTCTTTTAATGTAACGTTAAAAATGTCTTGCCCCTCGTCAGATTCTGACGTCGCTGGTCATTTTTCCGAAGACTCGAAAATGGATTACGATATAGAAATGGAAGACGATGGTCATGATTTATCCCCATCGAGATCATATAGCCTCGAGCGATGAAGATATCATCGCCTTTGATGACGACCCAAAGGCTGACAAGGAATGGACTGCCAATTACTAAAAAGGAAAAACAAGCTGACAAAGCACTAGAAAGACAACTGAAGGCCGATAAATTTGAGGGAAACGTTGAAGTGGCTTATATAGCGGAATACTTGCGTATTCTGCATGGTGATCTCTGTGCGCACCTACCGAGACTGCTTTCGTTGATTGTATGTTTCTTGTTTGGCTGTTACTTCTTGCATCGACAGTTCATCATGATTTGTTCCTTTTATTCATTCGTTGACTTCTGTATTGTGTAGGTGCAAGTGTGGAAATTGTCACACTGTCGATTTTCTTCAAAACATTAGCGAGTACTATTGCTGTAGGCTGTTTAGAGTCTTGTGAAAGTGACCTTGTTCTTCAAAATGTTGGCCAGGCGTTAAATTGTCCTGTGTGATTCAACATCCCACGATTTGAACCCGTTTGCCTTCAGAAATGGAGTCTTAAGTTAACAGCCGGAAAATGAGGCAAAGCAAGAGGCAAGCAAATGTATCAACAAACAGGGGACGAAGCAAGGTGAGCAAGGTGAGTGGTGAATTTTTTTTTTTTTGGGCTAAGATATGGTTTACAAATAGAGTACATGTTCTGTACTGCTGGTGTATTTGATTAAATATCTGATTTTATCTTTGCTTCTACTGCCATTTCTCTTATAACTTGAGCCTTCTGCCATGAAAATCGTTTAATTAAACGCATTTCATATTTGTGTTGTCACGTTTGATCAAAAGCGGTCTAAACTGGTCGAGTGAAGTCCTCTGTTTTGAAATGCTTCGAGCACTGTGACAAACTGAACCAATCTTCTTCGACGTTCATGGCTTCATGGCCATTGTCGTCGAAATCTGGTATCATGAAATGAATCCCTGTACCTTCTTTTAAATTTCTGGTATTGTTGCATTCTGCTGCTACGCATGTAAACTGCAGTCAAAAAATCCACATTGAACATGTCAAATGTTTAGAAAACTCTGGCTTTTACGTCACAACAGCAGCTAGACCCATATCTCTTTTGTTTCGGTAGCTAGTGCGGCCAACAGAGCAGTATATGGGCCAACACGTCGGAGTTTTACTGCAAATTTTACGTATTGAACAGACCATCAAATATCGAGATTTAAACCAAATCAAAAAATCGTTTGCGTCAAAATGCCCCGAAAGTCACGCTACTATATATATTTTATGAGAATCTTCAATGGTGAAGCGGAAAGAAGGGTTCCGATCCTGGTTCCGATAAAACAGAAGCTCCGGGTTCGAATCTAATCCACGGATATGATTTTTTAATTTCCTTATTTTCTGTGCTACCACAAATCCTGGGACACAGTGTCCTAAATTGACGATAACAGTAAGTTATATTCAAAGCTAATTACGAATTAAGGATAATCGTTAATTTGGAGAAGAGATCGTGTTGGAAGTAGTTAATAGGCCTTTTTCGATATATTAAAAGAAAGGAGAGGTTTAATAGAGGACAAAAATGTTAAGCGAGAGAATCGGCTGGCATGAAAACACGCCCAACGACAAAGGAAAATGGATGATATGCAAATATTTTTCACATTCCTTTGTATCGTAATATGATCTGCTGTGTGTTCGGAATCAAATGTGTAATGGAATAAGACCAGTCTGAGCATCGTGTTTTGGGAGGCGGATGGGTCATAACATTATTGCGGTGTTTACTTGTGAAATGAAAGTTCACACAAGTAGAATTTTTATTCCAATACGAACTAGTGAACTTACTACGGCGTTTGTATGTAAACACTTTCTCTTTCCTGCCCCTATATATTCCTAATTTTTTTACAGTGAAAACTGAGCATCATGCATCATCGAGACTGAAGCCCCGCGCAAATGAAAGGCTTCAAGGTCCTTCAACATTTGCTTCAACATCAGTTCGATTTTGTTGAAGAGCGAAGTTGAAACCTTTCGCCTAAAGACAACTGTTGACGCTGTTGTGCCGCATTACAATCAAAGAAATTATTTTAATCCCCTGAATTGCTGTTAAAGGCGATAGCTCGTTTTGACTCAAAAAAAAAGTGGACTCGTGTAGATCGTCCGATATAACGACATTTGAGGCGCGTTTACACGACAGAGGAAAAATGGCACGGGTCCGATAAATAGTGGAACCGTTCCACTTTTTCTCGGACCCGTGCCATTTTTCCTCTGTCGTGTAAACGAACATCAAATTGGTGATGATCTGCCTGTCGACCTCTCTCTGTTGAGCTCTGTTGTGTACTTCGTCAACGGCGAAGAAAGTTATATAACTCGAAATCACCCGCTTCAAGTTCTCTTTTCGCTTTACTTCACTTAGTAAAACTTTTCTAGCCAGTTGACCCATCTGTTCTAAACGTTTACGTTCATTTCAGTCATAAACCCGACCAATAAATCCCGATGCAACAGTGATTTGTTAATTTGGTAGCTGTATTTAACTTGGTAATATTGTGTTGACTTGAATTTATCACGGTCAATTTTCATTGTAAATACAACTCTTACCACTCAGCCTATCTTTATTCGTCGTCAGATTCTATTCATCCATTCCCATTATGTCATCAACTCCCGGCATACTGATTTTGCTGTTTTTTTGTGTTGTTACAATCATGCCAATAGAGCCCTTTCGTGTTACAAAATTTACCTCTGCTGTTCCTGTTTCAGTGCTGCTTTTGGAATCCCCAAACGGTCAGTGTAAAACGCAGACTGCAAAAGCCCAAACCCATTATAAATGCTAACAGTTAAGCCTAAATATTGTTTTAGGCCTAATTAGGCCTTAAGGTTAGCATTTCTAAGGGATTTGGGCTTTTTCAACAGAACTTTACGTTATAACCTCAGTCTGCATTTTACCCCTGGTCTGCAGTCTGCAGTCTGCGTTTTACACTCACCGAATCCCCAAACCTCAAATCACACACCATAGCACGAGAAGAACCACTAACTCAGTGAGTACACTCAAAGGCCACCTTTCCCATACAAAACTGCTACAAAGGGAAGGGGAATAAAAAGACCCCAAAAAATCTGTTTTGATATTTATAGCCATTATTGCTTTCATACTGTAGATGAATGTAAATAAAACGTAGTAAAGTTTTGTATTGCTAATATACTTTTGAGAGGAAGACAGCGACGCTAACGAAAGCGTAACTTGAAAAATGAATCAACATTTTCTGACGCTATCGTAAACCTGTTTGCCGTCTATATCCCGTATTGTTCGAGTATCGCAATATCGGCAAAAATTCTCCAAGTGTATTGTATTGAAAGAATTCGTTATTGAAGTAAATATGGAGAATGAAGGATTGCTTGGAAGTATGTTCACGTTGTCGTCAAAACTTCATCGATTGAATGTGGTTACATTTATTCCTATTTTACTTTATTAGGGACTTCAACATCTACGACGGCAACGAACTGAAAACGTCACCTCAAAATATAAACTTTGCGCTTTCGTTAAGTGTTCCGCGATTATTCTGTCTCGTTCATGTCATGAGGCGAAGTATCCTAAAACTCAATTGGAAACCAACGTTTCCTCACGTTATTGTCAAAACCTCAAATTTGGTGATTCAGTATGTCGCAAAGTACTGGCAGAAATACGTGATAATGAAACAATGCCGACTACGTTTATTTTTCTCTTTTAACCAAATGATATACGTTGTGTTCTTTTTGCCCTGGCCTTCGTCGTTTCTTAAACTCTGCTTTACTTTCTTGTTTTCCAGAGGACGGAAAAGAAATGTATTGAGAAATATATGCTGCAACTGCAGCACGCCTTTTTGCGGCATTAAAACCTAGTTTAGGACGAGTCGCTGTTTCCGTTGCATCCTCGTCCTTGCCAAAGCTCTTTGTTATGGACAAATGAGACATAAGTACATCATTTACGACATGTTCGCGTACGTTTCATCTTATTCAAACTGACAACCCTTCATGCTAAAGGTTAAGGACGGATTTTCATCGCATTGTACAGACCAAACTTCATGCGGCATGTCAACTTTTCCAGTTCTTCAACAAATGACCCAATTGTTTCCATTTCAACAACCAGAGCATTTTAATTCTAACACTGAATTCACTTGGCTTACAGAAAGATCCTTGGGGAGCGAAGACATTAAATCGCCGAAAGCTTATTAAATGTGTCACTCTAGCTTTTCTGTATTCTTTGGTTCAAGAGAAAGGTACAGACAATTATAGGTAAGAACGCCGCTCTAAGAACTGTAATATGTCAACAATGTATGCGCACGATCGGCGCTCTCTGTTGCACAGACCGTCGTCAATTAAGTCAGAGGAAGAATGTTATTTTTACAGTATCTTACATGGACAATTGTAAATTTATTGTCAGATGCTCGCGACCTCCACATAACCTAAAATTTGCTCAGTTCACGGCGTCGTCGTCAGGCCGAGAACGGCAATCGGCATGGGAACGCGCTTCCAAACTTGATGATGAAGCACTGTCATTTCCTGCTGTTAGATTTCATAACCTTTTGCTAGTCTTTCAGAAAAGCCAACCGAGCAAAGTTACTTTGAAACCACGTGCATTTATCATCATCCTAGAAATATTTATATGCAAATCTGTCTGAGCAGTCCAACTGTTCATGGGGAATATTTCAGGGTTGCGGTCCCATTAAAGGCAAAGCTTGTTTTCCTTGGCTATCGCTTAGAGTTTCTCAGTCACAAAAATATTGTTATTCCACTTGGATGTAGATTGATTGTGTACGCCAGGTGTAAATAATTTTCCATCCGTTGACTGACATATTGACATGTACGCACGTGGCTCTTTGTTCAGTCAAAAGCATCTCAGTTGTAAACGCGAAAAAGTTCAAGCTTGTATCTTTGTGAAGCTCTCTGCAGAATCAATAAAACTTCTTTCTTGTGATTCACCTAAGGTATATTTATTTCGTTTCTCCAACTTGATACTCCACTTGTACCGAAGGCAGTGATCAAAGACGACCATTTCGTCAGCTATGAAGTACTCGCGAGTGAAAACCCCTTGTGGTGGCTTGCGTTTCCTTGTTGTGTTAATGATATGCTTTACCATTTTCGTCCACATCTCAGCCATGGATGATAAGCGTCCAAATAATCACGATGTCCATGCAACTGGACAAAAGACTGAGTCATCGCTGTTTCGCGAACGCAGAGGAATTAAGAAAAACACCACTCAAAACCCACAAGACTTTGCAAAACGACTAAAAAGCCTTGAAGAGAGGTTTGTCATCGATAATCCATAGCGGGTGACCCTCCCAATACAAGAGACTGACTCACTGAGAAATCTTTTCCTTTTTTTCTTCATTTGTTTATTGTCTCCAATGTTGTATTTGTTGTATTTTTCGCTTAGGGAGATCCATGCTGATATTAAGTGCTTCGTCGATTCCGGCTTGGCCACTAAAATTATTTGATCACATTTCTATATAATCCTTCATGTATTAGGACTGAGTTTACATTTTTATAGTTTTCGGAAATAAAATTCAGGCTCGGGATTTATCGAAGACTGAACTTTTTCCAGAAACTTGACATGTCTGTTCCCACAACAGCAGTACTGAATAATTATAAGATAACTTAAGATGTTGCCAGTTAACTTAATTCCAAAGGAAATATTGCTGTAGCTTCTTTTTTGTGCGTGTGTGTGAAATGTTCAGTAGGCTGAGTGAATATGTCTATCGATACTTGCACAGAGAGATTGGTTTTTTTTTTTCATGAACATCAAATATATTTTACCAATTAAGTGATTTTCCTCGCAAACTAGAGAAACTAGTTTTGAAAACTTCAATAGCTTGAAGGTATTTATCCAAACGCTGAGGCAATGTAAGCAAGTTGAAAACATCAAAGATTCGAAGGAAAGAATCATGTTATTTCCGCCACTCCATGCAGGATATCATGTAAAATGTCAGCTGAAATAAAACCAAAAAGAGAAACATGTGTGCAGGGCTTGTTCCAATCAGAACTACGCAATCAAACGTTTGTATACTCAGTCTCTTGAAATCTCTTCAACATTGCAATCTGTTGCAATGTTGACATTTAACACAACACGGACAGTTATATGCGGGTTGAAAGCTCTTGCCCTAAAATATAATTATGCTTTTACCTGTTTATCTTTCAACACTTTACTTATAGCTCAGAAATGACCATCTGATCGCAATCAACAATTCTGATAAATATCAACACTTTCATTTTATTTTTTGTAGATTTGATGCACTGATGCGGTTCCCCTATCTGGGATCAAGTGGGGATTCTTACAATTCACTTGTAGCCTACCTTTTGGGTTGGTATCAAACCCACCCTTGATTATAAGAGAATGACATTCAAAAGAAAAGTCATTCAGTGATAAAAGTTTTTTCTCAGTTTTCATTTATTGGAGGCAAAACAGAATCAGTAAACTCTTCCGTGATTTGCAAAGTTCATGCCAGTACAAGAGCGCAACAAAATTCTGGCATAAAAACGTTATTTTGTTCAGGTTATTCACTGAATTGTTTTGTACCATTTTCAATCTCAAAGGAAAGCATACCCAAAACAGTGGAAAGGAAAAGATGGGACCCCCTGGACCCCCTGGTCCACCAGGGAAACCAGGATTGGCTGGTATCCCTGGTTCGGATGGAAAAACAGGTCTCAAAGGTAAACGAAGATCTACACTGCTCAGAAACTTCACTTCATAGAGCTGTCATAGATTTCGCTATCTTCGAATTAATTCTGCCGGCCCAAAACCTCTGAAACTGTGAAGAAAGCACCCCTTTTGTGATGAATAAAACCATGCTGGCAATTGTACATCAACTGAAGTTAATGTACAGGAGAAGGAGGTGTTTACAACGAAATTTGTGGCCGTTTCTGAGAGAAGGAGCCGAAACTAGGCAAAACGTTAATCTATAGGTTAAAATCAACTTCAATTCTTTCCATCAGTACTCAAAAAAAAAAAAGAAAAAATAAAATTAGTCTCATCTGACAAATGGAGTCTGCAGTGAACAGAGGAAAAATTTTATCTTTTGGACTCCACCACAGTTTAAAGCTTTGAAATTGTAGCAGCAAAATAGCATGGTAGAGCCCCTTTAAAAAGATAAAAAAGTTAAAACTGGTCCAAACTGAGGATGATTTGATTCAACCAATCGCCAAACAGAAGTGTTTAAACGTCTTTCATCGGACCATTTCCAAACTAAATACAGTATAACTACCTAACAGAAAATTTTAAAACCAAAACCAATGAAAGTAATATATTACTTTGGCCAATCAAAAAGGAGGGAAACATGCCTTATTTCTTTGATTATTTCGACAACATAATCAGGCGTGTGTGAAAATTATACAACTGTCTGACATAGTGAATACCTTGTAAATGTTGCTCCAATAAGCAACGAAATGTCGTTTCTACCTTTTGCCCATCCTTTATGCTAAAAATTAGTTTCACACCGAGTTCAACATCTTCCCCGTCTTCCCTTTCGTTTCTGACCATGGAAAACTGCTCCCTTGCAACTTTTCCCATCAGCACACAACAAATGATGATGACACATGCGAGTGTACCTCTTTTCACCACAGGGGAACCAGGAAAGCCTAGCACAAACACACCGTTACCAGGCCCTCCTGGTCCTAAAGGACAACAAGGAGCCCAGGGACCTCAAGGAGCCAAAGGAGAAAAAGGACAAAACGGAACTGGACAGTCTGGGGTGAAGTATGTTCGGTGGGGAAGGACCACATGTCCCAGTGATGCTCAGATTGTTTATAAAGGTATAAAACTCACTGAACAAGGCAATTGAACGCTTCCTATCACCAGGCATTCCGTGAAAAAGGCTTATTTTATCAGTTGAAAATAGCAGCTGGCCCAAGCAATTACACTTACTTTGCTTCATGTTTTGGTGCTTGTGATAAAATTCTTGAAGTCTCAAAATTTGCTTTCTTTATAAGTATAATAAGAAGTCACAGGGGTCGTGGGAAGTAGAAAACGAATTACGCAAAAGGAACACGAATCAAAAGGAAATACTGATCTCGCTAAAAATAGACTGAATGAAAACATAGAATGGCAAAAATGGCCAAAAGCCACAACATTGAGAATTCTTTTAGAGGCGTAATTTAGTTAGGAATTAGTTCTTGTTTTTTCCTCTCTGAGCAAGCTAAAGGCGTTTTACATACCGTTTCCACGTTTTAGGGATAATTGGGGGTGAATGGTACCACCACTTCGGTGGCGGAGCCAACTACCTTTGTCTTCCTCACAATCCAAAGTACGACAAGTACAAAGATGGTCACCAGGAGGCAGGATACATTTACGGCACTGAGTATGACGTCAGTCAATACAACGGAGACCCTTTTAAGAGAAATCTGCATGATCATGACGCCCCCTGTGTTGTCTGCTTTGTGCAGTCACGTGGTTCAATGCTGATGATGCCCGCCAGGAATGACTGTCCATCTGGATGGACCGAGGAGTATCATGGGTATCTGATGACTGCATATCATGGTCACAAACATTCAAGTGATTTCATCTGTGTCGATGGTGATGCAGAATACGTTCCTGGTAGCCATGCTAACAAAAATGGTGCCTTGCTGTTTGCTGTGGAAGGCGTTTGTGGTTCACTTCCCTGTCTTCCATATGTCAGCGGTCGAGAGTTGACATGCGCCGTCTGCACCAAGTAAAGAAAAAAGAAAGCGTGAACAGTAGTTGATTTGCATTAGAACTAAACAGAAACTAAATGAAATACCATTGGCTAGCAAGCCAGAGAGCAAATGTAGAGTAAGGGTGTAAAACAATAAACTTGTTGATCTTAATGAGTCTTGTGTTACACGATTATGTTCAATTCGATCCACTAATCAGCACCCTACAGCCGCACGTCTTGGAACAAGCGCCCCCTTCGATTGGCACCGAATATATTAAACATTTTTAGATGTACTCAAGTCTTCTTACAACACAGTAGAAAAACTTAAACTGACTTATCTCCCGCAGCAATTCTTTTTCCATTAATTAATTGAAAGTTCTCCGACAAATCAAAATTAATCCGAGGTTGACTCCAATGGAACCAAAATACGCCGACATTTCTAATTGAATTTCTCCAGATATAGCGCCTCAAAAGCCATTACCAGAAATTTAAGACAAAATGGCGGACGCCCAGACTCGACCCAGACCTTCCGCTCTCTAAGAATGGCCGCCGATCGTTATAGAGAAATGTATGGAGAAAATTGAAGAAGTGGAAATTTCAGATCTAAAGTGGCATACACGACATTTGCCGACCTCTAAGTGTAAAGTGTACGTACCATATCATTATTTACGGTAGTTTTGGTCTTTCGAAAGTTCGCCAACGCGCCGCAAACAACAGATTTTACGAACGGCTGTTACAGTTCCTTGAGCTCTCTAATTCTTTCAAAAAAGCTCAGAGGTGCCTAACTTCCCTCCACATTTTAGAACATTTCGTTGATGTGAATCCTTGGTCCCGACCTCTCTAATCGTCGATCGATGTTCAAATTTTAAAACGTGATAAAAATCAGCCTTTATCCGTTCCCCAAATTGCCGCAAAAGAGAAGAGCTCTGGGGTCGAGATTGCGAGGGAAGGTGTTTATTTCCTTTCTAATCATAAAAATTACAATTTTCTCGATTGTGATTCTTTTAAAAAAACTCAGATTTACCACTAATTTGAATGCCAAGTTGCTATCGGACAGTTCAATAAGCCAATCACATTCAAAGTTGCAGTTTAAATCATTCAATCACAACTTTGGTTTCAATCACCATAGAAACAGTGTACAGGCTCATGGCGCAGAATGGCCGGACATCATTGATATGCAGGAGTTAAAATATTATTAGCATAATAGCACCGCTTGAAATTTAATGACTGGTGGTTGAAATTTAGAAAGAAATGGTGTCATAAGTGTCCGAACCCCTCTCCTCAAGCTCAATTTAAGGAGCGTATCTGGTCACAAATTTCAACTTGTAAGTTGCAAAAAAACGAGACGTTCATAAAGCAAAAGAAACCTAGAGAAACTATTGGAAATTTGATTTAGTATTCGAAGGATTTTTGAGAAAGTTTATATGGGAATTTAAAAATGTCGTATGCGCATAGATAAATTTTCGTTTCTTGCTCATGTTTGGTAATTTAGTAAATGCAAATACTGAGTCAGAATGGTTTGGAATAGGGCGATTTGCTTGGAAATTTTGACTTATTGTGATTGCCCCGAGCTAATGAGCCATTTTTCTTATAAATATGCATTTTTTTCATATATCCGCGTCATTGAAGCTTGCCTTAGCGCCGCCCCCTGAGTTCCCTTGAGGGTAAGGGTGCACCTTCCAGTTTACTCGTTTTTAATGCAATCTCTCACGAACACTCACGATCGCCGCCGATGGTAGAAGGGGCGTTTAATTACACGACATCAACTTTTTACAAGGTTTCCTTTGAAGAAATGCTTTAGCAATTTGAAGGTGTAACTGATTTCTCCCTATTTAGAGCGACTTAACTTAAAACGACTGCTTTATATGGAAGCAATGAGAGTTATTTGTTGCGTGATCTGAAAAGGATGCACTTATCGTTTCGCAGCGTACCATTTGTCAAATGTGGAAATTTTTATCTAAACGGTAACTGTAATAAGTTACATCGATTCAGATCTCACCACGATCAAGACAGCGAAGACAGAGTTGCACGTCACTTAGTTCAAGTTACGCGCCATTCTCCGCGCCAGTTGAGTCTCGCAAGCTAATTGTAGGTCACTTTTGGCTGTCTATCGCCATAGTTCTTGTACTTAGTGTGGCTGCATGCAGTCCCAATTACTGCTGCTGTAGGGCTGTCTAGTCATAAAGGCAGCCCCAGAATAAATACTCTTGGATGTGCCGAATAAAGCAATGCGGCACACCTAAAGGCTATGTGATGTATTTGCATTTCATGGAGTATCGTCAGGTGAAAACGGGCTTCGGTGCTAAATCAATCCAAAATGCACAACCTCAGGCATGTGATCTTTGATGTTTGTTTAAGATCCATACTATCTTTTAGAGCATCTTTTCTTCGTCAAAACCTTTCCGTCTTCAAGGATATAAACGTAAGGGTCATATAAGCCGCCGGGAGGAAGGGGGGTAAATTGTGGCGGGACTTTTATGTTCAGCCGGACTTAAAATGATATGATGGTTAAGAAATAATTTGAGATGGATTTAACGTGGCTCACACCAGTTTCAGCCTTTTAAAGATACTGTACTGCTAAAAGTATTGACTTAACAACAACATTGTTTCCTATAACGGCAGTGTTATGATTGGAGCATATGAAACATTAATTATTGCTTTACAAGATAAGATCATTATTGTTACGTAATTGCTACCAAAGAAGCAAGAAATCCCTCCAAAACTACCCTATATTTTACCTTTAGTTGCATGTATCTCTAAAACGAACTCGGTGACCCCCATTTTTCATTGCTGATTAGCTGGCCGTGGTAAAACGATCTGCAGAGTTTAAATTCTTTGGAGAAGATGTAGAGCCACCTTAACTGCTCATACTTTTTAAGGTGGCTCTGAATCCACTGGACCCGGAGCCCATGAGTAGGAGCTTGCCTCTCTCATACACGCCCTTATGAGTCAACCTTTGCGCGTCTTTCTATTTTTAGAACGCCACGAGTTTTTCCTGCTCTTTACGCACTGTTTTAAAAGGCCAACCAGAATAAAGTCATTGTCTAACGAAGACAAATAAAGCAGTAACACTGTATTTAAATCGTACAAATTGTGGTAAATTTATGTAAATACGAGTCTCCTGCTCAAGGGTTCGTTCTAAAAATAGAAAGATACGCGCAAAGGTTGACTCAAAGATCTACTGCATATGAAGGCTCCTACTAATGGGCTCCTGGTAATACGTAGTGATAATGAACGCATTGTGTTAACCAATAAGGGCGTTGCATATGGTAACATGACATTGCTGTTATGTGATACAGTGTTGTGGAGGCAATCCTTCTAATAGTACAATCTCTTGAAAGTGTTTAAACTGCTTTGAGTAGCTTCATTCACTTTAATTTACAGGGGTCAAAAATGGGGTGAGAGATACAAGCAGCTACAAACGAAATATAGGGTGTTTTGGGATGACTGTCGTGTTGCTATGGTGACGTATTGCGTCATGGTAATGAACGCATCGTGTTACTGAAGGAATAAGGGCGTTTCATATGATAACATGACATTGCTGTTATGTGGTACAGTGTTGTGGAGGCAATCCTTCTAAATAGTACTCATTCTCTTGATAGTGTTGAAACTGCTTTGAGTCACCTTAAGCTCCGTCGCTATTGAGGTGTGTTTTGGGGAAATTTCGTCGTGAATTTTTTAAAGAATACTGCCTGTTAATTTTAGATAGCATGGAGCTAAAATAGATCCTACTCGATTAAGAAAATAACACAAACAGCGGTGATAAACATTGTATTCCAACGCATTTTTTATAAAACTGGACGTTTCGTATGCTAGTCAACATACATTTTCAAATTTGATCGTTACAATTTTTGAAGACTATATATATCGTAAACATTATTTGTCTAAAAAAAAAAAATTCGTGCAGGGGGTTTCACCTGGAAAAAAAATTCCTGCACAAGCAGTGAGTGAAAAAAAAAGGGGTCTGGAACCTAGACTGAGAAAAATGATCTGCAGCAGTACGTGTCTAGACATAATGAGGAGTAATAGCTAAAACAGCAATAACTTCTCACTACTGATATTGACATTAGGGAAGGCTTTAGCTCTTGAATGAACAAAGTCTCTTTAATTTTGCAGTGAAAGTCAGTTTTTCCGGACGCTAAAAACTGACTTTGTTCATTCAAGAGCTAAAGCCTTCCCTTAATGTCAATATTAGTAGTGAGAAGTTACTGCTGCTTTAGTTATTACTCCTCATTATGTCTAGACACGTACTGCTGCAGATCATTTTTCTCAGTCTAGGTTCCAGACCCCTTTTATTTTCACTCACTGCTTGTGCAGGAATTTTTTTTCCAGGTGAAACCCCCTGCACGAATTTTTTTTTTTGACAAATATTGCTTTTTTCAAACAGTGAAATCTTGATTCATTATCTATTTTTTGTGATTTATAAATTATTCTACACTCACAGCAGATCAAAGGATACAGGCCACTTTTTAATGCAAAATCTTTTCGAAAATGTACACACAGTGAGAGAGGAGGAAGCCACTTGGAGTGGACAAAATCCTCTCCGAAGTTAAATTCGCAGAAAGAAAGAACGCTCTTACACAAAAACAGAAAGCGCACAAGAAAATTCTACCCTTTGTGACACAATTTCATCCACCACTGCCATCTTTGAAAAATATTCTAACGGAAAAATGGCATTTAATTCAAAACCAGCCGCTACTAAGAGAGATATACAAGGGACCTCCCTTGATCTCTTATAGAAAAGGGAAATCGCTTAAAGACATGCTTGTTAAAGCAAAACTATAAAGGCTTTTTTCAACGCAATGGGCACACAGCGGGAGTCGCGCACGTCTGTCAACCCCATTTTAACAAGAATATTTTGAATAAGAATTACTTTTAATAGACCCTAGCAAATATTATATAATTATTAAATAAAAGTCTAATTAGACCTTCCTTCTGCATGAATTTTTTTTTCTTACCTTCTTCTTTGCGTGAATTTTTTTTCTTGGCATTTTCCCTTACATGAATTTTTTTATTGGTTTTTTCCCCACCTACCCCATCACTTTTCTAATGGTCCGTCCCATATAAAAAATCCGTTGAAATACAAAGTTTATCACCGCTGTTTGTGTTATTTTCTTAATCAAGCTACGATGGCCTAAGAACAAGAGTTTATAGATCCTACTCACTTCTTCATTTCGTTTATTCTTTGTAGATCATGTGACAATAATTAAGAGAGAATTTTCTGCCGTAACAAATCTATATATTTAAAGTGCGGGTTTTTTGCTAAAATTGAGAGAAGTGATCCTCGCACTTTAAGTCCACCTAAACCAAAAAATATCTTATTCTCTTAGAAAATTAAGCGTAGTTTTGGGAGCATTCTGGTGCCAATTTTTTCCGACTGGGTTTTCTGTGCCCCTGTGCCCCTGTGCCCCTGCCCCCTGGGTTTTCTGTGTTCAGGAAATCACGACCGCGCAAAAGAGATCTGGGAAGAGCGATGGTAGTGACGTCAGATTGAGAGCCCACAGGATACAAGCTTCATCAAACGCGTTCCCAGGACCCTGGGAACGAGGTGAAAGCTTTATTTGCTTTCTCCTTGATAGAAAAATTCTTTTAACGTAACTTTAAAAATGTCTTGCCCCTCGTCAGATTCTGACGCTGGTCATTTTTCCGAAGACTCGAAAACGGATTACGACATAGAAATGGAAGACGATGGTCATGATTTATCTCCATCGAGATCATATAGCCCCGAGCGATGAAGATATCATCGCCTTTGCTGACGACCCAAAGGCTGACAAGGAATGGACTGCCAATTACGAAACAGGAAAAACAAGCTGACAAAGCACTAGAACGACAACTGAAGGCCGATAAATTTGAGGGAAACGTTGAAGTGGCTTATCGATAGTGGGAATACTTGCGTATTCTACATGGTGATCTCTGTACGCACCTACCGAGACTGCTTTCGTTGATTGTATGTTTCTTGTTTGGCTGTTACTTCTTGCATCGACAGTTCATCATGATTTGTTCCTTCTGTATTGTGTAGGTGCAAGTGTGGAAATTGTCGATTTTCTTCAAAACATTAGCGAGTACTATTGCTGCAGGGAGTTGGAAGGCTGTTTAGAGTCTTGTAAAAGTGACCTGGTCCTTTAAAATGTTGGCCCAGGCGTTAAATTGCCCTGTGTGATTCAACATCCCAGGATTTGAACCCGTTTGCCTTCAGAAATGAAGTCTTAAGTTAACAGCCGGAAAATGAGGCAAAGCAAGAGGAAAGCAAATGTATCAAAAAACAGGAGACGAAGCAAGGTGAGCGGTGAATATATTTTTTTTTTTTGGCTAAGTATGGTTTACAAATAGAGTACCTGTTGTGTACTGCTGGTGTCTTTGATTAAATATCTTATTTTATCTTTGCGTCGTTTCTTTTTATTGCTTCCACTTCCATTCTCTTATAACTTGAGCCTTCTGCCATGAGAATCGATTAATTAAACGCCTTTCATATTTTTGTTGTCACGTTTGATCAAAAGCGGTCCAAACGTCGAGTAAAGGCCTCTCTTTTGAAATTCTTCAAGCACAAGAACTGAACCCATCTTCTTCGACGTTTCGTAATTTCATGGCGATTGTCGTCAAAATACGGTATCAGGAAATGAAGCCTTATACCGCCTTTTAAACTTCTGGTATTGTTGCATCCTGCTGCTTTGCATGTAAGCTGCATTCAAAAAATATCCGCAAAGATGCTAGACCCATACCTATCTTGTCTCGGTAGCGCGGTAGGCTAACATGGCAGTATTTTGCCGCTAATTTTATACGTATTCAACAGATCGTTTCTCTTATAACTTGAGCTTTCTGCAAGGAGAATCGTATTAGAAATAGGTGTTTAATGAAACGTCTTCCATATTTGTGTTGTCACGTTTGATCAAAAGCGGTCTAAACGTCGAGTGAAGTTCTCTGTTTTGAAATGCTTCGAGCACTGTGACAAACTGAACCAATCTGATCTTCTTCGAAGTTCGTGGCTTCATGGCGATTGTCGTCAAAATACGGTATCATGAAATGAAGCCCTGTACCGTCTTTTAAATTTCTGGTATTATTGCATTCTGCTGCTACGCATTAGGGGCACCCAACGATAATATAGTTCAAAACCACTTAAACATAGCATTGTTAAACGTATTTTAGTATTTAAATCGTAGATATAAGCACATTTTTGTCCCCTAAAAATTTTTCATCTGTTCGGATTTCCTAGCTGAAAGTCTAGTGATCCGAAAGTTATAAGGATCAAAACTTACCTTTTCGAAAATTTCAGCCAGAAAAAAGGGTGCCGAAAATTCTAGGTGACCTTTTTATGGTAAAAATCCGTTAAAAATGGGCAATTATACCATTTTTCAGATGTTCGAAATTCCTAGGAGAGGCATGCAAGCAAGAAATTTTACAACAAATGTTCCGAAAATTTTAGATCTCAAATCCTCTTCCGAACAGATATTTTCCGAAAATTGTCGTTGGGTGCCCCTGACGCATGTAAACTGCAGTCAAAAAATCCACATTCATCAAGTTAAATGTTTAGAAAACTCCGGCTTTTACGTCACAATAGCAGCTGGACCCATATCTCTTTTGTTTCGGTAGCTAGTGCGGCCAACAGAGCAGTATATTGGCCAACATGTCGGAGTTTTACCGCAAATTTTACATTTTGAACAGACCATCAAATATCGAGAAATAAACCAAATCAAAAAATTGTTTGCGCCAAAATGCCCCTAAAGTCACGCTAATATATTCTTTTTTGAGAATCTTCAGTGGTGAAGCGGAAAGAAGCGGTTCCGATAAAACAGAAGCTCCGGGTTCGAATCTAATCCACGGATATGATTTTTTAATTTCCTTATTTTCTGTGCTACCACAAGTCCTGGGACACAGTGTCCTAAATTGACGATAACAGTAAATTCTATTCAAAGCTAATTACGAATTAACGATAATCGTTAATTTAGAGAAGAGATCATGTTGGAAGTAGTTAATAGGCCTTTTTCGATATATTAAAAGAAAGGAGAGGTTTAATAGAGGACAAAAATGTTAAGCGAGACGATCGGCTGGCGTGAAAACACGCCCAAAGACGATGGAAAATGGATGATATGCAAATATTTTTCACATTCATTCCAACGTGTTTCTTTTGTTTTTGTCCTCACTGACTCACTATCAACCCGAATATTTTGATATTTCGAAAATGGCCTATTTTGTTGGGCTCCCCTGCCGCCATCGGGTTAGCAATTGTCTTATCATGACACCTGAAAAATTCAGGAGGTTTTAACGGAAAGTTTCGCACCCGAGACACATTCATGCTTGATCGCCAAAAACAAAATTAAGTTTTCAAATCTCCTTTGTATCGTGATATGATCTGTGTGTTCGGAATCAAATGTGTAATGGAATAAGACCAGTCTGAGCATCGTGTAACGGGAGGTGGATGGGTCATAACATTATTGTGGTGTTCACTTGTGAAATGAAAGTTCACACAAGTAGAATTTTTATTCCAATACGAACTTGTGAACTTCCTACGGCGTTTGTATGTACACAGTCTTTCCTGCCCCGATATATTCCTTCAACACTTTCGTAATTTTTTACAGTGAGAACTGAACATCATGCAAACTCGAGACTGAAGCCCCGCGCAAATGAAAGGCTTCAAGGTCCTTCAACATTTGCTTCAACATCCGTTCGATTTTGTTGAAGAGCGATGTTGAAACCGCCCACCCCCCTCCCCTCCCCTCGCCCTACCCCTTCCACTGTGTTGAATCCATCCCATCAGTCACGGTCAACATGGTTCAGCAAAATTGAACGGATGTTGAACCCTTTCGCCTGGGCCTTAACTGATTTAGAAATTCGTCTTCGCAGACTTGACACTTAGCATTGAGAAGCACTAGAATAAATATCACACACAGTTGACTCTTACTCAGCGCAATGAATACCAGCGTTCTTCGGTGTGGTCTCGAAATTTCTAAGCACTCTATTGACTCCTCACAACCCTTCCGAAATATCTATGAAATCTTGTCCAAAATCTTAGTACGCGTCGAAAGTCTGAGAACCCGGTGATTGATGGAATTTAAGTGTATCAATGTACTGAGTTAAATGTTAATAATTGGACATAATTAAACGATAAAAGCAAGTTTAAAAGCTGTCGTTGCTGTTGTTATTATGTAATATGCTGTTATTTTAAAAAGATACCCTAACAGATACCAGCTTAGACTTTGTGGCCCAAAAAACCTTTAGACACCCTAAAAGATATCACGATCATCCCCGCCCGTTGCCCCCCGCGGGGTTAAAAAGTTCTAGCTCATCTTCCTTTCAAACGCAAATTTAAGAAATCACTCGTTGGGTGCCCCAGATATTTTCCAGGTTTCATTTGTCAAGTATAGCAAGAACGTTCACGAATCCTGTTTTTCAATCGAATCTTTGTAGCGCCGCTATTTTGCGCTTATTGGCAATTTGCTTTTTTGTCACGTCGCTTTCGCCTAAAGACAACTGTTGACGCTGTTGTGCCGCATTACAATCAAAGAAATTATTTTAATATTATTTTAATCCCCTGAATTTCTGTTAAAGACGATAGCTCGTTTTGACTCAAAAAAATTGTGGACTCGTGTAGATCGTCCGATATCACGACATTTGAGGCGCGTTTACACGACAGAGGAAAAATGGTCCGATAAAAAGTGGAACGGTTCCATTCATTTTTGTAAATAAACAGGGAACTTTCATCCGTTCCGCGCGCCTATTTTCCTGTAGCGGAACGGATAAAAGTTCACTGTTTCTTTACAAAACTGAATGGAACCGTTCCACTTTTTATCGGACCCGTGCCATTTTTCCTCTGTCGTGTAAACGCACCTTTGTGATGATCTGCCTGTCGAGCTCTCTCTGTTGACCTCTGTTGTGTACTTTGTCAACGGCGAAGAAAGTTATATTACTCGAAATCACCCGCTTCAAGTTCTCTTTTCGCTTTAGTTCACTCAGTGGAACTTTTCTAGCCAGTTGACTCATCAGTTCTAAACGTTTACGTTCATTTCAGTCATAAAGTCGACCAATAAATCCCGATGCAACAGTGATTTGTTAATTTGGTGGCTGTATTTAACTTGGTAATATTGTGTTAACTTGAATTTACCACGGTAAATTTTCATTGTAAATACAACTCTTACCACTCAGCCTATCTTTATTCGTCGTGATTCTATTCATCCATTCCCATTATGTCATCAACTCCTGGCATATTTTGCTGTTTTTTGTGTTGTTACAATCATGCCAATAAAGCCCTTTCATGTTACAAAATTTACCTCTGCTGTTCCTGTTTCAGTGCTGCTTTTGGAATCCCCAAACCTCAAATCATACACCAAAGCACGAGAGGAACCACTAGCTAACTCAGTGAGTACACTCAAAGGCCACCCTTCCCATGCAAAACTGCTACAAAGGGAAGGGGAATGAAAAGATCGAGCCCCTGAAAATCTGTTTTGATGTTTATAAATGTTATTGCTTTCATACTATAAATGAATGTAAATATATCGTAATAAAGTTTTATATTGCTAAGATACCTTTGAGAGGAAGACAGCGACGCTAACGAAAGCTTGAAAAATGAATCAACATTTTCTGACGCTATCGTAAACCTGTTTGCCGTCTATATCCCGTAATGTTCGAGTATCACAATATCGGCGAAAATGCTCCAAGTGTATTGTATTGGAAGAATTCGTTATTGAAGTAAATATGGAGAATGAAGGATTGCTTGGAAGTATGTTCACGTTGTCGTCAAAACTTCATCGATTGAATGTGGTTACATTTATTCCTATTTTACTTTATTAGGGACTTCAACATCTACGACGGCGACGAACTGAAAACGTCACCTCAAAATATAAACTTTGCGCTTTCGTAAGAGTTCCGCGATTATTCTGTCTCGTTCATGTCATGAGGCGAAGTATCCTAAAACTCAATTGAAAACGAACGTTTCCTCACGTTATTGTCAAAACCCGGATCAAATTTGGTGAGTTTATGTCGCAAAGTACTGGCAGAAATACGTGATAACAAGTGCCCACTACGTTTATTTTTTCTCTTTTAACCAAATGATATACGTTGCGGTCTCTTTACCCTGGCCTTCGTCGTTTCTTAAACTCTGCTTTACTTTCTTGTTTTCCACAGGACGGAAAAGAAATGTATTGAGAAATATATGCTGCAACTGCAGCACGCCTTTTTCAGCATTAAAACCTAGTTTAGGACGAGTCGCTGTTTCCGTTGCATCCTCGTCCTTGCCAAAGCTCTTTGTTATGGACAAATGAGACATAAGTACATCATTTACGACATGTTCGCATACGTTTCATCTTA
>NC_090894.1:12690756-12718256 GCF_036669925.1 Montipora capricornis | reverse complement strand
ACAGGAAATTTAATCATTTAGGAGAAAGAGGCGTTTACATCGAAATTTGAGGCCGTTTGTGAGACACAAAAGTTAGCCCCATTAATGTCTGTTCAAATCGACTTTAAACCTTTTCGTTATTACTGAAAAGAGAAAATTAGTCTCATTGGACCAACAGAGTCTGCAGTGAAGAAAGGAAATATTATCCATTTTGGTCTCCACCACAGTTTAGGGCTTTTGAAATTGTATAGCATGGGAGAGCCTTATAGAGATCAAAAAGAACTTGTCCAAACAGAGGATTATTAAATTAAACCAGACGCTAGACGCTATGAGAAGTGTTTTAAAAACCTTTGCCATCGCACCATTTTCAAAAATACATTATAAATACGTGACTTCCCATGCGAAAACTTCATCATCCGCTAAGAGTCTAATATTTAGATTAAAGGGATGCAAAACATGAACATGCGGGATTTCTTTGATCATTGCAGCAACATAATAATGCGTGTGCTGGAAATTAATGTATTTTTCTGAAACTTGTTTGAAACGCCTAGTGACGTTGCTCCTCAAAATAAGAAAAAAAATATCGTGTTTCAATTTCCCATCCTTTATTCTTAACATTAGACCCTGCCAGATGACGTTTTGCCGCATCGCATTTATCCTGGTTTTTTTTCTAAGAGAGGAGTTCTAGGTAACTTGTTAAACAATAAATGAATGACAGTAAATTGTTAAAGGTTTTTCAGATGAGCTAACCCACTCAAAAAAAGAAAAAAAAACAAATACAATCTTTTTTTAAAAGGGAAAATTAAATATAGCTTCGTGAATCACACAGAGTAAGGCATCTTTCCCTGTCTTTCTTTTCAAGTTCTTTGAATAATGTGACAATGGAAAACACACCTCTCTGAACTGCTTCCCTCCAACTTTTCCCATCAGTACACAGCAAATAATAGTGCTCCCGCTCTGTCCTCTTTCCTCACAGGGGAACCAGGAAAGCCTGGCACAAACACGTCCTTACCAGGCCCTCCTGGTCCTAAAGGACAACAAGGAGCTGTAGGTAAGACTGGAACCCAGGGACCTCAAGGCGCCAAAGGAGAAAAAGGACAAAAGGGGACTGCAGAGTCGGGTGTGAAGTATGTTCGATGGGGAAGGACCACATGTCCCAGTGGTGCTCAGATTGTCTATAAAGGTATAAAGTCCCTAAAACAATTTAATTCAACGCTTCCTAACATTTCGTAATACCTCTCAACTAACATTCACATTTCGTTTTCTTCAGGTTTGGGTGGTTGAGATAGAATTCTGATTTTTTTTCCTTTCTTGGTGGTCACAGGAGTTGTCATGAGAGCAGAAAACGTTATAAAGGAATAGTAAAATATTACTCAAACGGAAATACTGATCTCTCTATAAATAAAGACTGAGGGAAAACATAGAATGGCAAATAAGGCTAAAAATCCCTGATGAATTCTTTTCGAGATGTAATTTACTAGGGAATGAGAGCTGTTTTTTGATCTCCAAGCAAGCTGAATGCGTTTTACATATCCCTTTCACGTTTCAGGGATAATTGGGGGTGAAGAACACCGACATCATGGTGGTGGAGCCAACTACCTTTGTCTTCCTCACAATCCAAAGTACGACAAGTACAAAGATGGTCACCAGACTGCAGGATACATGTACGGCACTGAGTACGAAGTCAGTGAATACAACGGAGACCCTTTTAAGAGAAATATCCATGATCATGAAGCCCCCTGTGTTGTCTGCTTTGTGAAGTCACGTGGTTCAATGCTGATGATGCCCGCAAGGAATGACTGTCCATCTGGATGGACCGAAGAGTATCATGGGTATCTGATGACTGAAAATCATGGTCACAGACATTCAAGTGATTTCATCTGTGTCGATGGTGATCCAGAATATGTTCCTGGTAGCCATGCTGACAAAAATGGTGCCTTGCTGTATCCCGTGGAAGGCGTTTGTGGTTCACTTCCCTGTCTTCCATATGTCAACCATCGAGAGTTGACATGCGCCGTCTGCACCAAGTAATGAAAGAAAAAAGAAATCTTGAACAGTAGTTGATTTGCATTAGAACTAAACAGAAACTAAATGAAATATCAATCGCTAGCAAGCCAGAGAGCAAATGTAGAGTAAGGGTGCAAAACAATAAACTTGTTGATCTTAATGAGTCTTGTGTTACACGATCCACTAATCAGCATCCTACAGCTGAGATGTCTTGGAACAAGTGCCCTCTTCGATTGGTACCGAATATACTAAACATTTTAGATGTACTCAAGTCTTCTTACAAAACTCAGTAGAAATTGATCCTCCACAGCAAGTCCATTTTCATTAATTAATTGAAATTTCTCCGACAAATCAAATAAGACCCCATTGGCATGAAACCCAAAGTTGACCCCAATGGAACGAAAATACGCAGGCATTTGAGCTTACCTAACCTAGATAACGGACAATCTTTCCTCCCTTGTACCCATTCTTTTTCTAAGTGACACCGTCCTGGGCATGTATTTTCATGTGCCTCTTCCAACAAGAATGGGTACAAGAGAGGAAGGATTGTCCATCTGTCTGGTTTAGGTACGAGTATAGACCTCTTTCATAATGGCGGCCCAAGAAAATATCCTTTTGTTTTAATGCTAATAAGCCTTTGTAGCCTCGCAACGACGAGCAAATTTCAAAAGAATATTTGTTTCAAAATGAGGGCAAGAGGTCTAATTAACGTAAACACAAAAGAATGAAAAAGTGGTCGCCATTTATGACAGTGACACTTCCACCCTGTTTGACAACAAAGATTTCTCAAATACCTCAACCTGAGACATCCTAGCATAAAATTTACCATGAATTCGAAGAAAAGCATAAAATTCCGTTTTTAGACGGCCCTGTGAAACGCGAGCAAAATGGCACATATGTTTCAACGATGACCTAGTACAGGAAGAAACTTTTCACCGGCCTTTACATGAAATGGGACTCGACTCGACTCTTTCACACCACGAAAGCACGAGGTTAATTTAGTTCGCACCTTGACCTCTCGTTGTTTTCGTATTTGTTCTGATTCCTCTTTAAGCGTTCTTGCCTTTAGTTAATGAAATTGAAAACCTATTATTACAAAATGGGTATCCTGTAGGCAAGTGAAGCGTTCAAATCCTGTCACAACCTCCCTAAGGAAAAATTCATTCTGGTTTTACCCTAGCTATTTAGGTTTAAAGAATAAAAATGTGTAAATTCTTGTATTGATAGTTTTTATGGTTTCGTTAATTAGGGTTGTTTTTCAAAGTAATAGACGAGTCACGCTCTTGATTGCATCATGGGTAATCAGGACAACATGGCGGGAAATTCAAAGGTTTGTATGGAAATTCGAAGCAAAATATACTGTTCATGACTCAACTTTATAGACTTTCTCCTTCATAAACCAAACAAATAAGTTCATGTTTACAACTGAGATGAATTAGACTTGGTATGTCTGCATTCATTCTCTGTAATTTTGTGCCTTTGGAATTAAATAAACCGTATGGCAGAAACTCTTTTTAATAAAATAATGTCTACAACATCAATTCTCTCCAAATTTATTCTGCCGCATCATATTTTCTCTTTTGGAAAACAAAAAACCCAAAATTGCATATTATGAACACTTTTCATCGTTTTGAACTTCCTTACAAACCTTTGAATTTCTGGCAATCTTGCCCTGATTACCCATGATTCCTTTAAAAATACTTAGATTTTCCACTAATTTGAATGTCAAGTTGTTATCGTTTAGTTCAATAAGCCAATCACATTCAAAGTTGCAGTTTAAATCCACCAATCACAACTTCGGTTTCAATCACCATAGAAACAGTGTACAGGCTCATGGCGCAGAATGGCCGGACATCATTGATATGCAGTGGTTAAAATCTTATTAGCATAATAGCACCGCGTGAGATTTAATGACTGATGGTTGAAACTTATAGGCCACTTTGGAGAATACCATAATACTCTTTGTTTGTCCCACCAAATTTTGCATAAGCATTGTTTCCAGTTTCTCTTGGGACTTACAATGGTCCCAAGAGAAAACAAAAACAATGCTTATGCAAAATTTGGGGGGACAAACAAAGAGTATTATGGTATTTTCCAAAGTGGCTGGCCGAACTCCTCTCCTCAAGCTCAATTTTATGCAGCGTATCTGATCACAAATTTCAACTTGTAAGCTGAGACGTTCATAAAGCAAAAGAAACCTTGAGAAACTATTGGAAATTTGATTTAGTATTCGAAGGATTTTTGAGAAAGTTTATATGGGAATTTAAAAATGTCGTATGCGCATAGATAAATTTTCGTTTCTTGTTCATGTTATTGTCAACTTGTAAGCTACAAAGTTTGGTAATTTAGTAAGTTCAAATATTGAGTTAGAATGGTTTGGAATAGCGAAAGCGATTTGCTTGGAAATTTTGATTTACTGTGATTACCCCGAGCTAATGAGCCATTTTTCTCATAAATATGCATTTTTTTCTATATCCGCGTCATTGAAGCTTGCCTTAGCACCGCCCCCTGAGTTTTCTTGAGAGTAAGGGTGTACTTTCCAGTTTACTCGTTTTTAACACGATCTCTCACGAACAATCACGATCGCCGCCGATGGTAGAGGGGGCATGGAATTAAACGACATCAACTTTTTACAAGGTTTCCTAAGAAGGAATGCTCTCGGAATTTGAAGTTGTAACCGATTTCTCCCTATTTACAGCGACTTAACTTAGAACGACTGCTTTAGAGTTATTTGTTGCGTGATCTTAAAGTGATGCACTTATCGTTTCGCAGCGTACCACTCTTGAAAAAAGGGAAATTTTTAGGTAACGGTTACTGTAATACGTTAAATTGATTCAGATCGGTCGGCGATCAAGACAGCGAAGACAGAGTTGCGCGTCACTCAGTTCAAGTTACGCGCCATTCTCAGCGCCGGTTAATTCTCGCAAGCTAATTGAAGGTCGCTTTTGGCTGTCTATCGCCATAGTTCTTGTACTCAGTGTGGCTGCATGCAGTCCGAATTACTGCTGCTGTAGGGCTGTCTAGGCAGCCCCAGAATAAATACTCTTGGATGTGCCGTTAAAGCAATGCGGCACACCTAAAGGCTATGTGATGTATTTGCATTTCATGGAGTATCGTCAGGTGAAAACGGTTTTCGGTCAGCTAAATCAATGCAAAATGCACAACCTCAGGCATGTGATCTTTGATGTTTGTTTAAGATCCATACTATCTTTTAGAGCATCTTTTCTTCATCAAAACCTTTCCGTCTTCAAGGATATAAACGTAAGGGTCATATAAGCCGCCGGGAGGGAGGTAACATGACATTGCTGTTATGTGATACAGTGTTGTGGCGGCAATCCTTCTAATAGCACAATCTCTTAAAAGTGTTTAAACTGCTTTGAGCAGCTTCATTCACTTTACCGGGATTAAAAATGGGGTGAGAGATACAAGCAACTAAAAACGAAATATAGGGTGTTTTTGGATGACTGTCGTGTTGCTATGGTGACGTATTGCGTCATGATAATGAACGCAACTAGTTACTGAAGCAACAAGGGCGTTTTATATGGTATCATGACATTCCTGTTATATGATACAGTGCTGTGGATGCAATTCTTCTAATAGTACATTCTCTTGAAATTGCTGAATCTGTTTTGAGCCATCTTAAGCTCCGTCGCTAGTGTGTTTTGGGGAAATGTCGTCGCGAACCAGGAGCTCATGATGAGCTCCTGCGCGAACTTGTTAAAGAATACTCCATGTTAATTGCAGATAGCATGGAGCTAAAATAGATCTTTTAAGCAAGAGCCGATACAACGTAGATTTGATTTTAGTGATGTACTATATTTCGGCTGGCCAAACCAGCCTTCTTCAGGTACAATGAGAGTTTACATTGAATTGCTTCTATGTACATATATATATATAGTAAATGGATGTTGACGTAATACTGGAAAAAATGTGATAAAACATGGCAGTTACAAAGATTTTGAATTCAAATACTAAGAGTCACGGAAAAATAACGGAAATCACTAAAATAATAAACTGAAATCTAATACGTTTCTTCGCGGATATTAAGACCGTTGGGATCAATTGTCCTGCCTTTTAAAATTAAAAAAGCTTCCCTGGCCTTACGGATCGAGTCTCTGTTAGAAAACATTTTTTCGATAGGGATTAATTGCATGTCCTTGGAGATGTTGTGGGGAGAGGAGAGGAAATGTTCTGCGACTGTAGTAGGTTTGGATTTGGTGTTAGCGTTATCTAAAGTGCGGCGGTGTTCATTAAAACGGTCTTTTAAACGTCGTTTAGTTTCTCCTATGTACTGTAGATGGCATCTGTTGCATTGAATCATGTAGATAAGGTTTTTAGTTTCGCGAGTTATGGGGAAATTAATGGAGCGCGTTTCGCCAGTAGAGCAGGATTGGTAGTTGGTTAGTCCATGGGAAATGTAAGGACAGGTAGCGCAGTTTGGACTAACCATGGACTAACCATGGACTAACCATGGACTAACCATGGACTAACCAACTACAAATTCTGCTCTACTGGCGAAACGCGCTCCATTAATTTCCACATAACTTGCGAAACTAAAAACCTTATCTACATGATTCAATGCAACAGATGCCATCTACAGTACATAGGAGAAACTAAACGACGTTTAAAAGACCGTTTTAATGAACACCGCCGCACTTTAGATAACGCTAACACCAAATCCAAACCTACTACAGTCGCAGAACATTTCCTCTCCTCTCCCCACAACATCTCCAAGGACATGCAATTAATCCCTATCGAAAAAATGTTTTCTAACAGAGACTCGATCCGTAAGGCCAGGGAAGCTTTTTTAATTTTAAAAGGCAGGACAATTGATCCCAACGGTCTTAATATCCGCGAAGAAACGTATTAGATTTCAGTTTATTATTTTAGTGATTTCCGTTATTTTTCCGTGACTCTTAGTATTTGAATTCAAAATCTTTGTAACTGCCATGTTTTATCACATTTTTTCCAGTATTACGTCAACATCCATTTACTATATATATATATGTACATAGAAGCAATTCAATGTAAAACTCTCATTGTACCTGAAGAAGGCTGGTTTGGCCAGCCGAAATATAGTACATCACTAAAATCAAATCTACGTTGTATCGGCTCTTGCTTAAAATATTTAGTTTCTCAACTTGAAATAACGCCGATCAGATCAAGCCACTGATCCAACGTACACCGACAGGAAAATTGTCCACGGTTGCTTGCTTCGAAACTCTGGAACTTAAAATAGATCCTACTCACTTCTTTATTTCGTTTATTCTTTGTAGATCATGTGACAATACTTAAGAGAGAATTTTCTGCCGTAACAAATCTATATATTTAAAGTGCGGGTTTATTCTAAAATTGAGAGAAGTGATCCTCGCACTTTAAGTCCACCTAAACCAAAAAATATATATTTCTCTTAAAAAATTAAGCGTAGTTTTGGGAGCATTCTGGCGCCAATTTTTTTTTCGACTGGCTAAATACTAGATTTTCTGTGCCCCTTTAAAACTTCCGTTTCAGGAAATCACGACCGCGCAAAAGAGGTCTGGGAAGAGCGATGGTAGTGACGTCAGATTGAGAGCCCACAGGATACAAGCTTCACCAAACTCGTTCCCAGGGGACCCTGGGAACGAGGTGGAAGCTTTATTTGCTTTCTCCTTGATAGAGAAGTTCTTTTAACGTAACGTTAAAAATGTCTTGCCCCTCGTCAGATTCTGACGTCGCTGGTAATTTTTTCGAAGACTCGAAAATGGAAGACGATGGTCATGATTTATCTCCATCGAGATCATATATCCTCGAGCGATGAAGATATCATCACCTTTGCTGACGACCCAAAGGCTGACAAGGAATGGACTGCCAATTACGAAAAGGGAAAAACAAGCTGACAAAGCACTAGAACGACAACTGAAGGCCGGTAAAATTGAGGGAAACGTTGAAGTGGCTTATATAGTAGGAATACTTCCGCATTCTGCATGGTGATCTCTGTGCGCACCTACCGAGACTGCGTTCGTTGATTGTATGTTTCTTGTTTGGCTGTTACTTCTTGCATCGACAATTCATCATGATTTGTTCCTTTTATTCATTCGTTGACTTCTGTATTGTGTAGGTGCAAGTGTGGAAATTGTCACAGTGTCGATTTTCTTCAAAACATTAGCGAGTACTATTGCTGTAGGGAGTTGGAAGGCTGTTTAGAGTCTTGTGAATTCAAAGTGACCTTGTCCTTCAAAATGTTGGCCCCGGCGTTAAATTGTCCTGTGTGATTCAACATCCCAGGATTTGAACCCGTTTGCCTTCAGAAAAGAAAAAAAAAGAAAAGAGGCAAGCAAATCATATCAACAAACAGGAGACGAAGCAAGGTGAGCGGTGAGTTTTTTTTTTTTTTTTTTTTGGCTAAGATATGGTTTACAAATAGAGTACATGTTCTGTACTGCTGGTGTATTTGATTAAATATCTGATTTTATCTTTGCTTCGTTTCTTTTTATTGCTTCCACTTCCATTTGTCTTATAACCGTAGAACCGTATTAGAAATAGGCGTTTAATGATACGTCTTCCATATTTGTGTTGTCACGTTTGATCAAAAGCGGTCTAAACGTCGAGTGAAGCCGGTCCTCTGTTTTGAAATGCTTCGAGCACTGTGACAAACTGAACCAATCTTCTTTGACCTTCATGGCTTCATGGCGATTGTCGTCAAAATACGGTATCATGAAATGAAGCCCTATGCCGTCTTTTAAATTTCTGGTATTGTTGCATTCTGCTGCTACGCATGTAAACTGCAGTCAAAAAATCCACATTGAACAAGTTAAATGTTTAGAAAACTCCGGCTTTTACGTCACAATAGCAGCTAGACCCATATCTCTTTTGTTTCGGTAGCTAGTGCGGCCAACAGAGCAGTATATGGGCCAACATGTCGGAATTTTACCGCAAATTTTACATATTGAACAGACCATCAAATATCGAGATTTAAACCAAATCAAAAAATTGTTTGCGCCAAAATGCCCCTAAAGTCACGCTAATATATATATATATATTTGTTTTTTTTTTTTTTTTTGGAGAATCTTCAAAGTGAAGCGGAAAGAAGCGGTTCCGATAAAATAGAAGCTCCGGGTTCGAATCTAATGCACGGATATGATTTTTTAATTTCCTTATTTTCTGTGCTACCACAAGTCCTGGGACACAGTGTCCTAAATTGACGTTAACAGTAAATTTTATTCAAAGCTAATTACGAATTAACGATTATCGTTAATTTAGAGAAGAGATCATGTTGGAAGTAGTTAATAGGCCTTTTTCGATATATTAAAAGAAAGGAGAGGTTTATAAATAGAGGACAAATATGTTAAGCGAGACAATCGGCTGGCGTGAAAACACGCCCAAAGACAAAGGAAAATGGATGGTAAGCAAATATTTTTCACATTTATTCCAACGTGCTTCTTTTGTTTTTGTCCTCATTGACTCACTATCAACCCGAATTTTTGATATTTGGAAAATGGCCTATTTTGTTGGGCTCCCGTGCCGGCAGCGGGTTATCATGAGACGAAATTGCGAGAACTTATCCTCGCACACTTAACTTAGCAATTGTCTTATCATGACACCTGAAAAATTCAGGGGGCTTTAACGGCAATTTTCGCACCCGAGACACATTCATGCTTGATCGCCAAAAACAAAATTAAGTTTTAAAATCTCCTTTGTATCGTGATATGATCTCTGTGTTCGGAATCAAATGTGTAATGGAATAAGACCAGTCTGAGCGTCGTGTTACGGGAGGCAGATGGGTCATAACATTATTGTGGTGTTCACTTGTGAAATGAAAGTTCACACAAGTAGAATTTTTATTCCAATACGAACTAGTGAACTTCCTATGGCGTTTGTATGTAAACACTCTCTTTCCTGCCCCTATATATTCCTTCAACACTTTCGTAATTTTTTACAGTGAGAACCGAGCATCATGCATACTCGAGACTGAAGCCCCGCGCAAATGAAAGGCTTCAAGGTCCTTCAACATTTGCTTCAACATCCGTTCGATTTTGTTGAAGAGCGATGTTGAAACCTTTCGCCTAAAGACAACTGTTGACGCTGTTGTGCCGCATTACAATCAAAGAAATTATTTTAATCCCCTGAATTGCTGTTAAAGGCGATAGCTCGTTTTGACTCAAAAAAAATGTGGACTCGTGAAGATCGTCCGGTATCACGACATTTGAGGCGCGTTTACACGACAGAGGAAAAATGGCACGGGTCCGATAAATAGTGGAACGGTTCCAATTATGTTTGTAAAGAAACAGTGAACTTTTATCCGTTCCGCTACGGAACCATAGGCGCCTATGGTCCTGTAGCGGAACGGATAAAAGTTCACTGTTTCTTTACAAAACTGAATGGAACCGTTCCACTTTTTATCGGACCCGTGCCATTTTTCCTCTGTCGTGTAAACGAACGTTTGTGATGATCTGCCTACTGTTGACCTTTGTTGTGTACTTTGTCAACGGCGAAGAAAGTTATATTACTCGAAATCACCCGCTTCAAGTTCTCTTTTCGCTTTAGTTCACTCAGTCAAACTTTTCTAGTCAGTTGATCCATCACTTGTTAATTTGGTAGCTGTATTTAACTTGGTAATATTGTGTTGACTTGAATTTATCACGGTCAATTTTCATTGTAAATACAACTCTTACCACTCAGCCTATCTTTATTCGTCGTGATTCTATTCATCCATTCCCATTATGTCATCAACTCCCGGCATATTTTGCTGTTTTTTTGGTGTTGTTACAATCATGCCAATTAATAAAGCCCTTTAATTCATGTTACAAAATTTACCTCTGCTGTTCCTGTTTCAGTACTGCGTTTGGAATCCCCAAACCTCAAATCACACACCATAACACGAGAGGAACCACTAACTCAGTGAGTACAATCAAACGCCACATTTCCCATGCAAAACTGCTACAAAGCGAAGAGGAATAAAAAGAGCCCCACAAAATCTGTTTGATGTTTATAACCGTTATTGCTTTCATATTGCATACTGTAAATGAATGTAAATAAAACGTACTAAGGTTTTGTATTGATCGACTCCTTTCCTTTCCGTGTAGCTAGTAGCTTTAAATACCCGTAAAACGGAGCACTGATGGAGAGGGGGGACTGAAATGAGCGCACCGTCGACCTCAGGTTTGTCAGTTTAATTACTGTTATCAGTTATCGACGTTAAATATAAAGGTCTACTTTACTTTACTTTACTTTACTTTGAGAGCAAGACAGCGACGCTAACGCAAGCGAACGAAAATGAATGAATCAACATTTTCTGACGCTATCGTAAACCTGTTTGCCGTCTATATCCCGTACTGTTCGAGTATCACAATATCGGCGAAAATGCTCCAAGTGTATTGTATTGGAAGAATTCGTTATTGAAGTAAATATGGAGAATGAAGGATTGCTTGGAAGTATGTTCACGTTGTCGTCAAAACTTCATCGATTGAATGTGGTTACATTTATTCCTATTTTACTTTATTAGGGACTTCAACATCTACGACGGCGACGAACTGAAAACGTCACCTCAAAATATAAACTTTGCGCTTTCGTAAGTGTTCCGCGATTATTCTGTCTTGTTCATGTCATGAGGCGAAGTATCCTAAAACTCAATTGAAAACGAACGTTTCCTCACGTTATTGTCAAAACCTCAATTTTGGTGATTTTATGTCGCAAAGTACTGGCAGAAATACGTGATAATAAAACAAGTGCCCACTACGTTTATTTTTTCTCTTTAAACCAAATGATATACGTTGCGTTCTCTTTACCCTGGCCTTCGTCATTTCTTAAACACTGCTTTATTTTCTTGTTTTCCAGAGGACGGAAAAGAAATCTATTGAGAAATATATGCTTCAACTGCAGCACGCCTTTTTGCGGCATTAAAACCTAGTTTAGGACGAGTCGCTGTTTCCGTTGCATCCTCGTCCTTGAAGCTCTTTGTTATGGACAAATGAGACATAAGTACATCATTTACGACATGTTTGCGTACGTTTCATCTTATTCAAACTGACAACCCTTCATGCTAAAGGTTAAGGACGGATTTTCATCGCAATGTACGGACCAAACTTCATTCAATTCGGCATGTCAACTTTTCCAGTTCTTCAACAAATGACCCAATTGTTTCCATTTCAACAACCAGAGCATTTTAATTCACTTGGCTTACAGAAAGATCCCTGGGCAACGAAGAAATTAAATCGCCGAAAGCTTATTAAATGTGTCACTCTAGCTTTTCTGTATTCTTTGGTTCAAGAGAAAGGTACAGACAGTTCTAAATCCGTCGTCTTATAGGTAAGAACGCCGCTCTAAGAACTATAATATGTCAACAATGTTTGCGCAAGACCGGCGCTCTCTGTTGCACAGACCGTCGTCAGTTAAGTCAGATGTAGAATGTTATTTTTACAGTACCCTACACGGACAATTGAAAAGTTATTGTCAGATGCTCGCGACCTCCACATAACCTAAAATTTGCTCAGTTCACGTCATCGTCAGGCCGAGAACGGCAATTGTTATGGGAACGCGCTTCCAAAACTACGGTTTGAAAACAGTTAATGATGAATCACTGTCATTTCCTCTTGTTAGATTTCATAACCTTTTGCTAGTCTTTCAGAAAAGCCAACAGAGTGCACTTATCATCATCCTAGAAATATCTATATGCAAATTTGTCTGAGCAGTCCATCTGTTTGTGGGGAATATTTCAGGGTTGCGGTCTTATTAAAGGCAAAGCTTCTTTTCGTTGGCTATCACAAAAATATTGTTATTCCACTTGGATGTAGATTGATTGTGTACACCAGGTGAAAATAATTTTCCATCCGTTGACTGACATATTGACATTTACGCGCGTGACTCTTTGTTCAGTCAAAAGCATCTCAGTTGTAAACGCGAAAAAGTTCAAGCTTGTATCTTTGTGAAGCTCTCTGCAGAATCAATAAAACTTCTTTCTTGTGATTCACCTAAGGTATATTTATTTCGTTTCTCCAACTTGATACTCCACTTGTACCGAAGGCAGTGATCAAAGAAGACCATTTCGTCAGCTATGAAGTACCCGCGAGTGAAAACCCCTTGTGGTGGCTTGCGTTTCCTTGTTGTGTTAATGATTTGCTTTACCATTTTGGTCCACATCTCAGCCATGGATGATCAGCGTCCAAATAATCACGATGTCCATGCAACTGGACAAAAGACTGAGTCGATGCTGTTTCGCGAACGCAGAAGAATTAAGAAAAACACCACTCAAAACCCGCAAGACTTTGAAAAACGACTGAAAACCGTTGAAGAGAGGTTTGTCCTCGATAAGTTATAGCTGCTTATCCTCCCAATCTCACTAACGTATTGTCGTCTCTCCGGTCGAGACTGAGTAATCTTTTCAATTTTTTTCTTGATTTCAGTGAGTGTTCATTGTTTCTAATGGTCGTTTATTTTGCTTTGTCGACTCTCTTGGCCACCAAAGTTATTTGATAACATTTCTATACAATTCTGCTTCATGCGTTAGGAGTTTACACTTTTATAGTTTTCAGAAATAAAATTTCGATTCGAAATTGATTTAGCGAAGACTAAAACTTCCTTCAGAAACTTGGTACCTCTTACTATATTTAAGTAATTATTCTTGTTTCTAGCAGTATTAAAATGTTGCCAGTTAATTTAACTCCAAAGGAAATATTATCGCTACAGTTTCAATTTTGTGCGTGTGAGTGAAATGTTTAGTATAGAAGTGATTTTTGTGCAGAAAGAGAAAATTTATTTCGCTAAAATTAAAGTTATTATACCAATTAAGTGCTTTTCCTCGCAAAAATACGGTTTTTAGAAAATACGCCGCTTGGAGGTATTTATCAAAACGATGGGGCAATGTAAGCGCGTTGGAAAAAAATCATCAAAGACCCGAAGGAAAGAGCCATATTAATTACGGCACTCAGTAAACGATATCATGTAAAATGTCAGCTCCAACGAAAAAAATAAATAAATAAATAAAATCATTCGACCAAAACGACCAATCAGATCTAGTACGCAATCAAACGTTTACTATCACTGTAAAACTCTTTAACATTTAATTCAACACGGACAGTTCTTCAGTTACATGTTCTTTCCCTAAAATATTATTATGCCTTAACCTGCTTGAGCTTGAATACCTTTCTTTTACCTCAGACATGACCATCTGATAACAATCGACAATTCAGATGAATATCAACACTTCAATTTTATTTTGTTATAGACTTGATGCACTGATGCGGTTCCCTCGTCTGGGATCAAGTGGGAATTCTTGCAATTCACTTATAGCCTACCTTTTGGGTTGGTATAGAGCCCACCCATGATTATAAGATAATGGCATTTAAAAGAAGAGTTATTCAGTGTTAAAAGTTATTTCTTTTCATTTGTTTGAGGCACAACAGAAAATAAACTCTTCCATTACTTGGGAAGTTCTCAACAGTACATGAACGCAAAAAAATTCTAGTATAAAAGCACTATTTTGTTCAGGTTATTTTTTAAGGAAAAAAATTGAAGGTTATAATTAATATGACTACCAACTACTAATTTTAAGGAATCATCTGATTATTGAACTCTAAGGCATTGAATTGTTTTGAGCGCAACAAAATTCTGGCATAAAGATATTATTTTCGTTAGGTTATTTTTGTAAGGAAAGTAGTTCAAGGTTAAGATAACTGCCAACAACCATTTTTAAGGAATTATCGATTGGTGAACTCTAAGGCATTGAATTGTTTTGTACCATTTTCAATCTCAAAGGAAAGAATCTCCAAAACAGTGGAAAGGAAAAGATGGGACCCCCTGGTCCACCAGGGACACCAGGATTGGCTGGTAACCCTGGTTCGGATGGAAAAACAGGCCCCAAAGGTAAACGAAACTCCCCACTGCTTATAGACTTCACTTCAAGGAGCAAGGGTTGCACAGTCGGTTAGTGCGCGGCCTTGGTGCATAAGGTCCTGAGTTCGATCCCCGGATCTCAAATCCTTGTTTCGACTTCTTCCTTTCAGTGTAGCTTTAAATACCCTTACAACGGAGCACTGATGGAAAGAGGGGGGTAAAATGAGCGCACCGTCGGCTTCGTGGGAGAATACTCTCTAGAGAGTAAAGGAACTTCCGACGTTAAATAACGTGTACCTTTACCTTTACCTTCATAGAGCTGTCATAGATTTCGCTGTCTTCCAGTTAATTCTGCCGGCCCAAAACCTCTGAAACTGTGAAGAAAGCAACCCTTTTGTGATGAATAAAACCATGCTGGCAATGGTATATCAAATTTAATGTACAGGAGAAGGAGGTGTTTACAACGAAATTTTTAGCCGTTTCTGAGAGAAGGAGCCAAAACTAGGCAAAACGTTAATCTATAGGTTAAAATCAACTTCAATTCTTTCCATCAGTGCTCAAAAAAAAGAACAAAAAAAATTAGTCTCATCTGACCAATGGAGTCTGCAGTGAACAGAGGAAAAATTTTATCTTTTGGACTAAAACTGGTCCAAGCTGAGGATTATTTGATTCAACCAATCGCCAAATAGAAGTGTTTAAACGTCTTTCATGGGACCATTTCCAAACTGAATACAGGATAACTACCTAACAGAAAATTATAAAACCAAAACCAATGAAAGTAATTAGGAGGGAAACATGCCTCAGGTGTGTGTAAAAATTATATAACTGTCTGACATAGTGAATACCTTGTAAATGTTGCTCCAATAAGCAACGAAATGTTGTTTCTACCTTTTGCCCATCCTTTATGCTAAAAATTAGTTTCACACCGAGTTAACATCTTCCCCGTCTTCCCTTTTGTTTGTGACCATGGAAAACTGCTCCATTGCAACTACCTTTTTCCATCAGCACACAACAAATGACGATGACACATGCGAGTGTACCTCTTTTCCCCACAGGGGAACCAGGAAAGCCTAGCACAAACACACCGTTACCAGGCCCTCCTGGTCCTAAAGGACAACAAGGAGCCCAGGGACCTCAAGGAGCCAAAGGAGAAAAAGGACAAAACGGAACTGGACAGTCTGGGGTGAAGTATGTTCGGTGGGGAAGGACCACATGTCCCAGCGGTGCTCAGATTGTTTATAAAGGTATAAAACTCACTGAACAAGGCAATTGAACGCTTCTTATCACCAGGCATTCCGTGAAAAAGGCTTATTGCATCAGTTGAAAATAGCAGCTGGCCCAAGCAATTACACTTAGTTTGTTTCATGTTTTGGTGCTTGTGATAAAATTTTTCAAGTCTCAAATGTTCCTTTCTTTACAGGTATAATAATAAGTCACAGGGGTCGCGGGGAGTAGAGAACGAATTACGCAAAAGGAACACGAATCAAAAGGAAATACTGATCTCGCTAAAAATAGACTGAATGAAAACATAGCATGGCAAAAACGGCCAAAAGCCACAACATTGAGAATTCTTTTAGAGGTGTAATTTAGTTAGGAATTAGTACTTGTTTTTTCCTCTCTGAGCAAGCTAAACGCGTTTTACATACCATTTCCACGTTTTAGGGATAATTGGGGGTGAATGGTACCACCACTACGGTGGTGGAGCCAACTACCTTTGTCTTCCTCAAAATCCAAAGTACGACAAGTACAAAGATGGTCACCAGTCTGCAGGATACATTTACGGCACTGAGTATGAAGTCAGTCAATACAACGGAGACCCTTTTAAGAGAAATCTCCATGATCATGACGCACCCTGTGTTGTCTGCTTCGTGGCGTCACGTGGTTCAATGCTGATGATGCCCGCAAGGAATGACTGTCCATCTGGATGGACTGAAGAGTATCATGGGTATCTGATGACTGCATATCATGGTCACAGACATTCAAGTGATTTCATCTGTGTCGATGGTGATCCAGAATATGTTCCTGGTAGCCATGCTGACAAAGATGGTGCCTTGCTGTATGCTGTGGAAGGCGTTTGTGGTTCACTTCCCTGTCTTCCATACGTCAGCGGTCGAGAGTTGACATGCGCCGTCTGCACCAAGTAATGAAAGAAAAAAGAAAGCTTGAACAGTAGTTGATTTGCATTAGAACTAAACAGAAACTAAATAAAATATCAATCGCTAGCAAGCCAGAGAGCAAATGGAGAGTAAGGGTGCAAAACAATAAACTTGTTGATCTTAATGAGTCTTGTGTTACACGATTATGTTCAATTCGATCCACTAATCAGTATCCTACAGCTGAGATGTCTTGGAACAAGTGCCCTCTTCGATTGGTACCGAATATACTAAACATTTTAGATGTACTGAAGTCTTCTTACAAAAATCAGTAGAAATTGATCTTCCACAGCAAGTCCATTTTCATTAATTAATTGAAATTTCTCCGAAAAATCAAATAAGACCACATTGGTATGAAACCCAAGGTTGACCCCAATGGAACGAAAATACGCAGGCATTTTAACTTACCTAACCTAGATAACGGACAATCTTTCCTCCCTTGTACCCATTCTTTTTCTAAGTGACACCGTCCTGGGCATGTATTTTCATGTGCCTCTTCCAACAAGAATGGGTACAAGAGAGGAAAGATTGTCCATTTGTCTGGTTTAGGTACCTCTTTCATAATGGCGGTCCAAGAAAATATCCTTTTTTTTAAATACTAATAAGCCTTTGTAGCCTCGCAACGACGAGCAAATTTCAAAAGAATATTTGTTTCAAAATGAGGGCAGTAGGTCTAATTAACATAAACACAAAAGAATGAAAAAGTGGTCGCCATTTATGACAGTGACATATGACAGTGGCACTGCCACCTTGTTTGACAACGAAGATTAGCATAAAATATACCATGGAATTCGAAGAAAAGCATAAAATTCCGTTTTTGACGGCCTTGTCAAACGCGAGCAAAATCATACATATGTTTTAACTATGACCTAGTACAGGAAGAAACTTTTCACCGGCCTTTACATGAATGGGACTCGACTGGACTCCTTCACACCACGAAAGCACGAGGTTAATTTAGTTCGCACCTTGACCTATCGTTGTTTTTGTATTTGTTCTGATTCCTCTTTATGCGTTCTTGCCTTTAATTAATGAAATTGAAAAACTGTTATTACAAAATGGGTATTCTAAGGGCAAGTGAAGCGTTCAAATCCTTTCACAACATCCCTAAGAAAAAATTCATTCTGGTTTTACCCTAGCTATTTAGGTTTAAAGAATAAAATTGTGTCGCGAAGTGTAAATTATTGTATTGATAGTTTCTTATGGTTTAGTTAATTAGGGTTGTTTTTCAAAGTAATAGACGAGTCACGCTCTTGATTGCATCATGGGTAATCAGGACAACATGGCGGTAAATTCAAAGGTTTTTAAGGAAATTCGAAGAAAAATATACTGTTCATGACTAAACTTTATATACTTTCTCCTTCATAAACCAAACAAATAAGTTCATGTTTACAACTACTGAGATGAACTAGACTTGGTATCCGTTGTTTGGAATTCCTAAATATTGCTTTTTTTGTCTCCATACATTCTCTGTAATTTTGTGCCTTTGGAATTAAATGAAATATATGGCAGAAACTCTTTTAATAAAATGATGTCTACAACATCCATTCTCTCCAAATTTATTCTGCCCCATCTTTGAGCGCATATCTTCTGTTTTGGAAAACAAAAAACCCAAAATTGCATGTTATGAACACTTTTCATCGTTTTGAACTTCCTTACAAACCTTTGAATTTCTCTCCATCTTGCCCTGAATACCCATGATTCCTTTAAAAAAACTCAGATTTTCCACTAATTGGAATGCCAAATTGTTATCGGACAGTTCAATAAGTTTAAATCAACCAATCACAACTTTGGTTTCAATCACCATAGAAACAGTGTACAGGCTCATGGCGCAGAATGGCCGGACATCATTGATATGCAGGAGTTAAAATCTTATTATTATATAGATACTGATGAAATACCAGGATTTCTCCTTTTACTAAAAAATCATATCTTCACCGCGCGCAGTGAAGATACTATTTTGATCGTTCACGTGTGAGGATATTGTTGTGGCCACGGTTACCAACATGATTACCCAATTACAATAGAGCTTCTCGCTCAGGCGCCGGTCGGTTCATTTGAAATTTCATTCACAAAATGGCCTCGAGGTGCGAAGACAGTAGAGTTACCGATGACTTTCTCGATGAGCTGCGAAATTTTCACATCGATATTTTTTCCAAGCTTGAAGAACATCCAGGAAGATTTGCCGAAGTCTCGGAAAGTGATGTTGAAAATTCATTGAGGGGGAAGAAAATGCAAACACTAAAAGAAAGACCTTCTGCGACTTAAAATTAGTCAAAAAATTTCTGGTAGAAGAGCGCCACGAAATCAGGGAAATAGAGAAGATTCCTCCAACTGAATTAGACGGCTACTTGAGCCAGGGACCAAGACTGGTCATTGCTCCGCGGAATTTTGGATAGCATTGAACGCCATTTGAGTCGCTACAGTTACGGCAAAACCATCTTCAAAGACATTGATTTTAAAAAAACAACACTGCAAAAAGTGGAATTCTTAATTAAGTGAATTACTCACATTGTGATTTTTTTACCTCAAATAAGTGCACTACCCTCAAAACCAGGTTTCACTTCTTAGATAAAACCCTAATACCCTTAAATTAGGAGAAGATTTCTTTACAAAGAGCTATTTCCTTATTTGAATATTTAATACTTACTTCAGTAAAACCAAAACACTTAACCAATGGCTTCACCTCTTTGTTGAGGGGAGGTTTTCTTAGATGTAGTGTTCATTGCTTAAAAAAACGTTTTACCACTAGTCAAAGATAAGAATTTTTTTTGAGGTTTACAAGTATCTTACGTAAGTGTTGTCATACTAACTTCCAAATGATTATCTTTCATTGAAACAAACGTTTTGCCCTCTCTCTAGCAATCCTGAAAACCTTGAACACCTGAAATATTTCTGTATTGTTGAATGTCACAACCAAACCTCAAACTAGTAATTAATTAATTAATTTTTGGTTACGTGACTAACAAAAGCAATTTGAAAACAAATACACCACTTAGATTCCATGTTACTAGTATTTATTTTCAAAATTAACTCATACATGCTGTGGGTACAATCTTCTCTTTATTGTATAGAAACAATCTGGAAGGACAACAACATCTAAAATCTAAAAGAACTGCAACATGAAACCTGACAGGAATTCTCTGTGCATTGCTAATTTTCCACTATTTTTTTAGTTTGAACCCAACGATTTAAGTCATGGACCGGAATCAGAGTACTCATCCATAGACTACTTTAATACTGGTACATAACTATTTATTTGATACAACAGTAGACCAGTGCTGGGATGTCCCAGCTCTGCAACAGGTAGCTTGTGACAGCTACATGTATTAACAAGTCCCTTTGAGATCTGAAATGCTGCCTTTGATCTTAATGTAACTTGAGCCATTGTACTTATAGACAGGCAAAGGAGTATGGATAACTAGCATATCTGGAGTCACTGAGACAAGCCCTGCTGCCTGGGGGCGGACTTCAAAAGCATGAAGTGCATTGTCAAATCCCAATGTCTCTAAAAATATAACATCAAAGACAATCAAATGTAAATTGAGTTCAAAAATACACTTAATTTGCCAAACTGTGGTTGGTCTTCATCATCAAATTTGACTGCTAGGTAACACTCGTCCACAATATACTTGGTTCCATGAAGCTTTATCCACTTGAAAGATACGACTGAGTTGATGGTTCTTATATCAACAGCAAGAGCTGATGAAACCCTTTCTTTAATTCTCAGTAGCTCTGCTCCTAAAGGGAGTTGAATAGGTCCATTTTCGTTCTCTTTGAAAATTGAATTTCTACTCCGATTCATGGCAGCAACCTTTTGATGATGGCGGCTTAATGACAAACAAATGTTCTTAAAGTTCATCAATTTTTTCAAGCCTTTAAAGTACTGGTGCTTAGCTTCGAAACGCATAGCCCACAAATTTATAAGTGGTCCTAAGAGCAGAATGACTTTTGGAAAGTGAACCAAGTAATGTTGTTTCGGTGTAAATGGCTGATCAGGAAATAACTGTTTAAACAGTTCCAAATATTCCTTGACAATGTCCTTAAGTCTGGCTACAGTGTCAAGACTTACAACTGCCGAAAAAGAAATCTCTGTAATATCACTTAATAAAGTGTAGAGCTCCCAGTGCCTGTCAGTTTGGTCAACACCATTACCCACAACAAAAGGAAAGATGCGAAAAAGCAAGTAGGATTTTGCTGCATCTTGGTTAAGAGAACCAGAACCATGTAAATCTGTACATGTGTCTCGTATAAAATTGGGTTTATCATTGGCTTCCATGTAACCGTAACAGAAGTTCTTGATATTATTGTTGATGGCCGCAAGACTGGTTTGTTTAATGTTAATATAATGTTTAGTTAATGCTTGTAATGTTAGAAGGATAACTCCTTGCAACAAAATATGCATAACATCTGGAGGAGTTTGCTTAAACATGTCAAAATGAGGAAATTCAGTAAGAATGCTTTTTCTGTTGATCCCATATACAGTTTTGTAGTGATCTTTTAGGGCATGAGGGCAATTATGTATTACATCACATTGGTATAAGTGTTTTTTCAGTGAACGTGGCTCAAAATCATCCTCACTGAAGCCATTTTGCATAGCTTCGAAATCTGCATGACAGAATCTGCACTTCCTGAATGACCCTCCTACTGATTCTTTCAAGCCAATTGCTTGATGAACTGCAGGGTTGTCAGCAACATATGCCACCAGGGATGCTCTCACAGGAATTGTACTGCCATCCCTCAAAGGAATCAGATTTCCAGTCGGTATACCAAGTTTCTTCAGGTCATCAAGCAATGGCTGTAGTATAACATCAAAGCCATAGGTTGACACGTCTTCAGATCTCACGACAGCGTACAAATTAATTGCATCCACAACACTGCGATACTTCCTAGGCAAGTTACTTAAAAGGTAATAGAACATGAGAAGCTTGCGTTTTTTTACTCTTGTGCCAACAGCATTACATATTTGTATCTCATCACTGTACAAGATGAGTTCTAATGTGTGAGGATTTATTTTAAACAAAGGGTGGTTTGACAGCACTACACCATCTTGTATAAATTCAAATTTTCCATCAGTGCGTTTGCAGTTGGAATGCAGCAACGGCTCCTTTAACTGATCATTTGACAAAATAGCAGCTAAATACTTAATGAGTGTAATATAATAAAATGAGTGCTTCTTAAACACCGGACGACTCCTGGTGCTTGGCTGTGCTCTTGTAGTTGAAAGTGTTGTCCCCAGAATTTGCAGCATAGGTTCCTGGTTTAGGGGGGGAAAGTAGCAATATATATTAATTAGACGACCTTGTGAGTAACTTTGTTATCCTTGAAGAAGATGCAAGAATAATAGAGAATAATACCTCTCAAGGTACATATAATGGTCTTACACATTTGAAAAACAACAAATTTCCAGATTTTCTGGTAGAAATTTCTATATGCCAGATATCCTCATTTTGTTTGGTGTCCCAATTTCTACTTCAACATACCACAACATGGAAATATTTGTTGATGAACTGATTCCTGAGCCAGTCACTCCGGCAATCTTGAAATGGATCATGATCGGCCAGGTCCAGACAGTCAGTGATGTCAAAATTTTCTGATGGAGTTCTGTTTTCTAATTTTCTTTTGATTCTTTGGCCAGCCAAGGTAACACTGTCCTGGCACATTGCTTTCGTCCAGTGTATAATAGTATTAAGAGCAGCTTGAGGTAAATGGTAGTGCTCCCTCATGCTAAAATACACAAAAGCTGCATTACTACTTTATGTCATAATTGAATTCCTGTAATTGTTTGCCTAATTTTTCCCGTGCATCCAGTTCATACGTCACAACAGGTGGCCACACCCTTTGCACCCTGAATCAGCACTTACCTTTCAATGAACAAAACAGCACGTTCCCTAGAATGGTCTTCCAAATCTGCAACTGACGTGGGTATGTCATTTGATTCCAAGGTCAATTCATAGGCCCACACATTTCGAGGTACGTCTGCAGTTTCGTTCCCGCCTGCAAAATCACAAGATTGTGGTGCCTCTTCTTGCTTCGTCGGCACAATCAGGTATTGTCCATCTGATGGTGGGTCGGACCGACCTCTGTAAATGTCCGCGTGCTTTCTTCTAACATGCTTATAGAAGCTATTGTATTTGGAGAAAACCTTACGGCAAGCAGGAGTATCACCAAGACCGCAGACAATTGTAAACTCGTCGTCAGAATGCACTTGATTAAGGTGACTCATTAAAATCCTCAGTGATATCGCAGTGAAGACACAGAAGTCGAATACACACTTCCACTGCATCTTAGCAATTATCTAAAATAGCCAAACGATCTTGATGAAAAAAACAGTAAGCTTAAGAGTTAATGGATGTAAGCACTCGCTCGGGCCTAATTCAATCGATTCCTTTCATTGGGCCACGCGGTGCGATACGTCAAGTGCACAACCGCAAAGGCCTGGGAAAAAGCGGCAACTCTCCATTCGTGAAAGTCAAGATGGCGGGTAATTTAGGAACGTTGGAAGTGGGCCACCTCGACCTAGTTATCCCGAAAAATAAAGGAAGTTGGTTTGCCAAAAACGTCAACAGACGTCTTATAAGGTAAGGGTAGAATGCGATGTAGGTTTTACGTAGCTTCATTTAGTTTCGTGCTGATTTACGATGATATACCAGTATTAACTGTTTTCCCGCCATTGTCATTGAATAACAGCAAAGGAGATCAGAGGCTCTACGTTACTGATGTTCTGTCCAGAAGACATTAAATACGAACCAGAAGAATTAATTGTTGAAGATCGAGTACAGCTTAGGAATTTCCTCCGAGAGATTGTAAGTTTGTGAAAGGTTAACTGCATGCGTGCAGCTAGTGAACACATGTTGAAAATCTTAGCTAGCTCGATAGAACGTTGAGCCCGGCAAGCATGTAGTGAGGAGTTGTCGTTTATTCCACATTACTTTAATTAAGTTTCCTTTTTTGCAATAATGCATTGATCAAACTTTATATCATCAGCGGACAAAATGTACAAACCTAAATATCTTGTTTATGGGTGCTATCTGCTGCCCCATTTCATTTTCAATGAACTTAACAAATAGTATTCTGGTTTTTTTTTTTTTTTTTTTTTGTCTTTTAGAAGAAATCAGATCTTGAATTAACTGGGTCAAGGACTTTAACATCTCCGGTTGCATCATCTGCAAGCTCCCGAAGTTCAACTCCTGATACAATGTACATGAGATCTTCTGATTCAGATTTTTCATCCGACATTTCATTGGCAGACAAGATCTCTGATGACTTTTCAGACAGTCCTAAGAGTAATGACAAGCACCAAATGCGTGCAAAACCCCCCAAAATAGGATCCTACAAGCCACTGGATCTTCCAACCACCTTTGAACTCCCAAACAGTTTGGTAGCAAAGTAGATAAAATGTTGAAAGAATGCATGTCTCCTGGATCTGTCCCTCAAGATGAGCAAAGAACATTCATCAGGCAGGTCACAGATCACTTGGAGAGTGCAAATTCTCGTCCCAGCAGTAAGACCGTAGAATGGGTAGCTTGGAAATATTGTTCCCTTTATCCTGGTTTGCAACAAGTTAATCCAGTACAGTCCTTGTTGTGAAGTGATGAATTGCCACTTGCCAGTGGAACTTTCAAGGAATGGGTAGGTGACTTTATATTACCTTTTCATGTTATTAGTCTCCGATAAGTCCAGTCTATATGGTGTAGCTCACATGACCTTAAGACATGAAAATTCTATTTGACTTTCAAAGTATGGCTTCTGAATCAGCCTAAGTAATTGTCATAAAAGGTGTGTTACATGATTATGAGGATTACAGTCTTCTTTCAAAATCCTGGAATTTTGAAAGAATTACCCTTTTCCTATCAACATGCACCTTTAGTTACAATCAGAAGAATCAGCAGTCCCTACCCTCCCCCCCCCCCCTCCAGCCCCCCTCCACACTTGTCTTTAGTGGCCAATAATTGTAAGACCATTGTATTGCCTTGCAGGGTCTCCTAACAGAGAAAATACGACGTTCACTGGAAAATAAGCGTTACCAAGGAAAACGAAAGTCCCTGGCCAATAATTTCCTTATTGTCAAAAGCCAAAAATCAGATGTTGAGGAAGGTATGGTTTATCATTGCCTCAAAAAGGTTGTGTCGTCGACTTCGTTACACTTTATAAAGGCAAAGGATTTTGGGGTTTAATGTACTGGTAACAATCTGCCAATAATGAGATATGAAGTAAACAGGAAAGTAATATGACTGTTCAATGAGCTTGGAGCTGCATTCTGTTAATGTTTTCCTCCACCTTTATGGTCTACAAACATTACTTGGTATCCTCATAATGAATTAGGCTGTTTTTCCGGATTCTATGATGAACCTCATTTATTGTCTTTCATGGTCATTGCAAGGTGAGACCCTGGTCAGTGTCCACACTTCAGTTACAGCATCAGATTTCACTCCCTACAGGAACACCAGCTGTTGATGATGATGCATCTGTGGCAAGGCACAGTAAACGCCTGTAAGACGAACTTGGGAAAAGTGTCCTGAACTTTACTGTGATAGGAGACCTTATGACTGCAGAATTTCCTGCCAGACGAAAATTCATCAAAAGTCTAGACGCAAGAACAAGAGTACGCGAAACCCTCACCAAGTATCACATTCTCCATTCTGGTGATCAGGTAAACTGAATGTTATGAGCTTGGATAAGTCTGAATGGCTGTCTTCATTTCTTGTGGTTTGGCAGTTATAACATTACATCACTTAAGTCTTGGTTGCTTTCAAATGCTTTCAAAGAAGTAACCAATCATTGAATTGTTTGGCTTGCACAGCAATCTAGCCTGGTATAGTTTTGCAAAAAGTACACATTGAAACTGGACTCTGCTGTACGTGTTCCCAAAATTGGTACCATGATAAAGGAAAATCACTTCTCTTTGTTTTTTTGTATTGGAAAAACACTTAGCAGGACACATTTCAATAATTTTTAAATTCATTTAAAATCCACTCTTGAGCGAAGGTATCATATTCAATTTTAATACTGAAATTGGTCTATTTAGGAAAGTTTAAAGCTGCATAATGTTATTACATCAACCTTTCACTTTTGTTTTAGCTTGAAGAAGAACTCCTGAGGATTTTAAAACTGGAAAGGAAGGTTGAGAGCATAAAGGAGGTGAAGGACATGCTGACTAACTGGAGCAGTCAGCAAGATAAACTCAAAGGATTCTTATCTCAAAATTTCAGTGTGAACAAAGATGACATCACTGGTATGTCACGTCAGAGGGTGGTGGAGGAAAGCTGGAGAACCCGTTTTTCAACATGTTTGATTAGTTTTGGTGCAAATTGTAATATTGTCAGATAATTCGGAAGTCCTCTCCTGACATTTAAAGTATAAGGCTAAACACCGGAGGAAAATGATACTCAAATGGATTCTTCTTTTTCTATAGATGTCCTAATGAAGCACGTCAATAGAATATTCCCAACCAGAAGGGAATGCCTAAAGACCCTGTATTTGTCAGTTCTTGGAATGATGAGGTTCAAAATTATAGCCAAGTGATATATTCACAATCAATTGTTTTACAGGCAATCAAGAATATTCGACTACCATTAATTCTCGGGAACAGGAGTTGAAAGGAATTTTCCCCACAGACCAAAAATATGCTAGCATATTAAACTTGTTTCCGGGAAGGCAGATGACTAGTGTCTAATGAAACTTGTAACACAACTTTCAAATTTGTTTGTTTATGTGTGTGATACCCCTAATGCAAGGATGGAGCCGCACGAAGACCAAAACAGGAGACAGGAGAAATTTTCCTTTTTTTCTTGGGGGGGGGGGGGGGGGGCTTAATAGTTAATTAATGGGGTCCAAGATTGTGACTTGAAGCAGTTTGTTTGCTTATGTTTGTTCTTGCTCAATTATCTTTCAGGACTATTCAACTGATCTACCTCCAAAAGAAAGGAGTGAACCATACATTCTGCTGCATGCTGAAAGGGATGATAACCCCTTGTCCCTAATGATTGGCGGGCAAAAGTTCTGTAGTGTAGAGAAAAGTGACAACACACTTGGGCATGCTGTGGTGCAGTTAATGGCGTTATATTACGTTTTCCATTTTGAATACCCAAAGTTATTCCAAAATGTTTTCCTTTTCCTTCAGCAGTTTGTTTTGGCAGATCACAACCTTGTTTGCAATGCTCTTGTTATAAATAGCTATCACGACTGTATTCAAAAATATCTAGTATTTGCTAACTCATTGTAAGATAAAGTACACACTATGGAACCACATACTGTATGCATGTCTAATAACAATGCTTTTTTGAACCTAGAAGCCCTCTGTTGCTGTGCATCTGGCCCATGCACTTTTTGTATTTGTTCTTGTTGACATTTTGATTATACGTGTATGATTTAGAGAAGATACATAGTGGCATGTCAATGGACAGATCACAAAGTGTTTGCCGTATTGTGGAAGTATATACTGTAACTTACTGCCTTGCACTTATATAGTAATATTCAGATTTGAGCAATAAAAGCACTTTTACAAGCAATGAGGATACAACGTCGCAGTTTCTTTAGTTTCTTCATAAAGACTTG
>NC_090894.1:12620756-12685756 GCF_036669925.1 Montipora capricornis | reverse complement strand
GATGTGCCGAATAAAGCAATGCGGCACACCTAAAGGCTATGTGATGTATTTGCATTTCATGGAGTATCGTCAGGTGAAAACGGGTTTCGGTGCTAAATCAATGCAAAATGCACAACCTCAGGCATGTGAAGGGACTTTTATTACTTTTCTTTGATATCCATACTATCTTTTAGAGCATCTTTTCTTCATCAAAACCTTTCCGTCTTCAAGGATATAAACGTAAGGGTCATATAAGCCGCCGGGGTAAATTGTGGAGGCACTTTTATGTTCAGCCGGACTTAAAATGGTATGATGGTTAAGAAATAATTTGAGATGGATTTAACGTGGCTCACACCAGTTTCAGCCTTTTAAAGATACTGTACTGCTAAAAGTATTGACTTAACAACAACATTGTTTCCTACAAGGGCAGTGTTATGATTGGAGCATATGAAACATTAATTATTGCTTTACAAGATAAGATCATTATTGTTACGTAATTGCCACCAAAGAAGCAAGAAATCCCTCCAAAACTACCCTCTATTTTACCTTTAGTTGCATGTATCTCTAAAACGAACTCGGTGACCTCCATTTTTCATTGCTGATCAGCTGGCCGTGGTAAAACGATCTGCAGAGTTTAAATTCTTTGTAGAAGATGTAGAGCCACCTTAACTGCTCATACTTTTTAAGGTGGCACTGAATCCACTGGACCCGGAGCCCATGAGTAGGAGCTTGCCTCTCTCATACACGCCCTAATGAGTCAACCTTTGCCCGTGACTTTTTATTTTTAGAACGCCACGAGTTCCTCCTGCTCTGCACACACTGTTTTAAAAGGCCAATCAGAATAAAGTCATTGTCTAACGAAGACAAATAAAGCAGCAACACTGTATTTAAATCGTGCAAATTGATGTAAATTTATGTAAATACCAGTCTAATGCTCAAGGGTTCGTTCTAAAAATAGAAAGATACGCGCAAAGGTTGACTCAAAGATCTACTGCATATGGAGGCTCCTACTAATGGGCTCCTGGTAGTACGTAGTGTTAACGAACGCATTGTGTGAAGCAATAAGGGCGTTTCATATGATAATATGACATTGCTGTTATGTGATACAGTGTTGTGGAGGGAATCCTTCTAAATAGTACATTCTCTTGAAAGTGTTGAAACTGCTTTGAGCCACCTTAAGCTCCGTCGCTATTGAGGTGTGTTTTGGGGAAATTTCGTCCCGAATTTTTTAAAGAATACTGCATGTTAATTTCAGATAGCATGGAGCTAAAATAGATCCTACTCACTTCTTCAGTTTCGTTTATTCTTTGTAGATCATGTGACAATACTTAAGAGAGAATTTTCTGCCGTAACAAATCTATATATTTAAAGTGCGGGTTTATTCTAAAATTGAGAGAAGTGATCCTCGCACTTTAAGTCCACCTAAACCAAAAAATATATTTTCTCTTAAAAAATGAAGCGTAGTTTTGGGAGCATTCTGGCGCCAATTTTTTTTCCGTCTGACTAAATACTAGATTTTCTTGCCCCTTTAAAACTTCCGTTTCAGGAAATCATGACCGCGCAAAAGAAGTCTGGGATAAGCGATGTTAGTGACGTCAGATTGAGAGCCCACAGGATACAAGCTTCACCAAACTCGTTCCCAGGGGACCCTGGGAACGAGGTGGAAGCTTTATTTGCTTTCTCCTTGATATAGAGAAGTTCTTTTAACGTAACGTTAAAAATGTCTTGCCCCTCGTCAGATTCTGACGCTGGTCATTTTTCCGAAGACTCGAAAATGGATTACGACATAGAAATGGAAGACGATGGTCATGATTTATCTCCATCGAGATCATATAGCCTCGAGCGATGAAGATATCATCGCCTTTGCTGACGACCCAAAGGCTGACAAGGAATGGACTGCCAATTACGAAAAAGGAAAAACAAGCTGACAAAGCACTAGAACGACAACTGAAGGCCGATAAAATTGAGGGAAACGTTGAAGTGGCTTATATAGTGGGAATACTTGCGTATTCTGCATGTTGATCTCTGTGCGCACCTACCGAGACTGCTTTCGTTGATTGTATGTTTCTTGTTTGGCTGTTACTTCTTGCATCAATAGTTCATCATGATTTGTTCCTTTTATTCATTCGTTGACTTCTGTATTGTGTAGGTGCAAGTGTGGAAATTGTCACAGTGTCGATTTTCTTCAAAACATTAGCGAGTACTATTGCTGCAGGGAGTTGGAAGGCTGTTTAGAGTCTTGTGAAGGTGACCTTGTCCTTCAAAATGTTGGCCCCGGCGTTAAATTGTCCTGTGTGATTCAACATCCCAGGATTTGAACCCGTTTGCCTTCAGAAATGGAGTCTTAAGTTAACAGCCGGAAAATTGGGCAAAGCAAGAGGCAAGCAAATGTTTCAACAAACAGGAGACGAAGCAAGGTGAGCGGTAATTTTTTTTATTTTTGGCTAAGATATGGTTTACAAATAGAGGACATGTTGTGTACTGCTGGTCACGGTATTTGATTAAATATCTGATGTTATTTTTTCTTTGTTTCTTTTTATTGCTTCCACTTCCATTTCTCTTATAACTTGAGTCTTCTGCCATGAGAATCGTTTAATTTAACGCCTTTCATATTTGTGTTGTCACGTTTGATCAAAAGCGGTCCAAACGTCAAGCCAAAGGCCTCTCTTTTGAAATTCTTCAATCACAAGAACTGAACCCATCTTCTTCGACGTTTCCTAATTTCATGGCGATTGTCGTCAAAATACGGTATCAGGAAATGAAGCCTTATACCGCCTTTTAAACTTCTGGTATTGTAGCATCCTGCTGCTTCGCATGTAAGCTGCATTCAAAAAATCCGCATCAAATTTTGACGTCACAATTGCAGCTAGACCCATACCTCTCTTGTCTCGGTAGCGCGGCTAACATGGCAGTATTTTGCCGCTAATTTTATACGTATTCAACAGATCGTTTCTGTTATAACTTGAGCTTTCTGCAAGGAGAATCGTATTAGAAATAGGTGTTTAATGAAACGTCTTCCATATTTGTGTTGTCACGTTTGATCAAAAGCGGTCTAAACGTCGAGTGAATTCCTCTGTTTTGAAATGCTTCGAGCACTGTGACAAACTGAACCCCTCTTCTTCGACGTTCATGGCTTCATGGCGATTGTCGTCGAAATACGGTATCATGAAATGAAGCCCTATAGCGTCTTTTAAATTTCTGGTATTGTTGCATTCTGCTGTTACGCATGTAAACTGCATTCAAAAAATCCACATTGAACAAGTCAAATGTTTAGAAACCTCTGGCTTTTACGTCACAATAGCAGCTAGACCCATATTTCTTTTGTTTCGGTAGCTAGTGCGGCCAACAGAGCAGTATATGGGCCAACATGTCAGAGTTTTACCGCAAATTTTACGTATTGAACAGACCACCAAATATCTAGATTTAAACCAAATCAAAAAATCGTTTGCGCCAAAATGCCCCTAAAGTCACGCTAATATATTGTTTTTGGAGAATCTTCAGTGGTGAAGCGGAAAGAAGCGGTTCCGATAAAACAGAAGCTCTGGGTTCGAATCCAATCCACGGATATGATTTTTTAATTTCCTTATTTTCTGTGCTACCACAAGTCGTGGGACACAGTGTTCTAAATTGACGATAACAGTAAATTCTATTCAAAGCTAATTACGAATTAACGATAATCGTTAATTTAGAGAGGAGATCGTGTTGGAAGTAGTAAATAGGCCTTTTTCGATATATTAAAAGAAAGGAGAGGTTTAATAGAAGACAAATATGTTAAGCGAGACAATCGGCTGGCGTGAAAACACGCCCAAAGACAAAGGAAAATGGATGGTAAGCAAATATTTTTCACATTTATTCCAACGTGCTTCTTTTGTTTTTGTCCTCATTGACTCACTATCAACCCGAATTTTTGATATCCTCGCACACTTAACTTAGCAATTGTCTTATCATGACACCTGAAAAATTCACGAGGCTTCAACGGAAATTTTCGCACCCGAGACGCATTCATGCTTAATCGCCAAAAACAAAATTAAGTTTTAAATCTCCTTTGTATCGTGATATGATCTGTGTGTTCGGAATCAAATGTGTAATGGAATAAGACCAGTCTGAGCATCGTGTTACGGGAGGCGGATGGGTCGTAACATTATTGTGGTGTTCACTTGTGAAATGAAAGTTCACACAAGTAGAATTTTTATTCCAATACGAACTAGTGAACTACCTACGGCGTTTGTATGTAAACACTCTCTTTCTTGTCCCTATATATTCTTTCAACACTTTCGTAATTTTTTACAGTGAGAACCGAGCGTCATGCATACTCGAGACTGAAGCCCCGCGCAAATGAAAGGCTTCAAGGTCCTGAATTGCTGTTAAAGGCGATAGCTCGTTTTGAACAAAAAAAATGTGGACTCGTGTAGATCGTCCGATATCACGACATTTGAGGCGCGTTTACACGACAGAAGAAAAATGGCACAGGTCCGATAAAGAGTGGAACGGTTCCAATCATGTTTGTAAAGAAATAGTGAACTTTTATCCGCTCCGCTACGGAACCATAGGCGCCTATGGTCTTGTAGCGGAATGGATAAAAGTTCACTGTTTCTTTACAAAACTGAATGGAACCGTTCCACTTTTTCTCGGACCCGTGCCATTTTTCCGCTGTCGTGTAAACGAACCTCAAATTGGTGATGATCTGCCTGTCGAGCTCTCTCTCTGTTGAGCTCTGTTGTGTACTTTGTCAACGGCGAAGAAAGTTATATCACTCGAAATCACCCGCTTCAAGTTCTCTTTTCGCTTTAGTTCACTCAGTGAAACTTTTCTAGCCAGTTCACACATCAGTTCTAAACGTTTACGTTCATTTCAGTCATAAACTCGACCAATAAATCACGATGCAACAGTGATTTCGAGTGATTTGTTAATTTCGTGGCTGTATTTAACTTGGTAATATTGTGTTGACTTGAATTTATCACGGTCAATTTTCAGTGTAAATACAACTCTTACCACTCAGCGTATCTTTATTCGTCGTGATTCTATTCATCCATTCCCATTATCTCATCAACTCCCGGCATATTTTGCTGTTTTTTTGTGTTGTTACAATCATGCCAATTAATAAAGCCCTTTCATGTTACAAAATTTACCTCTGCTGTTCCTGTTTCAGTTCTGCTTTTGGAATCCCCAAACCTCAAATAACACACCATAGCACGAGAGGAACCACTAACTCAACCCACATTTCCCATGCAAAACTCCTACAAAGGGAAGGGGGATAAAAAGATCGAGCCCCACAAAATCTGTTTTGATGTTTATAACCGTTATTGCTTTCATACTGTAAATGAATGTAAATAAAAAGTAATAAGGTTTTGTATTGTTAATATACCTTTGAGAGGAAGACAGCGACGCTAACGAAAGCGTAACTTGAAAAATGAATCAACATTTTCTGACGCTATCGTAAACCTGTTTGCCGTCTATATCCCGTACTGTTCGAGTATCACAATATCGGCGAAAGTGCTCCAAGTGTATTGTATTGGAAGAATTCGTTATTGAAGTAAATATATGGAGAATGAAGGATTGCTTGGAAGTATGTTCACGTTGTCGTCAAAACTTCATCGATTGAATGTGGTTACATTTATTCCTATTTTACTTTATTAGGGACTTCAACATCTACGACGGCGACGAACTGAAAACGTCACCTCAAAATATAAACTTTGCGCTTTCGTAAGAAATCCGCGATTATTCTGTTTTGTTCATGTCATGAGGCGAAGTATCCTAAAACTCAATTGGAAATGAACTTTTCCTCACGTTATTGTCAAAACCTCGGCATATTTGGTGATTTTATGTCGCAAAGTACTGGCAGAAATACGTGATAATAAAACAAGTGCCGACTACGTTTATTTTTTCTCTTTTAACCAAATGATATACGTTGCGTTCTCTTTGCCCTAGCCTTCGTCGTTTCTTAAACTCTGCTTTACTTTCTTGTTTTCCAGAGCACGGAAAAAAAATGTATTGAGAAATATATGCTGCAACTGCAGCACGCCTTTTTGCGGCATTAAAACCTAGTTTAGGACGAGTCGCTATTTCCGTTGCATCCTCGTCCTTGCCAAAGCTCTTTGTTATGGACAAATGAGACATAAGTACATCATTTACGACATGTTCGCGTGCGTTTCATCTTATTCAAACTGACAACCCTTCATGCTAAAGGTTAAGGACGGATTTTCATCGCATTGTACAGACCAAACTTCATTCCGGCATGTCAACTTTTCCAGTTCTTCAACAAATGACCCAATTGTTTCCATTACAACACCCAGAGCATTTTAATTCCAACACTGAATTCACTTGACTTACAGAAAGATCCCTGGGGAGCGAAGATATTAAATCGCTGAAAGCTTATTAAATGTGTCACTCTAGCTTTTCTGTATTCTTTGGTTCAAGAGAAAGGTACAGACAGTTCTAAATCCGTCGTCTTATAGGTAAGAACGCCGCTCTAAGAACTGTAATATGTCAGTCAACAATGTATGCGCAAGATCGGCGCTCTCTGTTGCACAGACCGTCGTCAATTAAGTCAGATGTAGAATGTTATTTTTACAGTACCCTACATGGACAATTGAAAATTTATTGTCAGATGCTCGCGACCTCCACATAACCTAAACTGTTTTGCTCAGTTCACGTCGTCGTCGTCAGGCCGAGAACGGGAATTGGCATAGGAACGCGCTTCCAAAACTAGGGTTTGAAAACAGTTAATGATGAAGCACTGTCATTTCCTGCTGTTAGATTTCATAACCTTTTGCTAGTCTTTCAGAAAAGCCAACCGAGCAAAGTTACTTTGAAACCACGTGCACTTATCATCATCCTAGAAATATTTATATGCAAATCTGTCTGAGCAGTCCAACTGTTCATGGGGAATATTTCAGGGTTGCGGTCCCATTAAAGGCAAAGCTTGTTTTCGTTGGCTATCGCTTACAGTTTCTTAGTCACAAAAATATTGTTATTCCACTTAGATGTAGATTGATTGTGTACACCAGGTGAAAATAATTTTCCATCCGTTGACTGGCATATTGACATTTACGCGCGTGACTCTTTGTTCAGTCAAAAGCATCTCAGTTGTAAACGCGAAAAAGTTCAAGCTTGTATCTTTGCGAAGCTCTCTGCAGAATCAATAAAACGTCTTTCTTGTGATTCACCTAAAGTATATTTATTTCGTTTCTCCAACTTGATACTCTACTTGTACCGAAGGCAGTGATCAAAGAAGACCATTTCGTCAGCTATGAAGTACCCGCGAGTGAAAACCCCTTGTGGTGGCTTGCGTTTCCTTGTTGTGTTAATGATTTGCTTTACCATTTTGGTCCACATCTCAGCCATGGATGATCAGCGTCCAAATAATCACGATGTCCATGCAACTGGACAAAAGACTGAGTCGATGCTGTTTCGCGAACGCAGAGGAATTAAGAAAAACACCACTCAAAACCCACAAGACTTTGCAAAACGACTGAAAAGCCTTGAAGAGAGGTTTGTCCTCGATAAGTTATAGCTGCTTATCTTCCCAATCTCACTAACGTATTGTCGTTTCTCCGGTCGAGACTGAGTAATCTTTTCAAATTTTTTCTTGATTTCAGTGAGTGTTCATTGTTTCGAATGGTCGTGTATTTTGCTTCGTCGACTCTCTTGGCCACCAAAGTTATTTGATAACATTTCTATACAATTCGGCTTCATGCGTTTGGAGTTTACACTTTTATAGTTTTCAGAAATAAAATTTCGATTCGAAATTGATTTAGCGAAGGCTAAAACTTCCTTCAGAAACTTGGTACCTCTTAATTATTCTTGTTTCTAGCAGTATTAGAATGTTGCCAGTTAATTTAACTCCAAAGGAAATATTATCGCTACAGTTTCAATTTTGTGCGTGTGAGTGAAATGTTTAGTAGAAAAGATTTTTGCGCAGAAGGAGAAAATTTATTTCGCTAAAATTTAAGTTATTATACCAATTAAGTAATTTTCCTCGCAAAAATACGGTTTTTAGAAAATACGCCGCTTGGAGGTATTTATCAAAACGATGGGGCAATGTAAGCGCGTTGGAAAAAATTCATCAAAGACCCGAAGGAAAGAGCCATATTAATTACGGCACTCAGTACAGGATATCATGTTAAATGTCAGCTCCAACGAAAAAAATAAATAAATAAATAAAATCATTCGACCAAAACGACCAATCAGATCTTGTACGCAATCAAACTTTTACTATCACTGTAAAACTCTTTAACATTTAATTCAATACGGACAATTCTTCAGTTACATGTTCTTTCCCTAAAATATTATTATGCCTTAACCCTGTTAACCTGTTTGAGCTTGAATACCTTTCTTTTACCTCAGACATGACCATCTGATAACAATCGACAATTCAGATGAATATCAACACTTCAATTTTATTTTGTTATAGACTTGATGCACTGATGCGGTTCCCTCGTCTGGGATCAAGTGGGAATTCTTTCAATTCACTTATAGCCTACCTTTTGGGTTGGTATAGAGCCCACCCATGATTATAAGATAATGGCAATTAAAAGAAGAGTTATTCAGTGATAAACGTTATTTCTTTTCATTTGTTTTGAGGCACAACAGAAAATAAACTCTTCCGTTACTTGGGAAGTTCTCAACAGTACATGAACGCAAAAAAGTCATAAAAGCATTATTTTGTTCAGGTTATTTTTTAAAGAAAATAATTGAAGGTTATAATTAATATGACTACCAACTACGAATTGTAAGGAATCATCCTATTTGTGAACTCTAAGGCATTGAATTGTTTTGCACCATTTTCAATCTCAAAGGAAAGCAAATCCAAAACAGTGGAAAAGAAAAGATGGGACCTCTTGGACCCCCTGGTCCACCAGGGAAACCAGGGACACCAGGAACATTAGGAACACCAGGGAAACCAGGATTGAATGGAAAAAATGGCTCCAAAGGTAAATGAAACTCTGCACTACGTGGCAATATTTAAACTTCACTTCACAGAGCTGTCATAGAGATTTTGACGTCTTACCGTCAAAACGTCTAAAACTGTGCACAAGATGCCCATTATTAAACCTATTTTTTGTCTGATGCTTAAAATCCTCCTGGAATCGGGATCATTATATATCATGGAAATTTAATGTACAGGCCGGAAGAAGCTAGGCGTTTACACCGAAATTTGTGGAGACAGAGCCAGATCTTGGAAAAAGTTAACTCCATTTGATGTATGTTCAAATCCACTTTAACCCTTTCCATTAATACTAGTACTAAAAAAGAGAAAATTAGTCTCATTGGACTAACAGAGTCTGCAGTGAACAAAGGAAATATTATCCGTTTTGGTCTCCACCACAGTTTAGGGATTTTTTAGATTGTCCTGTTTTTCTAAGAGAGGAGCTCTAACTTGTTAAACAATAAATGAATGACTGTAAATTGCTTAAGGTATTTGACTCAAACTACCCCACTCAAAAAAGGAAAACACAAACAAACAAATACACCCACTTAAAAGGGAAAACTAAATATAGTTTCGTGAATCATCCCGAGTGAGGCATCTTTCCCTACTTTCCTTCAACTCGTTTGAATAAGCTGAATAAGAAATGCAGGTCAATGTGACCATGGAAAACGAATCACTCTGAACGACTTCCCTCTAACATTTCCCATCAGCACAAAGCAAATAATAGTGCACCCGCTCTGTCCTCTTTCCTCACAGGAGAACCAGGAAAGCCTAGCACAAACACGCCGTTACCAGGCCCTCCTGGTCCTAAAGGACAACAAGGAGCCCCAGGACCTCAAGGCGCCAAAGGAGAAAAAGGACAAAAGGGGACTGCAAAGTCGGGTGTGAAGTATGTACGATGGGGAAGGACCACATGTCCCAGTGGTGCTCAGATCGTCTATAAAGGTATAAAGTTCCTAGAACAATTTAATTTAACGCTTCCTAACATTTCGTAATAGCTCTCACCAAAGATTCACACTTGGTTCTCTTCATTATTAGGTGGTTGCGATAGAATTTTGAATTTTTTCCTTTCCTGGTGGTCACAGGAGTCGACACGGGAGCAGAAAACTTTATAAAGGAATAGTAAAAAGTTACTCAGTAGGAAATACTCATCTCGCTGAAAAAAAGACTGAAGAATTACTTTCGAGATGTAATTTATTTAGGAGTGAGAGCTGTTGTTTGATCTCCAAGCAAGCTGAATGCGTTTTACATGCCCTTCTCGCGTTTCAGGGATAATTGGGGGTGAACACTACACTCACCCCGGTGGTGGATCCAACTACCTTTGTCTTCCTCACAATCCAAAGTACGACAAGTACAAAGATGGTAACCAGGCGTCAGGATACATTTACGGCACTGAGTATCAAGTCAGTCAATACAACGGAGACCCTTTTAAGAGAAATCTCCATGATCATGACGCACCCTGTGTTGTCTGCTTCGTGACGTCACGTGGTTCAATGCTGATGATGCCCGCAAGGAATGACTGTCCATCTGGATGGACTGAAGAGTATCATGGGTATCTGATGACTGAATCTTATGCTCACAAACATTCAAGAGATTTCATCTGTGTCGATGGTGATCCAGAATATGTTCCTGGTAGCCATGCTAACAAAAATGGTGCCTTGCTGTATCCCGTGGAAGGCGTTTGTGGTTCACTTCCCTGTCTTCCATATGTCAGCCATCGAGAGTTGACATGCGCCGTCTGCACCAAGTGATGAAAGAAAAAAGAAAGCTTGAACAGTAAATGATTTGCATTAGAACTAAACAGAAACTAAATGAAATATCAATCGCTAGCAAGCCAGAGAGCAAATGTAGAGTAAGGGTACAAAGCAATAAACTTGTTGATCTTAATGAGTCTTGTGTTACACGATTATGTTCAATTCGATCCACTAATCAGCATCCTACAGCTGAGATGTCTTTGAACAAGTGCCCTCTTCGACTGGTACCGAATATACTAAACATTTTAGATGTACTCAAGTCTTCTTACAAAACTCAGTAGAAATTGATCCTCCACAGCAAGTCCATTTTCATTAATTAATTGAAATTTCTCCGAAAAATCAAATAAGACCACATTGGTATGAAACCCAAGGTTGACCCCAATGGAACGAAAATACGCAGGCATTTGAACTTACCTAACCTAGATAACGGACAATCTTTCCTCCCTTGTACCCATTCTTTTTCTAAGTGACACCGTCCTGGGCATGTATTTTCATGTGCCTCTTCCAACAAGAATGGGTACAAGAGAGGAAAGATTGTCCATCTGTCTGGTTTAGGTACGTGTATAGACCTCTTTCATAATGGCGGCCCAAGAAAATATCCTTTTGCTTTAATGCTAATTAGCCTTTGTAGCGTCGCTACAACGAGCAAATTTCAAAAGAATATTTGTTTCAAAATGAGGGCAGTAGGTCTAATTAACATAAACACAAAAGTGGTCGCCATTTATGACAGTGACACTATGACAGTGACACTTCCACCCTGTTTGACAACAAAGATTAGCATAAAATTTACCATGAAATTCGAAGAAAAGCATAAAATTCCGTTTTTGACGGCCTTGTCAAACGCGAGCAAAATCATACATATGTTTTAACTATGACCTAGTACAGGAAGAAACTTTTCAACGGCCTTTACATGAAATGGGACTCGACTCGACTCCTTCACACCACGAAAGCACGAGGTTAATTTAGTTCGCACCTTGACCTATCGTTGTTTTCGTATTTGTTCTGATTCCTCTTTATGCGTTCTTGCCTTTAGTTAATGAAATTGAAAAACTATTATTACAAAATGGGTATCCTAAGGCTAAGTGAGGCGTTCAAATCCTGTCAAAACCTCCCTAAGAAAAAATTCATTCTGGTTTTACCCTAGCTATTTAGGTTTAAAGGATAAAGATGTCTCGCGAAGTGTAAATTCTTGTATTAATAGTTTCTATGGTTTAGTTAATTAGGGTTGTTTTTCAAAATAATAGACGAGTTCACGCTCTTGATTGCATCATGGGTAATCAGGACAACATGGCGGGAAATTCGAAGCAAAATATACTGTTCATGACTCAACTTTATAGACTTTCTCCTTCATAAACCAAACAAATAAGTTCATGTTGAGATGAACTAGACTTGGTATCCGTTGTTTGGAATTCCTAAATATTTGCTTTTTTTGTCTCCATACACTCTCTGTAATTTTGTGCCTTTGGAATTAAAGGAAATGTATGGCAGAAACTCTTTCTAATAAAATAATGTCTACAACATCCATTCTCTCCAAATTTATTCTGCCGCATCTTTGAGCGCATATCTTCTGTTTTGGAAAACAAAAAACCCAAAATTGCATATTATGAACACTTTTCATCGTTTTGAACTTCCTTACAAACCTTTGAATTCCTATTCATCTTGCCCTGATTACCCATGATTCCTTTAGAAAAACTCAGATTTTCCACTAATTTGAATACCAAGTTGTTATCGGACAGTTCAATAAGCCAATCACATTCAAAGTTGCAGTTTAAGTCAACCAATCAAAACTTTGGTTTCAATCACCATCGAGAAACAGTGGCGCAGAATGGCCGGACATCATTGGTATGCACGAGTTAAAATCTTATTAGCATAATAGCACCACGGGAAATTTAATGACTGATGGTTGAAACTTTGATATAGGCCAATTTGGAAAATACCATAATAACCTTTGTTTATCCCACCAAATTTTGCATAAGCATTGTTTCCAGTTTCTCTTAGGACTAACAATGGTCCCAAGAGAAAACAAAAACAATGCTTATGCAAAATTTGGGGGGACAAACAAAGAGTATTATGGTATATTCCAAAGTGGCTGGCCGAACTCCTCTCCTCAAGCTCAATTTAAGGAGCGTATCTGGTCACAAATTTCAACTTGTAAGCTGCAAAAAAACCGAGACGTTCATAAAGCAAAAGTAACCTAGAGAAACTATTGGAAATTTGATTTAGTATTCGAAGGATTTTTGAGAGAGTTTATATGGGAATTTAAAAATGTCGTATGCGCCATAGAAATTTTCGTTTCTTGTTCATGTTATTGTCAACTTGTAAGCTGCAAAGTTTGGTAATTTAGTAAATTACCGCGACTTACCTTAAAACGACTGCTTTACATGGAGGCAATGAGATTTATTTGTTGCGTGATCTTAAAAGGATGCACTTTCGCAGCGCACCATTCGTCAAAAAAGGAAATCTTTATCTAACAGTAACTGTAATAAGTTACATCGATTCAGATCCCACGACGATCAAGACAGCGAAGACAGAGTTGCGCGTCACTTAGTTCAAGTCACGCACCATTCTCCGCACCGGTTGAGTCTCGCAACCTAATGTCACTTTTGGCTGTCTATCGCCATAGTTCTTGTACTTAGTGTGGCTACATGCAGTCCCAATTACTGCTGCTGTAGGGCTGTCTAGTCATAAAGGCAGCCCCAGAATAAATAATCTTGGATGAGCCGAATAAAGCAATGCGGCACATCTAATGGCTATGTCATGCATTTGCATTTCATGGAGTATCGTCAGGTGAAAACGGGTTTCGGTGCGAAATCAATGAAAATGCACAACCCCAGGCATGTGAAGGGTCTTTTATTATTTTTTTTCTTTGATGTTTGTTTGAGATCCATACTATCTTTTAGAGCGTCTTTTCTTCATCAAAACCTTTCCGCCTTCAAAAATATAAACGTAAGGGTCATATAAGCCACCGGGAGGGAGGGGGGTAAATTGTGGAGGGACTTAAAATGGTATGATGGTTAAGAAATAATTTGAGATGTATTTAACATGGCTCACACCAGTTTCAGCCTTTTAAAGATACTGTACTGCTAAAAGTATTGACTTAACAACAACATTGTTTCCTATAACGGCAGTGTTATGAATGCCAAGCATATGAAACATTAATTAATTATTGCTTTACAAGATAAGATCATTATTCTTTCGTAATTGCTACCAAAGAAGCAAGAAATCCCTCCAAAACTACCCTATATTTTACCTTTAGTTGCATGTATCTCTAAAACAAACTCGGTGACCCCCATTTTTCATTGCTGATTAGCTGGCCGTGGTAAAACGATCTGCAGAGTTTAAGATCTTTGGAGAAGATGTAGAGCCACCTTAACTGCTCATACTTTTTAAGGTGGCTCTGAATCCACTGGACCCGGACACCATGAGTAGGAGCTTGCCTCTCTCATACACGCCCTTATGAGTCAACCTTTGCGCGTTTCTTTCTATTTTTAGAACGCCACGAGTTCCTCGGCTCTGCACACACTGTTTTAAAAGGCCAATCAGAATAAAGTCATTGTCTAACGAAGACAAATAAAGCAGTAACACTGTATTTAAATCGTGCAAATTGATGTAAATTTATGTAAATGCGAGTCTCCTGCTCAAGGGTTCGTTCTAAAAATAGAAAGATACGGGCAAAGGTTGACTCAAAGATCTACTGCATATGGAGGCTCCTACTAATGGGCTCCTGGTAATACGTAGTGATAATGAACGCATTGTATTAAGCAATAAGGGCGTTTCATATGGTAACATGACATTGCTGTGTGATACAGCCGTGGAGGCAATCCTTCTAATAGTACAATCTCTTGAAAGTGTTTAAACTGCTTTGAGCAGCTTCATTCACTTTACAGGGGTTAAAAATGGGGTGAGAGATACAAGCAACTAAACACGAAATATTGGGTGTTTTTGGATGACTGTCGTGTTGCTATGGTGACGTATTGCGTCATGATAATGAACGCATCGTGTTACTGAAGCAACAAGGGCGTTTCATATGGTATCATGACACTGCTGTTATGTGATACAGTGCTGTGGAGGCAATTCTTCTAATAGTACATTCTCTTGAAAGTGCTGAAACTGCTTTGAGCCTTCTTTATAAGCTCCGTCGCTATTGAGGTGTGTTTTGGGGAAATTTCGTCGCGAACTTGTTAAAGAATACTCCATGTTAATTGCAGATAGCATGGAGCTAAAATAGATCCTACTCACTTCTTCAGTTTCGTTTATTCTTTGTAGATCATGTGACAATACTTAAGAGAGAATTTTCTGCCGTAACAAATCTATATATTTAAAGTGCGGGTTTTTTGCTAAAATTGAGAGAAGTGATCCTCGCACTTTAAGTCCACCTAAACCAAAAAATATATTTTTCTCTTAAAAAATTAAGAAATTTTTTCGGAGCATTCTGACGCCAATTTTTTTTCCGACTGCCTAAATACTAGATTTTCTTGCCCCTTTAAAACTTCCGTTTCAGGAAATCACGACCGCGCAAAAGAAGTCTGGGATAAGCGATGTTAGTGACGTCAGATTGACAGCCCACATGATACAAACTTCACCAAATTCGTTCCCAGGGGACCCTGCGAACGAGGTGTAAGCTTTATTTGCTTTCTCCTTTATAGAGAAGTTCTTTTAACGTAACGTTAAAAATGTCTTGCCCCTCGTCAGATTCTGACGCTGGTCATTATTCCGAAGACTCGAGAATGGATTACGACATATAATTGGAAGACGATGGTCATCTTCAACCGAGCAAGGGGGTTTCTAGTCCACCTAAACCAAAAAATATACTTTTCTCTTAAAAAATTAAGCGTAGTTTTGGGAGCATTCTAGCGCCAATTTTTTTTCCGACTGGCTAAATACTAGATTTTCTGTGCCCCTTTAAACATCACGACCGCGCAAAAGAGGTCTGGGAAGAGCGATGGAAGTGACGTCAGATTGAGAGCCCACAGGATACAAGCTTCACCAAACTCGTTCCCAGGGAACCCTGGGAACGAGGTGGAAGCTCCTTGATAGAGGAGTTCTTTTAACGTAACGTTAAAAATGTCTTGCCCCTCGTCAGATTCTGACGCTGGTCATTATTCCGAAGACTCGAAAATGGATTACGACATAGAAATGGAAGACGATGGTCATGATTTATCTCCATCGAGATCATATAGCCTCGAGCGATGAAGATATCATCGCCTTTGCTGACTACCCAAAGGCTGACAAGGAATTACGAAAAAGGAAAAACAAGCTGACAAAGCACTAGAAAGACAACTGAAGGCCGATAAATTTGAGGGAAACGTTGAAGTGGCTTATATAGTGGGAATAATTGCGTATTCTGCATGGTGATCTCTGTGCGCACCTACCGAGACTGCTTTCGTTGATTGTATGTTTCTTGTTTGGCTGTTACTTCTTGCATCGACAGTTCATCATGATTTGTTCCTTTTATTCATTCGTTGACTTCTGTATTGTGTAGATGCAAGTGTGGAAATTGTCACAGTGTCGATTTTCTTCAAAACATTAGCGAGCACTATGGCTGCAGCCGGGGAGTTCGAAGGCTGTTTCGAACCTTGTGAAAGTGACCTTGTCCTTCAAAATGTTGGCCCCGGCTGGCCCCGGTGTTAAATTGTCCTGTGTGATTCAACATCCCAGGATTTGAACCCGTTTGCCTTCAGAAATGGAGTCTTAAGTTAACAGCCAGAAAATGAGGCAAAGCAAGAGGAAAGCAAATGTATCAACAAACAGGAGACGAAGCAAGGTGAGCGGTGAATTTGTTGATTTTTTTTTTTTTTTGGCTAAGATATGGTTTACAAATTGAGTACATGTTCTGTACTGCTGGTGTATTTGATTTAATATCTGATTTTATCTTTGCTTCGTTTCTTTTTATTGCTTCCACTTCCATTTCTCTTGTAACTTGAGCCTTCTGTCATGAGAATCGTTTAATTAAACGCCTTTCATATTTGTGTTGTCACGTTTGATCAAAAGCGGTCCAAACGTCGAGTAAAGGCCTCTCTTTTGAAATTCTTCAAGCACAAACTGAACCCATCTTCTTCGACGTTTCGTAATCTCATGGCGATTGTCGTCAAAATACGGTATCAGGAAATGAAGCCTTAAACCGCCTTTTAAACTTCTGGTATTGTAGCATCCTGCTGCTTTGCATGTAAGCTGCATTCAAAAAATCCGCAGAGAAGAAGTCAAATTTTGACGTCACAATTGCAGCTAGACCCATACCTATCTTGTCTCGGTAGCGCGGCTAACGTGGCAGTATTTTGCCGCTAATTTTATACGTATTCACCAGAATGTTTCTCTTATAACTTGAGCTTTCTGCAAGGAGAATCGTATTAGAAATAGGTGTTTAATGAAACGTCTTCCATATGTGTTGTCACGTTTGATCAAAAGCGGTCTAAACGTCGAGTGCTTCGAGCACTGTGACAAACTGAACCAATCTTCTTCGATGTTCATGGCTTCATGGCGATTGTCGTCGAAATACGGTATCATGAAATGAAGCCCTATACCGTCTTTTAAATTTCTGGTATTGTTGCATTCTGCTGCTACGCATGTAAACTGCAGTCAAAAGATTCACATTGAACAAGTCAAATGTTTAGAAAACTCTGGCTTTTAGGTCGCAATAGCAGCTAGACCCACATCTCTTTTGTTTTTGTTTCGGTAGCTAGTGGGGCCAACAGAGCAGTGTATGGGCCAACATGTCGGAGTTTTACCGCAAATTTTACGTATTGAACAGACCATCAAATATCGAGATTTAAACCAAATCAAAAAACTGTTTGCGCCAAAATGCCCCTAAAGTCACGCTAATATATATATTTTTTGAGAATCTTCAGTGGTGAAGCGGAAAGAAGCGGTTCCGATAAAACAGAAGCTCCGGGTTCGAATCTAATCCACGGATATGATTTTTTAATTTCCTTATTTTCCGTGCTACCACAAGTCCTGGGACACAGTGTCCTAAATTGACGATAACAGTAAATTCTATTCAAAGCTAATTACGAATTAACGATAATCGTTAATTTAGAGAAGAGATCATGTTGGAAGTAGTTAATAGGCCTTTTTCGATATATTAAAAGAAAGGTGAGGTTTAATAGAGGGCAAATATGTTAAGCGAGACAATCGGCTGGCGTGAAAACACGCCCAAAGACAAAGGAAAATGGATTATATGCAAATATTTTTCACCTTCACTCCAACGTGTTTCTTTTGTTTTTGTCCTCAATGACTCACTATCAACCCGAATATTTTGATGTTTCGAAAATGGCCTATTTTGTTGGGCTTCCGTGCCGGCAGCGGGTTATCATGAGACGAAATTGTTATCCTCGCACTTTAATAACTTAGCAATTGTCTTATCATGACACCTGAGTGAGCCTGGGTGACCTGTGGTCTTATCATGACACCTGAAAAATTCAGGGGGCTTCAACGGAAATTTTCGCAACCGAGACACATTCATGCTTGATCGCGAAGAACAAAATTAAGTTTTAAAATCTCCTTTTGTCGTGATATGATCTGTGCGTTCGGAATCAAATGTGTAATGGAATAAGACCAGTCTGAGCATCGTGTTACGGGAGGCGGATGGGTCATAACATTATTGTGGTGTTCACTTGTGAAATGAAAGTTCACACAAGTAGAATTTTTATTCCAATACGAACTAGTGAACTTCCTACGGCGTTTGTATGTAAACACTCTCTTTCCTGCCCCTATATATTCCTTCAACACTTTCGTAATTTTTTACAGTGAGAACTGAGCATCATGCATACTCGAGACTGAAGCCCCGCGCAAATGAAAGGCTTCAAGGTCCTTCAACATTTGCTTCAACATCCGTTCGATTTTGTTGAAGAGCGATGTTGAAACCTTTCGCCTAAAGACAACTGTTGACGCTGTTGTGCCGCATTACAATCAAAGAAATTATTTTAATCCCCTGAATTGCTGTTAAAGGCGATAGCTCGTTTTGACTCAAAAAAAATGTGGACTCGTGTCAGATCGTCCGATATCACGCGAGACATTTCAGGCGCGTTTACAAACAGAGGAAAAATGGCACGGGTCCGATAAAAAGTGGAACGGTTCAAATCATGTTTGTAAAGAAACAATGAACATTTATCCGTTCCGCTACGGAACCATAGGCGCCTATGGTCCTGTAGCGGAACGGATAAAAGTTCACTGTTTCTTTACAAAACTGAATGGAACCGTTCCACTTTTTATCGGACCCGTGCCATTTTTCCTCTGTCGTGTAAACGCACCTTTGATTGTGATGATCTGCCTGTCGACCTCTCTCTGTTGCCCTCTCCCTGTTATGTACTTTGTCAACGGTGAAGAAAGTTATATTACTCGAAATCACCCGCTTCAAGTTCTCTTTTCGCTTTAGTTCACTTTTTATATATAAGAAAGTTATATTACTCGGAATCACCCGCTTCAAGTTCACTTTTCGCTTTAGTTCACTCAGTGAAACTTTTCTAGCCAGTTGACTCATCAGTTCTAAACGTTTACGTTCATTTCAGTCATAAAGTCGACCAATAAATCCCGATGCAACAGTGATTTGTTAATTTGGTGGCTGTATTTAACTTGGTAATATTGTGTCGACTTGAATTTATCACGGTCAATTTTCATTGTAAATACAACTCTTACCAGTCAGCCTATCTTTATTCGTCGTGATTCTATTCATCCATTCCCATTATGTCATCAACTCCCGGCATATTTTGCTGTGTTTTTGTGTTGTTACAATCATACCAATAGAGCCCTTTCATGTTACAAAATTACACTCTGCTGTTCCTGTTTCAGTACTGCTTTTGGAATCCCCAAACCTCAAATCATACACCATAGCACGAGAGGAACCACTAACTCAGTGAGTACACTCAAAGACCACCTTTCCCATGCAAAACTGCTACAAAGGGAAGGGGAATAAAAAGAGCCCCACAAATCTGTTTTGATGTTTATAACCGTTATTGCTTTCATACTGTAAAATGAATGTAAATAAAACGTAATACAGTTTTGTATTGCTAATATACCTTTGAGAGGAAGACAGCGACGCTAACGAAAGCTTGAAAAATGAATCAACATTTTCTGACGCTATCGCTATCGTTTATATCCCGTACTGTTCGAGTATCACAATATCGACGAAAATGCTCCAAGTGTATTGTATTGGAAGAATTCGTCATTAAAGTAAATATGGAGAATGAAGGATTGCTTGGAAGTATGTTCACGTTGTCGTCAAAACTTCATCGATTGAAAGTGGTTACATTTATTCATATTTTACTTTATTAGGGACTTCAACATATACGACGGCGACGAACTGAAAACGACACCTCAAAATATAAACTTTGCCCTTTCGTAAGAGTTCCGCGATTATTCTGTCTCGTTCATGTCATGAGGCCAAGTATCCTAAAACTCAATTGGAAACGAACGTTTCCTCAAGTTATTGTCAAAACCTCAAATTTGGTGATTTTATGTCGCAAAGTACTGGCAGAAATACAAGTGCCGACTAAGTTTTAATTATTTTTTCCCTTTTAACCAAATGATATACGTTGCGTTCTCTTTGCCCTGGCCTTCGTCCTTTCTTAAATTCTTGTTTTCCAGAGGACGGCCGAAAAGAAATGTATTAAGAAATATATGCTTCAACTGCAGCACCCCTTTTTGCGGCATTAAAACCGAGTTTAGGACGAGTCGCTGTTTCCGTTGCATCCTCGTCCTTGCCAAAGCTCTTTGCAGTATGGACAAATGAGACATATAAAGTATATCATTTACGACATGTTCGCGTAGGTTTCATCTTATTCAAACAACCCTTCATGCTAAAGGTTAAGGACGGATTTTCATCGAATTGTACAGACCAAACTTCATGCGGCATGTCAACAGTGTCAACTTTTCCAGTTCTTCAACAAATGACCCAATTGTTTCCATTGCAACAACCAGAGCATCTTAATTCTAACTCTGAATTCACTTGCGGTGAATGGCTTACAGAAAGATCCTTGGGGAGCGAAGACATTAAATCGCCGAAAGCTTATTAAATGTGTCACTCTAGCTTTTCCTTATTCTTTGGTTCAAGAGAAAGGTACAGACAGACAGTTCGAAATCCGTCGTCTTATAGGTAAGAACGCCGCTCTAAGAACTTTAATATGTCACCAATGTATGCGCAAGATCAGCGCTCTCTGTTGCACAGACCGTCGTCAATTAAGTCAGATGTAGAATGTTATTTTTACAGTACCCTACACGGAGAATTGAAAATTTATTGTCAGATGCTCACGACCGCCACAGAACCTAAAATTTGCTCAGTTCACGTCGTCGTCGTCAGGCCGAGAACGGCAATTGGCATGGGAACGCGCTTCCAAAACTACGGTTTGAAAACACTTAATGATGAAGCACTGTCATTTCCTGCTGTTAGATTTCATAACCTTTTGCTAGTCTTTCAGAAAAGCCAACCAAGCAAAGTTACTTTGAAACCATGCACTTATCATCATCCTAGAAATATTTATATGCAAATCTGTCTGAGCAGTCCAACTGTTCAAGGGAAATATTTCAAGGTTGTGGTCCCATTAAAGGCAAAGCTTGTTTTCCTTTGCTATCGCTTAGAGTTTCTAAGTAACAAAAATATTGTTATTCCACTTGGATGTAGATTGATTGTGTACACCAGGTGCCCATCCGTTAACTGACATATTGACATTTACGCGGGTGACTCTTTGTTCAGTCAAAAGCATCTCAGTTGTAAACGCGAAAAAGTTCAAGCTTGTATCTTTGTGAAGCTCTCTGCAAAATCAATAAAACTTCTTTCTTGTGATTCACCTAAGGTATATTTATTTTGTTTCTCCAACTTGGTACTCTACTTGTACCGAAGGCAGTGATCAAAGAAGACCATTTCGTCAGCTATGAAGTACCCGCGAGTGAAAACCCCTTGTGGTGGTTTGCGTTTCCTTGTTGTGTTAATGATGTGCTTTACCATTTTGGTTCACATCTCAGCCATGGATGATCAGCGTCCAAATAATCACGATGTCCATGCAACTGGACAAAAGACTGAGTCGATGCTGTTTCGCGAACGCAGAAGAATTAAGAAAAACACCACTCAAAACCCGCAAGACTTTGAAAAACGACTGAAAAGCGTTGAAGAGAGGTTTGTCCTCGATAAGTTATAGCTGCTTATCCTCCCAATCTCAAATAACGAATTGTCGTCTCTCCGGTCGAGACTGAGTAATCTTTTCAATTTTTTCTTGATTTGTTCATTGTTCCAATGGTGTATTTTCGCGAAATAAGATCCATGATACCAAAAAGTGCTTCATCGAGTCTCCTGGCCACCAAAATAATTTGATAACATTCCTATACAATTGGGCTTCATGCGTTGGGAGTTTGTTTACACTTCAATCAATAATTTTCAGAAATAAAATTTCAGCTCGAAATTGATTTAGCAAAGGCTAAAACTTCCTTCAGAAACTTGGTATCTCTTAATTATTCTTGTTTCTAGCAGTATTAAAATGTTGCCAGTTAATTTAACTCCAAGGGAAATATTAAGCAAATGTGAGAATGATATACACAGTAAATGAAATGGTGACAATGGAACCCACTGGAATTAAACTCGGAAAAATCCGAGGGCCTGATGGGAAATATTGCTGCAGTTTCAATTTCGTGCGTGTGTGTGAAATGTTCAGTAGAAGTGAATGAGTCTGTCGATTTTTGCGCAGAAAGAGAAATTTAGTTCGCTAAAATTAAATTTATTATACCAATTAATTAAGTGATCTCCTCGCAAAATTAAACTTGTTGTTTAGAAAATGCTCCGCTTGGGGGTATTTAACAAAACGATGGGGCAATGTAAACGCTTTGGAAAAAAAAATCAATAAAAGCCTCGAAGGAAAGAGCCTTATCAATTACGCCACTCTATGCAAGATATCATGTAAAATGTCAGCTCAAACGAAAAAAAAAGAAGAAAAGAAAATAAATAAAATCACAGCACCAGAAGACTTCCACATGTCTGCAGGGCTTGAAGAAGGTAGACCTTCAAGATAGATCTAGTACGCAATCAAACGTTTGCATCATCTCTGTAAAACTCATTAACACTTAACTCAACACGGACAGTTGTTCAGTTATAGGTTCTTTCCCTAAAATATAATTATGCCTTTACCTGTTTGAGCTTGAGTACTCAGACATGACCATCTGATAACAATCAACAATTGAGATGAATATCAACTCTTCAATATATTTATTTTTTTTGTAGGCTTGATGCACTGATGCGGTCCCCTCCTCTGGGATCAAGTGGAGATTCTTACTCCTCACTTACAGCCTACCTATTGGGTTGGTATCAAACCCACCCATGATTATAAGATAATGATATTCAAAAGATCAGTTATTTCTCAGTTTTTTATTTATTAGAGACAAAACAGAAAATAAACTCTCCTCTGATTTGTAATGTTCATGCCAGTGCTTGAGCGCAACATAATTCTGGCATAAAGATGTTAATTTCGTTAGGTTATGTTTGTAAGGAAAGTAGTTCAAGGTTAAGATAACTGCCAACAACAATTTTTAAGGAATTATCGATTGGTGAACTCTAAGACACTGAATGCTTTTGTACCATTTTCATTCTCAAAGGAAAGAATATCCAAAACAAGGAAAAGATGGGAACTCCTGGACCCCCTGGTCCACCAGGGACACCAGGACTGGCTGGTAACCCTGGTTCGCATGGAAAAACAGGCCCCAAAGGTAAACGAAACTTTACACTCAGAGGCCACGTGGAAATATCATAAAACTGACTTCACTTCGATTCACAGAGCTGTCACACATTTCGCTGTCTTCTGGTCAAAATGTCTGAAACTGTGAAGAAGACACCCATTATTACACCTATTTCTTGTCTGGTGCTTAAGGTCCTCGTGGAAACTACATATGAAATTATTTAACGTGTATGAGAAAGAGGCGTTTACATCGAAATTTGTGGCCGTTTGTACGTAAGAGACACAGCCATATCTTGAAAAAGGTTAAACCCATTTAATGCAGGTTCAAATCGATTTCAATCCTTTCCATTAGTACTGAAAAGAAAAATTAGTCTTATTGGACGAACAGAGTCGGACTCTGCAGTGAACAAAGGAAATATCATCCATTTGGTCCCCACCACAGTTTAGGGCTTTTGAAATTGTGTAGCATGACATTGCTCTTGATAGAGATTAGAAAGAAATCTAAAACTTGTCCAAACTGAGGGTTATTTAAATTCAACCATTCGCTAAATGAGGAGTGTTTTAAAAACCTTTGCGATCGCACCATTTATTAAAAATACAGTATAAATACGTGACTTCCAAAAACTTATCATCCGCTCAGGGTCTAGTATTTAGATTGAAAGGATACAAAACATGCACCTGCGGTATTTCGTTGATCATCACAGCAACATAATCATGCGAGTGCTGAAAATTAATGTCTTTTTCTGAAAATTGTTTGAGACACCTAGTGATGTTCTTCCTCAAATAACAAAAATATCCTGTTCCAATTTCCAATTCTTTATTCTAAACATTAGACCCTGCCAGACGTAGTTTTGCCGCCTCGCTATTATCCTGTTTTTTTTTTTCTAAAAGAGAAGCTCTAGCTTCTTAAACAATAAATGAATGACAGTAAAGGTTAAAGGTTTAAAGGTTTTTTCAGATGAACTGCCCAACTCAAAGGAAAAAAAAACTAACAAACAAATACAATCACTTTTAAAAAGGGAAAACTTAATATTGTTTCGTGAATCACGCCGAGTGAGGCATCTTCCTCTATCTTTCCTTTAAATTCGTTTTAATAAGCTAAACAAGAAAAGCAGGTCAATGTCACCATGGAAAACGAATCACTCAGAAATGCTTCCCTTCAAATTTCCCCATCAGCACACAGCAAATAATAGTGCACCCGCTCTGTCCTCTTTCCTCACAGGGGAACCAGGAAAGCCTGGCACAAACACGCCCTTACCAGGCCCTCCTGGACCTAAAGGACAACAAGGAGCTGTAGGTAAGACTGGAGCCCAGGGACCTCAAGGCGCCAAAGGAGAAAAAGGACAAAACGGGACTGCAAAGTCGGGTGTGAAGTATGTTCGATGGGGAAGGACCACATGTCCCAGTGGTGCTCAGATCGTCTATAAAGGTATATAAAGTTCCTAGAACAATTTAATTCAACGCTTCCTAACATTTCGTAATAGCTCTCAACTAACGTTCACATTTCGTTTTCTTCAGGTTTGGGTGGTTGTGATAGAATTCTGATTTTTTTTCCTTTCTTGGTTGTCACAGGAGTTGTCATGAAAGCAGAAAACGTTATAATGGAATAGTAAAATATTACTCAAACGGAAATACTGATCTCCCTAAAATAAAGACTGAGGGAAAACATAGAATGGCAAATAAGGCTAAAAATCCCTGATGAATTCTTTTCGAGATGTAATTTATTAGGGAATGAGATCTGTTTTTTGATCTCCAAGCAGGCTGAATGCGTTTTACATATCCCTTTCACGTTTCAGGGATAATTGGGGGTGAAGGCCACGGACATCATGGTGGTGGAGCAAACTACCTTTGTCTTCCTCACAATCCAAAGTACGACAAGTACAAAGATGGTCACCAGGCTGCAGGATACATTTACGGCACTGAGTATGAAGTCAGTCAATACAACGGAGACCCTTTTAAGAGAAATCTCCATGATCATGACGCACCCTGTGTTGTCTGCTTCGTGGCGTCACGTGGTTCAATGCTGATGATGCCCGCAAGGAATGACTGTCCATCTGGATGGACCGACGAGTATCATGGGTATCTGATGACTGAAAGATTTGATCACAAACATTCAAGTGATTTCATCTGTGTCGATGGTGATCCAGAATATGTTCCTGGTAGCCATGCTAACAAAGATGGTGCCTTGCTGCATCCCGTGGAAGGCGTTTGTGGTTCACTTCCCTGTCTTCCATATGTCAGCGGTCGAGAGTTGACATGCGCCGTCTGTACCAAGTAATGAAAGAAAAAAGAAAGCTCGAACAGTAGTTCATTTGCATTAGAACTAAACAGAAACTAAATGAAATACCATTCGCTAGCAAGCCAGAGAGCAAATGTAGAGTAAGGGGGCAAAACAATAAACTTGTTGATCTTAATGAGTCTTGTGTTACACGATTATGTTCAATTCGATCCATTAATCAGCATCCTACAGCTGAAATGTCTTGGAACAAGTGCCCTCTTTGATTGGTACCGAATATACTAAATCTTTTAGTCGTACTCCAGTCTTCTTACAAAACTCAGTAGAAATTGATCCTCCACAGCAAGTCCATTTTCATTAATTAATTGAAATTTCTCCGACAAATCAAATAAGACCACATTGGTATGAAACCCAAGGTTGACCCCAATGGAACGAAAATACGCAGGCATTTTAACTTACCTAACCTAGATAACGGACAATCTTTCCTCCCTTGTACCCATTCTTTTTCTAAGTGGCACCGTCCTGGGCATGTATTTTCATGTGCCTCTTCCAACAAGAATGGGTACAAGAGAGGAAGGATTGTCCATTTGTCTGGTTTAGGTACGAGTATAGACCTCTTTCATAATGGCGGCCCAAGAAAATATCCTTTTGTTTTAATGCTAATAAGCCTTTGTAGCCTCGCAACGACAAGCAAATTTCAAAAGAATATTTGTTTCAAAATGAGGGCAGTAGGTCTAATTAACATAAACACAAAAGAATGAAAAAGTGGTCGCCATTTATGACAGTGACACTTCCACCCTGTTTGACAACAAAGATTTCTCAAATACCTCAACCTGAGACATCCTAGCATAAAATTTACCATGAAATTCGAAGAAAAGCATAAAATTCCGTTTTTAGACGGCCTTGTCAAACGCGAGCAAAATCGTACATATGTTTCAACGATGACCGAGTACAGGAAGAAACATTTCACCGGCCTTTACATGAAATGGGAGTCGACTCGACTCCTTCACACCAAGAAAGCACGAGGTTAATTTCGCACCTTGAGCTATCGTTGTTTTCGTATTTGTTCTGATTCCTCTTTATGCGTTCTTGCCTTTAGTTAATGAAATTAAAAAACTATTATTACAAAATGGGTATCCTGTGGGCAAGTGAAGCGTTCAAATCCTGTCACAACCTCCCTAAGAAAAAATTCATTCTGGTTTTACCCTAGCTAATCAGGTTTAAAGAATAAAAATGTCTCGCGAAGTGTAAATTATTGTATTGATAGTTTCTATGGTTTCGTTAATTAGCGTTGTTTTTCGAGTTCACGCTCTTGATTGCATCATGGGAGTAATCAGGACAACATGGCGGGAAATTCAAAGGTTCGTATGGAAATTCGAAGCAAAATATGCTGTACATGACTCAACTTTATTTTTTTTATGTATGAGCAACGTCGGCGCTCTTTGTTGCACAGACCATCGTCAATTAAGTGAGATGTAGAGTGTTGTTTTTACATTTTCCTGTAACAATTGAAATTTATTGTCAGGTGATCGCGATCTCCACATAACGTCTGATTCAAATTTGCTCGCTTCATGTCGTTGTCAGGGCGACGTTCCAAAACTATGGTATAACAACAGTCGCTAATGAAGCACTGTGATTTCCCGCTTGTAGGTTTTATAAATGTTTGCTACTCTTTCAGGAAGCCAACCGAACTGAAAGTCACTTTGAAACCACTTATCATCAGCCCAGAAATATTATGTGCAAAATGAGTCCAACTGTTCTTGGGGAATAGTTCTGCCCTGCTTTCCTAAGGCAAAACTTGTTTTCGTTGACTTATTAATCAAGTCAGCTATCGCTTATGGTTTGTTATTCGCGAAAATATTTCTATTACACTCAGAAGAAGATCGAATGTGTACAAGAAGCGCAAATAATTTTCCTTCCGTTGACTGATTTATTCACATTTACACGCGTGGCTCTTTGCTCGAGGGCATCTCAGTTGTAAACGCGAAAAAGTTCAAGCATGTATCTTCGTGAAGTTCTCTGCAGAATCAATAAAATATATTTATTGTGGTTTGTCAAAGGTATATTTATTTCGTTTCTCCAACTTGATACTCCACTTGTACTGAAGGCAGTGATTCAAAAAAGACTATTTCGTCAGTTATGAAGTACCCGCGAGTGAAAACCCCTTATGGTGGCTTGCGTTTCCTTGTTGTGCTAATGATTTGCTTTCCCATTTTGGTCCACATCTCAGCCATGGATGATCAGCGTCCAAATAATCACGATGTCCATGCAACTGGACAAAAGACTGAGTCGATGCTGTTTCGCGAACGCAGAGGAATTAAGAAAAATACCACTCAAAACCCGCAAGACTTTGAAAAACGACTGCAAAGCGTTGAAGAGAGGTTTGTCCTCGATAAGTTATAGCTGCTTATCCTCCCAATCTCAAATATGACGTATTGTCATCTCTCCGGTCGAGACTGAGTAATCTTTTCAATTTTTTCTTGATTTGTTCATTGTTTCCACTGGTGTATTTTCGCGAAATAAGATCCATGATGCTAAAAAGTGCTTCGTCGAGTCTCCTGACCACCAAAATAATTTGATAACATTCCTATACAATTGGGCTTCATGCGTTAGCAGTTTGTTTACACTTCAATCAATAATTTTCAGAAATAAAATTTCAGCTCGAAATTGATTTTAGCAAAGGCTAAAACTTCCTTCAGAAACTTGGTATCTCTTAATTATTCTTGTTTCTAGCAGTATTAAAATGTTGCCAGTTAATTTAACTCCAAGGGAAATATTAAGTAAATGTGAGAATGATATACACAATAAATGAAATGGTGACAATGGAACCCAGTGAAAACTCGGAAAAATCCGAGCCCCTGATGGGAAATATTGCTGCAGTTTCAATTTCGTGCGTGTGTGTGAAATGTTCAGTAGAAGTGAATGAGTCTGTCGATTTTTGCGCAGAAAGAGAAATTTAGTTCGCTAAAATTAAATTTATTGTACCAATGAAGTCTCCTCGCAAAATTAAACTTGTTTAGAAAATACTCCGCTTGGAGGTATTTATCAAAACGATGGGGCAATGTAAACGCTTTGGAAAAAAATCAATAAAAGCCTCGAAGGAAAGAGCCATATCATGCAATTACGCGACTCCATGCAGGATATCATGTAAAATGTCAGCTCAAACGAAAATAAAATAAAATAAAATAAATATAATCACACCACCAGAAAACTTCCCCATGTCTGCAGGGCTTGTTCCAATCAGATAGATCTAGTACGCAATCAAAAGTTTGATCATCTCTGTAAAACTCATTAACATTTAACTCAACATGGACAGTTGTTCAGTTATATGTGGGTTCTTTCGCTAAAATATAATTATACCTTTACCTGTTTGAGCTTGAGTACTCAGACATGACCATCTGATAACAATCAACAATTCAGATGAATATCAACACTTTAATATATTTTTTTTGTAGACTTGATGCACTGATGCGGTCCCCTCCTCTGGGATCAAGTGGAGATTCTTACTCCTCACTTACAGCCTACCTATTAGGTTGGTATCAAACCCACCCATAATTATAAGATAATGATATTCAAAAGATCAGTTATTTCTTAGTTTTTTTATTTTTTAGAGACAAAACAGAAAATAAACTCTCCTCAGATTTGTAATGTTCATGCCAGTACTTGAGCGCAACAAAATTCTGGCATAAAGATGTTATTTTCGTTAGGTTATGTTTGTAAGGAAAGTAGTTCAAGGTTAATAAAGCTGTCAACAACAATTTTTAAGGAATTATCGATTGGTGAACTCTAAGACACGGAATGCTATTGTACCATTTTCATTCTCAAAGGAAAGAATATCCAAAACAAGGAAAAGATGGGACCTCCTGGACCCCCTGGTCCACCAGGGACACCAGGATTAGCTGGTAACCCTGGTTCGCATGGAAAAACTGGCCCCAAAGGTAAACGAAACTTTACACTCAGAGACCACGTGGAAATATTATAAAACTGACTTCACTTCGATTCACAGAGCTGTCACACATTTCGCTGTCTTCTGGTCAAAATGTCTGAAACTGTGAAGAAGACACCCATTATTACACCTATTTCTTGTCTGGTGCTTAAGGTCCTCGTGGAAACTACATATGAAATTTAATGTGTATGAGAAAGAGGCGTTTACATCGAAATTTGTGGCCGTTTGTACTTAAGAGACACAGCCAGATCTTCGAAAAGGTTAAACCCATTTAATGCAGGTTCAAATCGATTTCAATCCTTTCCATTAGTACTGGAAAGAGAAAATTAGTCTCATTGGACCAACACAGTCGGACTCTGCAGTGAACAAAGGAAATATCATCCATTTTGGTCCCCACCACAGTTTAGGGCTTTTGAAATTGTATAGCATGACATTGCCCTTGATAGAGATTAGAAAGAAATCTAAAACTTGTCCAAACTGAGGATTATTTAAATTCAACCATTCGCTAAATGAGGACTGTTTTAAAAACCTTTGCGATCGCACCATTTATCAAAAATACAGTATAAATACGTGACTTCCGAAAACTTATCATCCGCTCAGGGTCTAGTATTTAGATTGAAAGGATACAAAACATGCACCTGCGGTATTTCGTTGATCATCACAGCAACATAATCATGCGAGTGCTGAAAATTAATGTCTTTTTCTGAAAATTGTTTGAGACACCTAGTGATGTTCTTCCTCCAAATAACAAAAAAATATCGTGTTCCAATTTCCAATTCTTTATTCTAAACATTAGACCCTACCACATACAGTTTTGCCGCCTCGCATTTATCCTGTTTTTTATGTTTTATTTTGTAAAAGAGGAGCTCTAGCCTCTTAAACAATACATGAATGACAGTAAATTGCTAAAGGTTTTTCAGATGAACTGCCCAACTCAAAGAAAGAAAAAACAAACAAACAAATACACTTACTTTCAAAAAGGGAAAACTTAATATAGTTTCGTGAATCACCCCGAGTGAGGCATCTTCCCTATCTTTCTTTTAAATTCGTTTTAATAAGCCGAACAAGAAAAGCAGGCCAATGTGACCATGGAAAACAAATCACTCTGAACTGCTTCCCTTCAAATTTTCCCATCAGCACACAGCAAATAATAGTGCACTCGCTCTGTCCTCTTTCCTCACAGGGGAACCAGGAACGCCTAGCACAAACACTCCCTTACCAGGCCCTCCTAGTCCTAAAGGACAACAAGGAGCTGTAGGTAAGACTGGAGCCCAGGGACCTCAAGGTGCCAAAGGAGAAAAAGGACAAAACGGGACTGCAAACTCGGGTGTGAAGTATGTTCGATGGGGAAGGACCACATGTCCCAGTGGTGCTCAGATCGTCTATAAAGGTATAAAGTTCCTAAAACAATTTAATTCAACGCTTCCTAACACTTCGTAATACCGCTCAACTAAGATTTACACTTAGTTCTCTTCATTATTAGGTGGTTGCCATAGAATTTTGATTTTTTTCCTTTCCTGGTGGTCCAAGGAGTCGTCACGGGAGCAGAAAACTTTATAAAGGAATAGTAAAAGATTATTCAATAAGAAATACCCATCTCTCTAAAAAAAAGACTGAAGAATTACTTTCCAGATGTACTGGTAATCTATTTCGGAGTGAGAGCTGTTATTTGATCTCCAAGCAAGCTGAATGCGTTTTACATATCCCTTTCACTTTTCAGGGATAATTGGGGGTGAATGGTACAACCACTACGGTGGTGGATCCAACTACCTTTGTCTTCCTCACAATCCAAAGTACGACAAGTACAAAGATGGTAACCAGGCGTCAGGATACATTTACGGCACTGAGTATCAAGTCAGTTACTACAACCCTTTTAAGAAAAATATCCATGATCATGACGCACCCTGTGTTGTCTGCTTTGTGAAGTCACGTGGTTCAATGCTGATGATGCCCGCAAGGAATGACTGTCCATCTGGATGGACCGAGGAGTATCATGGGTATCTGATGACTGAACGTTATACTCACAAACATTCAAGTGATTTCATCTGTGTCGATGGTGATCCAGAATATGTTCCTGGTAGCCATGCTAGCAAAGATGGTGCCTTGCTGCAGCTCGTGGAAGGCGTTTGTGGTTCACTTCCTTGTCTTCCATACGTCAGCGGTCGAGAGTTGACATGCGCCGTCTGTACCAAGTAATGAAAGAAAAAAGAAAGCTTGAACAGTAGTTGATTTGCATTAGAACTAAACAGAAACTAAATGAAATATCAATCGCTAGCAAGCCAGAGAGCAAATGTAGAGTAAGAGTGCAAAACAATAAACTTGTTGATCTTAATGAGTCTTGTGTTACACGATTATGTTCAATTCGATCCACTAATCAGCATCCTACAGCTGACATGTCTTGGAACAAGTGCCCTCTTCGATTGGTACTGAATATACTAAACATTTTAGATGTACTCAAGTCTTCTTACAAAACTCAGTAGAAATTGATCCTCCACAGCAAGTCCATTTTCATTAATTAATAGAAATTTCTCCGAAAAATCAAATAAGACCCCATTGGTATGAAACCCAAGGTTGACCCCAATGGAACGAAAATACTTAAGCATTTAAACTTACCTAACCTAGATAACGGACAATCTTTCCTCCCTTGTACCCATTCTTTTTCTAAGTGACACCGTCCTGGGCATGTATTTTCATGTGCCTCTTCCAACAAGAATGGGTACAAGAGAGGAAGGATTGTCCATCTGTTTGGTTTAGGTACGAGTATAGACCTCTTTCATAATGGCGGCCCAAGAAAATATCCTTTTGTTTTAATGCTAATAAGCCTTTGTAGCCTCGCAACGACGAGCAAATTTCAAAAGAATATTTGTTTCAAAATGAGCACAGTAGGTCTAATTAACATAAACACAAAAGAATGAAAAAGTGGTCGCCATTTATGACAGTGACACTTCCACCCTGTTTGGCAACAAAGATTTCTCAAATACCTCAACCTGTAACAACATCCTAGAATAAAATTTACCATGAAATTCGAAGAAAAGCGTAAAATTCCGTTTTTAGACGGCCTTGTGAAACGCGAGCAAAATTGTACATATGTTTCAACGATGACCTAGTACAAGAAGAAACTTTTCACCGGCCTTTACATGAAATGGGACTCGACTCGACTCCTTCACACCACGAAAGCACGAGGTTAATTTAGTTCGCACCTTGACCTATCGTTGTTTTCGTATTTGTTCTGATTCATCTTTATGCGTTCTTGCCTTTAGTTAATGAAATTGAAAAACCATTATTATAGCCTGCAAGCAGGCTCTTCCGTTGAAAATGGCGCGCGGTCGAAATAATAGACGAGTTCACGCTCTTCATTGCATCATGGGTAATCAGGAGAACATGGCGGGAAATTCAAAGGTTTGTATGGAAATTCGAAGCAAAATATACTGTACATGACTCAACTTTATAGACTTTCTCCTTCATAAACCAAACAAATAAGTTCATGTTTACAACTACTGAGATGAACTAGACTTGGTATCCGTTGCTTGGAATTCCTAAATATTGCATTTTGTCTCCATACATTCTCTGTAATTTTGTGCCTTTGGAATTAAAGGAAATGTATGGCAGAAACCCTTTTTAATAAAATAATGTCTACAACATCCATTCTCTCCAAATTTATTCTGCCGCATCTTTGAGCGCATATCTTCTGTTTTGGAAAACAAAAAACCCAAAATTGCATAATATGAACACTTTTCATCGTTTTGAACTTCCTTACAAACCTTTGAATTTCTCTCTATCTTACCCTGATTACCCATGATTCCTTTAAAAAAACTCGGATTTTCCACTAATTTGAATGCCAAGTTGTTATCGGACAGTTCAATAAGCCAATCACATTCAAAGTTGCAGTTTAAATCAACCAATCACAAATTTGGTTTCAATCACCATAGAGAAACAGTGTACAGGCTCATGGCGCAGAATGGCCGGACATCATTGATATGCAGGAGTTAAAAATCTTATTCGCATAATAGCACCGCGTGAAATTTTAATGACTGATGGTTGAAACTGATAGACCACTTCGGAAAATACCATAATACTCTCTGTTTGCCCCACCAAATTTTGCATAAGCATTGTTTCCAGTTTCTCTTGGGACTTACAATGGTCCCAAGAAGAAACAAAAACAATGCTTATGCAAAATTTGGGGGGACAAACAAAGAGTATTATGGTATTTTCCAAAGTGGCTGGCCGAACTCCTCTCCTCAAGCTCTATTTAAGGAGCGTATCTGGTCACAAATCTCAACTTGTAAGCCGCAAAAAAAACAAGACGTTCATAAAGCGAAAGAAACCTAATTTGATTTAGTATTCGAAGGATTTTTGACAAAGTTTGTATGGGAATTTAAAAATGTCGTATGTGCATAGATTTTCGTTTCTTGTTCATGTTATTGTCAACCTGTAAGCTGAAAAGTTTGGTAATTTAGTAAATTCAAATACTAAGTCAGAATGGTTTGGAATAAGGAAAGCGACTTGCCTGGAAATTTTGATTTAGTGTGCATAATTACCCCGAGCTAATGAGTTATTTTTCTCATAAATATGCATTTTTTTCACATATCCGCGTCATTGAAGCTTGCCTTAGCGCCGCCCCCTGAGTTCCCTTGAGAGTAAGGGTGTACTCGTTTTTAATACGATCTCTCATGAACACTCACGATCGCCGCCAATGGTAGAAGGGGCGTTTAATTACACGACATCAACTTTTTACAAGGTTTCCTATAAAGGAATGCTTTATGAATTTGAAGGTGTAACTGATTTCTCCCTATTTACAGCGACTTAACTTAAAACGACGGTTGAGTCTCGCACGCTAATTGAAAGTCACTTTTGGTTGTCTATCGCCATAGTTCTTGTACTCAGTGTGCCTGCATGCAGTCCCAATTACTGCTGCTGTAGGGCTGTCTAGTCGTAAAGGCAGCCCCAGAATAAATACTCTTGGATGTGCCGAATAAAGCAATGCGGCACAACTAAAGGCTATGTGATGTACTTGCATTTCATGGAGTATCGTCAGGTGAAAACGGGTTTCGGCCAGCTTAACCAATGCAAAATGCACAACCTCAGGCATGTGATCTTTGATGTTTGTTTAAGATCCATACTCTCCTTTAGAGCATCTTTTCTTCATCAAAACCTTTCCGTCTTCAAGGATATAAACGTAAGGGTCATATATATCCGCCGGGAGGGAGGGGGGTAAATTGTGGAGGGACTTTTATGTTCAGCCGGACTTAAAACGGTATGATGGTTAAGAAGTAATTTGAGACGGATTTAACGTGGCTCACAACAGTTTCAGCCTTTTAAAGATACTGTACTGCTAAAAGTATTGACTTAACAACAACATTGTTTCCTATAACGGCAGTGTTATGATTGGAGCATATGAAACATGAATTATTGCTTTACAAGATAAGATCATTATTGTTACGTAATTGCTACCAAAGAGGCAAGAAATCCCTCCAAAACTACCGTATATTTTACCTTTAGCTGCATGTATCTCTAAAACGAACTCGGTGACCCCCATTTTTCATTGCTGATTAGCTGACCGTGGTAAAACGATCTGCATTCTTTGGAGAAGATAAAGAGCAACCTTAACTGCTCTTCTTCTTTGGAGAGCCAAAAATGTAGATGATGTATAGCCATCTTAACTGCTCTTCTTCTTTGGAGAAGATGTAGAGCCACCTTAACTGCTCATGCTTTTTAAGGTGGTTCTGAATCCACTGGACCCGGAGCCCATGAGTAGGAGCTTGCCTCTCTCATACACGCACTTATGAGTCAACTTTTGCGCGTGACTTTCAATTTTTAGAACGCCACGAGTTAGTTGCTCCTGCTCTGCAAACACTGTTTTAAAAGGCCGATCAGAATAAAGTCATTGTCTAACGAAGACAAATAAAGCAGTAACACTGTATTTAAATCGTGCAAATTTATGTAAATTTATTTAAATGCGAGTCTCCTGCTCAAGGGTTCGTTCTAAAAATAGAAAGATACGCGCAAAGGTTGACTCAAAGATCTACTGCATATGGAGGCTCCTACTAATGGGCTTCTGGTAATACGTAGTGATAATGAACGCATTGTGTTAAGCAATAACGGCGTTTCATATGGTAACATGACATTGCTGATATGTGATACAGTGTTGTGGAGGCAATCCTTCTAATAGTACAATCTCTTGAAAGTGTTTAAACTGCTTTGAGCAGATTCATTCACTTTACAGGGATTAAAAATGGGATGAGAGATACAAGCAACTATATAAAAACGAAATATAGGGTGTTTTTGGATGACTGTCGTGTTGCTATGGTGACGTATTGCGTCATGATAATGAACGCATCGTGTTACTGAAGTAACAAGGGCGTTTCATATGGTATCATGACATTGCTGTTATATGATACAGTGATGTGGAGGCAATCCTTCTAATAGTACATTCTCTTGAAAGTGCTGAAACTGCGTTGAGCCATCTTAAGCTCCGTCGCTATTGAGGTGTGTTTTGGGGAAATTTCGTCGCGAATTTGCTAAAGAATACTCCATGCTAATTGCAGATAGCATGGAGCTAAAATAGATCCTACACACTTCTTCATTTTCAGGAAATCACGACCGCGCAAAAGAGGTCTGGGAAGAGCGATGGTAGTGACGTCAGATTGACAGCCCACAGGATACAAGCTTCACCAAACTCGTTCCCAGGGGACCCTGGGAACGAGGTGGAAGCTTTATTTGCTTTCTCCTTGATAGAGAAGTTCTTTTAACGTAACGTTAAAAATGTCTTGCCCCTCGTCAGATTCTGACGCTGGTCATTTTTCCGAAGACTCGAAAATGGATTACGACATAGAAATGGAAGACGATGGTCATGATTTATCTCCATCGAGATCATATAGCCTCGAGCGATGAGGATATCATCGACGACCCAAAGGCTGACAAGGAATGGACTGCCAATTACGAAAAAGGAAAAACAAGCTGACAAAGCACTAGAACGACAACTGAAGGCCGATAAATTTCAGGGAAACATTAATTGATGTGGCTTATATCGTAGGAATACTTGCGTATTCTACATGGTGATCTCTGTGCGCACCTACCGAGACTGCTTTCGTTGATTGTATGTTTCTTGTTTGGCTGTTACTTCTTGCATCGACAGTTCATCATGATTTGTTCCTTTTATTCATTCGTTGACTTCTGTATTGTGTAGGTGTAAATGTGGAAATTGTCACAGTGTCGATTTTCTTCAAAACATCAGCGAGTACTATTGCTGCAGGGAGTTGGAAGGCTGTTTAGAACCTTGTGAAAGTGACCTTGTCCTTCAAAATGTTGGCCCCGGCGTTAAATTGTCCTGTGTGATTCAACATCCCAGGATTTGAACCCGTTTGCCTTCAGAAATGGAGTCTTAAGTTAACAGCCGGAAAATGAGGCAAAGCAAGAGGAAAGCAAATGTATCAACAAACAGGAGACGAAGCAAGGTGAGCGGTGAATTTTTTTTTTTTTTTTTGGTTAAGTATGGTTTACAAATAGAGTACATGTTCTATACTGCTGGTGTATTTGATTAAATATCTGATTTTATCTTTGCTTCGTTTCTTTTTATTGCTTCCACTTCCATTTCTCTTATAACTTGAGCCTTCTGCCATGAGAATCGTTTAATTAAACGCCTTTCATATTTGTGTTGTCACGTTTGATCAAAAGCGGTCCAAACGTCGAGTAAAGGCCTCTCTTTTGAAATTCTTCAAGCACAAACTGAACCCATCTTCTTCGACGTTGCGTAATCTCATGGCGATTGTCGTCAAAATACGGTATCAGGAAATGAAGCCTTATACCGCCTTTTAAACTTCTGGTATTGTTGCATCCCGCTGCTTCTCATGTAAGCTGCATTCAAAAAATCCGCAGAGAAGAATTGCAGCTAGACCCATACCTCTCTTGTCTCGGTAGGGCGGCTAACATGGCAGTATTTTGCCGCTAATTTTATACGTATTCATCAGATCGTTTCTCTTATAGCTTGAGCTTTAATCTGCAAGGAAAATCGTATTAAAAATCGGTGTTTAATGAAACTTCTTCCATATTTGTGTTGTCACGTTTGATCAAAAGCGGTCTAAACGTCGAGTGAAGTCCTCTGTTTTGAAATGCTTCGAGCACTGTCACAAACTGAACCAATCTTCTTCGACGTTCATGGCTTTATGGCGATTGTCGTCAAAATACGGTATCATAAAATGAAGCCCTATACCGTCTTTTAAATTTCTGGTATTGTTGCATTCTGCTGCTACGCATGTAAACTGCGGTCAAAAAATCCGCATTGAATCAAATCAAAAAATTGTTAGCGCCAAAATGCCCCTAAAGTCACGCTAATATATTTTTTTTGAGAATCTTCAGTGGTGAAGCGGAAAGAAGCGGTTCCGATAAAACAGAAGCTCTGGGTTCGAATCTAATTCACGGATATGATTTTTAATTTCCTTACTTTCTGTGCTACCACAAGTCCTGGGAAACAGTGTCCTAAATTAACGATAACAGTAAATTCTATTCAAAGCTAATTACGAATTGACGATAATCCTTAATTTAGAGAAGAGAACATGTGGGAAGTAGTAAATAGGCCTTTTTCGATATATTAAAAGGACAAATATGTTAAGCGAGACAATCGGCTGGCGTGAAAACACGCCCAAGGACAAAGGAAAATGGATGATATGCAAATATTTTTCACATTCATTCCAACGTGTTTCTTTTGTTTTTGGCCTCAATGACTCACTATCAACCGAATATTTTGATATTTCGAAAATGGCCTATTTTTTTGGGCTCCCGTGCCTGCAGCGGGTTATCATGTAGCCTGCGAGCAGGCTCTCTCTCTTCGGTGGGAGAGATGGAGAGCCTGCACGCATCCCTTTGAATTTTGAATGCCGCCTCCTGATGTCACGCTGAGAGAGCTGTCAAAAATTAGCCAATCAGCGCGCACCAGAAGTAAACATTGAAAAAAAAAAACCGAAAACAGAAACCCACGCGTTGTGTATTTCAATTTGCCCGAGGCAGAAACTAAAAAAAACTGTAAAGGAAGGAAGCCTTCGCCAGAAAAGCCTAACAACTATTGCTGATGCTGTAAAGCGTTGCTGAATATTCAGTACGGTAATTCGTCGAAGTCCCTTCCGCGGAAAAAGTGTTTCGTTCGTCAGGGAAAAATTTACCACACAAACTTCAAACGACGGGAATCGTAATAGAGACATTCGTTTTCCCAGACCGCATCTCCACTGTGTGAGACTCGTCGACCACAACTGCTGCCAAATTTCGGTAAAGCGAAGCGGAATTATCTTTTTAAATTTATTTTAATGAAATACAGACATTACAACTGCTACATCACACTTTAATACTAGACAGATATTCTAATACCTACACCATTTTATTTCAATTGTGGTTATAGATATGTATTTTACTAATTCAATAATTTGAAAATTGGAATATTTTGTTTTCAAGTGTATCGGAGTATTGCGTAGTTACGAGGAGATCGAGCAATCATTTGTGGAGCCGCCTTTTCGGCTTAGCCTAATACTTGCTAAAATCGTGTAGAGTTCCTCTATCGTTAAATCAGCAACAGAGGCAGCCACGGTGACATGAAGTCGCCCTCGTATTTTGGCCGCTACGAAAAACAGTTGGGAAATAAGACTTTTCTCGAATTCTGTGGATAACAGAGATAGAACTTCCTTCCTTCCAGTAGAGAGGCCATTGCATCGCGTTGCCCGACCTTTAATTATGTAAAGTTATGGTAAATTGCAACATTCTACAATTTTCTCAGACGCATTTCTGACCACCTCATCTCTGCGAAGCGAAGAGGCTTTCTTGTTGTCGGAGCTTGTCAATGGTGACGTCACGAGGTAATTTAATTTCAGCCAATCAGTATTTTGCGTCCAAAATTTGGACGCGACATTCAAAATACAAAGCCATGCGGGCAGGCCCTCATTCTACCCCCAACCCCAGTCCCTCAGAGGGCCTGCTCGCAGGCTAGTTATCATGAGACGAAATTGCGAGAAGTTATCCTCGCACACTTAACTTAGCAATTGTCTTTATATCACGACACCTAAAAAATTCAGGAAGTTTCAACGGAAATTTTCGCACCCGAGACACATTCATGCTTGATCGCCAAAAACAAAATTAAGTTTTCAAATCTCCTTTGTATCGTAATATGATCTGCTGTGTGTTCGGAATCAAATGTGTAATGGAATAAGACCAGTCTGAGCATCGTGTTACGGGAGGCGGATGGGTCATAACATTATTGTGGTGTTCACTTGTGAAATGAAAGTTCACACAAGTAGAATTTTTATTCCAATACGAACTAGTGAACTTCCTACGGCGTTTGTATGTAAACACTCTCTTTCCTGCCCCTATAAATTTCTTCAACACTTTCGTGATTTTTTTACAGTGAGAACCGAGCGTCATGCGTACTCGAGACTGAAGCCCCGCGCAAATAAAAGGCTTCAAGGTCCTTGAACATTTGCTTAAACATTCGTTCGATTTTGTTGAAGAGCGATGTTGAAACCTTTCGCCTAAAGATGAACGAATAAAAGTTCACTGTTTCTTTACAAAAATGAATGGAACCGTTCCACTTTTTATCGGACCCGTGCCATTTTTCCTCTGTCGTGTAAACGAACCTCAAATTGGTGATGATCTGCCTGTCGACCTCTCTCTGTTGACCTCTGTTGTGTACTTTGTCAACGGCGAAGAAAGTTATATTACTCGAAATCACCCGCTTCAAGTTCTCTTTTCGCTTTAGTTCACTCAGTGAAACTTTTCTAGCCAGTTGACCCATCAGTTCTAAACGTTTACGTTCATTTCAGTCATAAACCCGACCAATAAATCCCGATGCAACAGTGATTTGTTAATTTGGTAGCTGTATTTAACTTGGTAATATTGTGTTGACTTGAATTTATCACGGTCAATTTTCATTGTAAATACAACTCTTACCACTCAGCCTATCTTTATTCGTCGTGATTCTATTCATCCATTCCCATTATGTCATCAACTCCCGGCATATTTTGCTGTTTTTTTGTGTTGTTACAATCATGCCAATAGAGCCCTTTCATGTTACAAAATTTACCTCTGCTGTTCCTGTTTCAGTGCTGCTTTTGGAATCCCCAAACGGTCAGTGTAAAACGCAGACTGCAGACCGGGGGTAAAATGCAGACTGAGGTTATAATTTAACTGTTGAAAAAGCCCAAACCCATTAGAAATGCTAACAGTTAAGCCTAAATATTGTTTTAGGCCTAATTAGGCCTTAAGGTTAGCATTTCCAGAAGGGATTTGGGCTTTTTCAACAGAACTTTACGTTATAACCTCATTCTGCATTTTACCCCTGGTCTGCAGTCTGCAGTCTGCGTTTTACACTGACCGAATCCCCAAACCTCAAACCACACACCATAGCACGAGAGGAACCACTAACTCAGTGAGTACACTCAAAGGCCACCTTTCCCATGCAAAACTGCTACAAAGGGAAGGGGAATGAAAAGAGCCCCTCAAAATCTGTTTTGATGTTTATGATAACCGTTATTGCTTTCATACTGTAAATGAATGTAAATAAAACGTATAAAGTTTTGTATTGCTAATATACCGTTGAGAGGAAGACAGCGACGCTAACGAAAGCGTAACTTGAAAAATAAATCAACATTTTCTGACGCTATCGTAAACCTGTTTGCCGTCTTTATCCCGTACTGTTCGAGTATCACAATATCGGCGAAAATGCTCCAAGTGTATTGTATTGGAAGAATTCGTTATTGAAGTAAATATGGAGAATGAAGGATTGCTTGGAAGTATGTTCACGTTGTCGTCAAAACTTCATCGATTGAATGTGGTTACATTTATTCCTATTTTACTTTATTAGGGACTTCAACATCTACGACGGCGACGAACTGAAAACGTCACCTCAAAATATAAACTTTGCGCTTTCGTAAGTGTTCCGCGATTATTCTGTCTCGTTCATGTCATGAGGCGAAGTATCCTAAAACTCAATTGGAAACGAACGTTTCCTCACGTTATTGTCAAAACCTCAAATTTGGTGATTTTATGTCGCAAAGTACTGGCAGAAATACGTGATGATAAAACAAGTGCCGACTATGTTTATTTTTTCTCTTTTAACCAAATGATAAACGTTGCGTTCTTTTTGCCCAGGCCTTCGTCGTTTCTTAAACTCTGCTTTACTTTCTTGTTTTCCAGAGGACGGAAAAGAAATGTATTGAGAAATATATGCTGCAACTGCAGCACGCCTTTTTGCGGCATTAAAACCTAGTTTAGGACGAGTCGCTGTTTCCGTTGCATCCTCGTCCTTGCCAAAGCTCTTTGTTATGGACAAATGAGACATAAGTACATCATTTACGACATGTTTGCGTACGTTTCATCTTATTCAAACTGACAACCCTTCATGCTAAAGGTTAAGGACGGATTTTCATCGCAATGTACGGACCAAACTTCATTCAATTCGGCATGTCAACTTTTCCAGTTCTTCAACAAATGACCCAATTGTTTCCATTTCAACAACCAGAGCATTTTAATTCTAACACAGAATTCACTTGGCTTACAGAAAGATCCCTGGGCAACGAAGAAATTAAATCGCCGAAAGCTTATTAAATGTGTCACTCTAGCTTTTCTGTATTCTTTGGTTCAAGAGAAAGGTACAGACAGTTCTAAATCCGTCGTCTTATAGGTAAGAACGCCGCTCTAAGAACTATAATATGTCAACAATGTTTGCGCAAGACCGGCGCTCTCTGTTGCACAGACCGTCGTCAGTTAAGTCAGATGTAGAATGTTATTTTTACAGTACCCTACACGGACAATTGAAAAGTTATTGTCAGATGCTCGCGACCTCCACATAACCTAAAATTTGCTCAGTTCACGTCGTCGTCAGGCCGAGAACGGCAATTGGCATGGGAACGCGCTTCCAAAACTACGGTTTGAAAACAGTTAATGATGAAGCACTGTCATTTCCTGCTGTTAGATTTCATAACCTTTTGCTAGTCTTTCAGAAAAGCCAACCGAGCAAAGTTACTTTGAAACCACGTGCATTTATCATCATCCTAGAAATATTTATATGCAAATCTGTCTGAGCAGTCCAACTGTTCATGGGGAATATTTCAGGGTTGCGGTCCCATTAAAGGCAAAGCTTGTTTTCCTTGGCTATCGCTTAGAGTTTCTTTGTCACAAAATGTTGTTATTCCACTTGGATCTAGATTGATTGTGTACACCAGGTGAAAATAATTTTCAATCCGTTGACTGACATATTGACATTTACGCGCGTGACTCTTTGTTCAGTCAAAAGCATCTCAGTTGTAAACGCGAAAAAGTTCAAGCTTGTATCTTTGTGAAGCTCTCTGCAGAATCAATAAAACTTCTTTCTTGTGATTCACCTAAGGTATATTTATTTCGTTTCTCCAACTTGATACTCCACTTTTACCGAAGTCAGTGATCAAAGACGACCATTTCGTCAGCTATGAAGTACCCGCGAGTGAAAACCCCATGTGGTGGCTTGCGTTTCCTTGTTGTGTTAATGATTTGCTTTACCATTTTGGTCCACATCTCAGCCATGGATGATCAGCGTCCAAATAATCACGATGTCCATGCAACTGGACAAAAGACTGAGTCGATGCTGTTTCGCGAACGCAGAGGAATTAAGAAAAACACCACTCAAAACCCGCAAGACTTTGAAAAACGACTGAAAAGCGTTGAAGAGAGGTTTGTCCTCGATAAGTTATAGCTGCTTATCCTCCAAACCTCAAATAACGTATTGTCGTCTCTCCGGTCGAGACTGAGTAATCTTTTCAATTTTTTTCTTGATTTCAGTGAGTGTTCATTGTTTCTAATGGTCGTGTATTTTGCTTCGTCGACTCTCTTGGCCACCAAAGTTATTTGATAACATTTCTATACAATTCGGCTTCATGCGTTAGGAGTTTACACTTTTATAGTTTTCAGAAATAAAATTTCGATTCGAAATTGATTTAGCGAAGGCTAAAACTTCCTTCAGAAACTTGGTACCTCTTAATTATTCTTGTTTCTAGCAGTATTAAAATGTTGCCAGTTAATTTAACTCCAAAGGAAATATTATCGCTACAGTTTCAATTTTGTGCGTGTGAGTGAAATGTTTAGTAGAAAAGATTTTTGCGCAGAAGGAGAAAATTTATTTTGCTAAAATTAAAGTTATCATACCAATTAAGTGATTTTCCTCGCAAAAATACGGTTTTTAGAAAATACACCGCTTGGAGGTATTTATCAAAACGATGGGGCAATGTAAGCGCGTTGGAAAAAATTCATCAAAGACCCGTAGGAAAGAGCCATATTAATTACGGCACTCAGTCCAGGATATCATGTAAAAGCTCCAACGAAAAAAAATAATAAATAAATAAAATCATTCGACCAAAACGACCGATCAGATCTAGTACACAATCAAACGTTTACTATCACTGTAAAACTCTTTTAACATTTAATTCAATACGGACAGTTCTTCAGTTACATGTTCTTTCCCTAAAATATTATTATGCCTTAACCTGCTTGAGCTTGAATACCTCTCTTTTACCTTTCTTTTGACATGACTATCTGATAACAATCGACAATTCAGATGAATATCAACACTTCAATTTTATTTTGTTATAGACTTGATGCACTGATGCGGTTCCCTCGTCTGGGATCAAGTGGGAATTCTTTCAATTCACTTATAGCCTACCTTTTGGGTTGGTATAGAGCCCACCCATGATTATAAGATAATGGCAATTAAAAGAAGAGTTATTCAGTGTTAAAAGTTATTTCTTTTCATTTGTTTTGAGGCACAACAGAAAATAAAACCTTGCGTAATTTGGGAAGTTCTCACCAGTACATGAACGCAAAAAAAGTCTGGTATAAAAGCATTATTTTGTTCAGGTTATTTTTTAAAAAAAATAATTGAAGGTTATAATTAATATGACTACCAACTACGAATTTTAAGGAATCATCCTATTTGTGAACTCTAAGCCATTGAATTGTTTTGTACCATTTTCAATCTCAAAGGAAAGCATATCCAAAACAGTGGAAAAGAAAAGATGGGACCCTCTGGTCCACCAGGGAAACCAGGATTGAATGGAAAAAATGGCTCCAAAGGTAAACGAAACTCTGCACTACGTGGCAATATTTAAACTTCACTTCACAGAGCTGTCATAGAGATTTTGACGTCTTACCGTCAAAACGTCTGAAATTGTGCAGAAGATGCCCATTATTAAACCTATTTTTTGTCTGATGCTTAAAATCCTCCTGGAATCGGAATCATTATATATCATAGAAATTTAATGTACAGGCCGGAAGAAGGCGTTTACACCGAAATTTGTGGACACAGAGCCAGATCTTGGAAAAAGTTAACTCCATTTGATGCAGGTTAAAATCCACTTTAACCCTTTCCATTAATACTAGTACTAAAAAAGAGAAAATTAGTCTCATTGGACCAACAGAGTCTGCAGTGAACAAAGGAAATATTATCCGTTTTGGTCTCCACCACAGTTTAGGGCTTTTGAAATTGTATAGAATGGTAGAACCCCTTATAAAGATCAAAAAGACATCTAAAACATGTCCAAACGGAGGATGATTTAATTCAACCAGTCGCTAAATAAGGAGTGTTTTAAGAACATTTGTTATCCGCGCACCATTTTCAAAAATACAGTATACATACGTGCCTTCAGAAAACCTTAATAATTATCATCCGCTAAGGGTCTAATATTTAGATTAAAGGATACAAAACATGCACATGCGGCATTCCGTTGATAATTGCAGCAACATAATCATGCGTTTGCTGAAAATTAATGTATTTTTCTGAAACTTGTTTGAGACCCCTTGTGACGTTCCTCCAAATAACGAAAAATATCGTGTTCCAATATCCCATTCTTTATTCCAAACATTAGACCCTGCCAGATGCAGTTTTGCCGCCTCGCATTTGTCCTGTTTTTCTAAGAGAGGAGCTCTAACTTGTTAAACAATAAATGAATGACAGTAAATTGCTAAAAGTATTCCACATAAACTACCCCACTCAAAAAGGGAAAACACAAACAAACAAATACACTCACTTAAAAGGGAAAACTAAATATAGCTTCGTGAATCACCCCGAGTAAGGCATCCTTCCCTGTCTTTCTTTTAACTCGTTTGAATAAGCTGAATAAGAAAAAGCAGGTCAATGTGACCATGGAAAACGAATCACTCTGAACAGCTTCCCTCTAACTTTTCCCATCAGGACACAGCAAATACTAGTGCACCCGCTCTGTCCTCTTTCCTCACAGGGGAACCAGGAAAGCCTGGCACAAACAAGCCCTTACCAGGCCCTCCTGGTCCTAAAGGACAACAAGGAGCTGTAGGTAAGACTGGAGCCCAGGGACCTCAAGGCGCCAAAGGAGAAAAAGGACAAAACGGGACTGCAAAGTCGGGTGTGAAGTATGTTCGATGGGGAAGGACCACATGTCCCAGTGGTGCTCAGATCGTCTATAAAGGTATAAAGTTCCTAGAACAATTTAATTCAACGCTTCCTAACATTTCGTAATAGCTCTCACCAAAGATTCACGCTTGGTTCTCTTCATTATTAGGTGGTTGCGATAGAATTTTGATTTTTTTCCTTTCCTGGTGGTCACAGGAGTCGTCACGGAAGCAGAAAACTTTATAAAGGGATAATAAAAGATTACTCAAAAGAAAATACTGATCTCGCTAAAAAAAAGACTGAAAAATTACTTTCGATATGTACCGGTAATTTATTTGGGAGTGAGAGCTATTGTTTGATCTCCAAGCAAGCTGAATGCGTTTTGCACATCCCTTTCACTTTTCAGGGATAATTGGGGGTGAATATTGGAACCACTACGGTGGTGGAGTCAACTACCTTTGTCTTCCTCACAATCCAAAGTACGACAAGTACAAAGATGGTCACCAGGGTGGAGGATACATTTACGGCACTGAGTATCACGTCAGTTACTACAACCCTTTTAAGAGAAATCTCAATAATCATGACGCACCCTGTGTTGTCTGCTTCGTGGCGTCACGTGGTTCAATGCTGATGATGCCCGCAAGGAATGACTGTCCATCTGGATGGACCGAGGAGTATCATGGGTATCTGATGACTGCATATCATGTTGACAAACATTCAAGTGATTTCATTTGTGTCGATGGTGATCCAGAATATGTTCCTGGTAGCCATGCTGACAAAGATGGTGCCTTGCTGTATCCCGTGGAGGGCGTTTGTGGTTCACTTCCCTGTCTTCCATATGTCAGCGGTCGAGAGTTGACATGCGCCGTCTGCACCAAGTAATGAAAGAAAAGGGAAGGCTTGAACAGTAGTTGATTTGCATTAGAACTAAACAGAAACTAAATGAAATATCAATCGCTAGCAAGCCAGAGAGCAAATGTAGAGAAAGAGGGCAAAACAATAAACTTGTTGATCTTAATGAGTCTTGTGTTACACGATTATGTTCAATTCGATCCACTAATCAGCATCCTACAGCTGACATGTCTTGGAACAAGTGCCCTCTTCGATTCGTATCGAATATACTAAACCGGTTTTAGATGTACTCAAGTCTTCTTACAAAACTCAGTAGAAATTGATCCTCCACAGCAAGTCCATTTTCATTAATTAATTGAAATTTCTCCGACAAATCAAATAAGACCCCATTGGTATGAAACCCAAGGTTGACCCCAATGGAACGAAAATACGCAGGCATTTGAACTTACCTAACCTAGATAAGAGACAATCTTTCCTCCCTTGTACCCATTGTTTTTTTAAGTGACACCGTCCTGGGCATGTATTTTCATGTGCCTCTTCCAACAAGTAGTTCAACAAGAGAGGAAGGATTGTCCATCTGTCTGGTTTAGGTACGAGTATAGACCTCTTTCATAATGGCGGCCCAAGAAAGTATCCTTTTGTTTTAATGCTAATAAGCCTTTGTAGCGTCGCTACATTGAGCAAATTTCAAAAGAATATTTGTTTCAAAATGAGGGCAGTAGGTCCACTTAACATAAACACAAAAGAATGAAAAAGTGGTCGCCATTTATGACAGTGACACTTCCACCCTGTTTGACAACAAAGATTTCTCAAATACCTCAACCTGTGACATCCTAGCATAAAATTTACCATGAAATTCAAAGAAAAGCATAAAATTCCGTTTTTAGACGGCCCTGTGAAACGCGAGCACAATCGTACACATGTTTCAACGATGACCTAGTACAGGAAGAAACTTTTCACCGGTCTTTACATGAAATGGGACTCGACTCGACTCCTTCACACCACGAAAGCACGAGGTTAATTTAGTTCGCATCTTGACCTATCGGTTGTTTTCGTATTTGTTCTGATTCCACTAATTTGAATGCCAAGTTGTTATCCTTTAGTTCAATAAGCCAATCACATTCAAAGTTGCAGTTTACATCAACCAATCACAACTTTGGTTTCAATCAACATAGAAACAGTGTACAGGCTCATGGCGCAGAATGGCCGGACATCATTGATATCCAGGGGTTAAAATCTTATTAGCATAATAGCACCGCGTGAAATTTAATGACTGATGGTTGAAACTTATAGGTCACTTCGGAAATTACCATAATACTCTTTGTTTGTCCCACCAAATTTTGCATAAGCATTGTTTCCAGTTTCTCTTGGGACTTACAATGCTCCCAAGAGAAAACAAAAACAATGCTTATGCAAAATTTGGGGGGACAAACAAAGAGTATTCTGGTATTTTCCACAGTGGCTGGCCGAACTCCTCTCCTCGAGCTCAATTTAAGGAGCGTATCTGGTCACAAATTTCAACTTGTAAGCTGCAAAAAAACGAGACGTTCAAAAAGCAAAAGAAACCTAGAGAAACTATTGGAAATTTGATTTAGTATTTGACGGATTTTTGAGAAAGTTTATATGGGAATTTAAAAATGTCGTATGCGCATAGATGAATTTTCGTTTCTTGTTCATGTTATTGTCAACTTGTAAGCTACAAAGTTTGGTAATTTAGTAAGTTCAAATATTGAGTTAGAATGGTTTGGAATAGCGAAAGCGATTTGCTTGGAAATTTTGATTTACTGTGATTACCCCGAGCTAATGAGCCATTTTTCTCATAAATGTGCATTTTTTTCATATATCCGCGTCATTGAAGCTTGCCTTAGCGCCGCTCCCTGAGTTCCCTTGAGAGTAAAGGTGTACTTTCCAGTTTACTCGTTTTTAATACGATCTCTCACGAACACTCACGATCGCCGCCGATGGTAGAAGGGGCGTTTAATTACACGACATCAACTTTTTACAAGGTTTCCCATGAAGAAATGCTTTAGCAATTTGAAGGTGTAACTGATTTTCCCTATTTACAGCGACTTAACTTAAAACGACTGCTTTATATGGAAGCAATGAGATTTATTTGTTGCGTGATCTTAAAAGGATGCACTTTCGTAGTGCACCATTCGTCAAAAAGGGAAAGTTTTATCTAACAGTAACTGTAAAAAGTTACATCGATTCAGATCGAACGACGATCACGACAGCGAAGACAGAGCTGCGCGTCAATTAGTTCAAGTCACGCGCTATTCTCAGCGCCGGTTGATTCTCGCAAGCTAATTGAAGGTCGCTTTTGGCTGTCTATCGCCATAGTTCTTGTGCTCAGTGTGGCTGCATGCAGTACGAATTACTGCTGCTGTAGGGCTGTCTAGTCGTAAAGGCAGCCCTAGAATAAATGCTCTTGGATGTGCCGAATAAAGCAATGCGGCACACCTAAAGGCTATGTGATGTATTTGCATTTCATGCAGTATCGTCAGGTGAAAACGGGTTTCGGTGCTAAATCAATGCAAAATGCACAACCTCAGGCATGTGATCTTTGATGTTTGTTTAAGATCCATACTATTTTTTAGAGCATCTTTTCTTCGTCAAAACCTTTCCGTCTTCAAGGATATAAACGTAAGGGTCATATAAGCCGCCGGGAGGGAGGTAACTTGACATTGCTGTTATGTGACACAGTGTTGTGGCGGCAATCCTTCTAATAGTCCAATCTCTTGAAAGTGTTTAAACTGCTTTGAGAAGCTTCATTCACTTTACGGGGATTAAAAATGGGATGAGAGATACAAGCAACTAAAAACGAAATATGGAGTGTTTTTGGATGCCTGTCGTGTTGCTATGGTGACGTATTGCGTCATGATAATGAACGCATCTTGTTACTGAAGCAACAAGGACGTTTTATATGGCATCATGACATTCCTGTTATATGATACAGTGCTGTGGAAGCAATTCTTCTAATAGTACATTCTCTTTAAAGTACTGAAACTGTTTTGAGCCATCTTAAGCTCCGTCGCTAGTGTGTTTTGGGGAAATGTCGTCGCGAACCAGGAGCTCATGATGAGCTCCTGCGCGAATTTGTCAAAGAATACTCCATGTAAATTGCAGATAGCATGGAGCTAAAATAGATCCTACTCACTTCTTCATTTCGTTTATTCTTTGTAGATCATGTGACAATACTTAAGAGAGAACTTTCTGCCGTAACAAATCTATATATTTAAAGTGAGAGAAGTGATCCTCGCACTTTAAGTCCACCTAAACCAAAAATATACTTTTCTCTTAAAACATTAAGCGTAGTTTTGGGACCATTCTAGCGCCAATTTTTTTCCGGCTGGCTAAATACTAGATTTTCTGTGCACCTTTTAACATCACGACCGCGCAAAAGAGGTCTGGGAAGAGCGATGGTAGTGACGTCAGATTGAGAGCCCACAGGATACAAGCTTCACCAAACTCGTTCCCAGGGAACCCTGGGAACGAGGTGGAAGCTTTATTTGCTTTCTCCTTGATAGAGGAGTTCTTTTAACGTAACGTTAGAAATGTCTTGCCCCTCGTCAGATTCTGACGCTGGTCATTATTCCGAAGACTCGAAAATGGATTACGACATAGAAATGGAAGACGATGGTCATGATTTATCTCCATCGAGATCATATAGCCTCGAGCGATGAAGATATCATCGCCTTTGCTGACTACCCAAAGGCTGACAAGGAATTACGAAAAAGGAAAAACAAGCTGACAAAGCACTAGAAAGACAACTGAAGGCCGATAAATTTGAGGGAAACGTTGAAGTGGCTTATATAGCGGGAATACTTGCGTATTCTGCATGTTGATCTCTGTGCGCACCTACCGAGACTGCTTTCGTTGATTGTATGTTTCTTGTTTGGCTGTTACTTCTTACAGTTCATCATGATTTGTTCCTTTTATTCATTCGTTGACTTCTGTATTGTGTAGATGCAAGTGTGGAAATTGTCACAGTGTCGATTTTCTTCAAAACATTAGCGAGTACTATGGCTGCAGCCGGGGAGTTGGAAGGCTGTTTAGAACCTTGTGAAAGTGACCTTGTCCTTCAAAATGTTGGCCCCGGCTGGCCCCGGCGTTAAATTGTCCTGTGTGATTCAACATCCCAGGATTTGAACCCGTTTGCCTTCAGAAATGGAGTCTTAAGTTAACAGCCAGAAAATGAGGCAAAGCAAGAGGAAAGCAAATGTATCAACAAACAGGAGACGAAGCAAGGTGAGCGGTGAATTTGTTGTTGTTGTTTTTTTTTTTGGCTAAGATATGGTTTACAAATTGAGTACATGTTGTGTACTGCTGGTGTATTTGATTTAATATCTGATTTTATCTTTGCTTCGTTTCTTTTTATTCCTTCCACTTCCATTTCTCTTGTAACTTGAGCCTTCTGTCATGAGAATCGTTTAATTAAACGCCTTTCATATTTGTATTGTCACGTTTGATCAAAAGCGGTCGAAACGTCGAGTAAAGGCCTCTCTTTTGAAATTCTTCAAGCACAAACTGAACCCATCTTCTTCGACGTTTCGTAATCTCATGGCGATTGTCGTCAAAATACGGTATCAGGAAATGAAGCCTTAAACCGCCTTTTAAACTTCTGGTATTGTTGCATCCTGCTGCTTTGCATGTAAGCTGCATTCAAAAAATCCTCAGAGAAGAAGTCAAATTTTGACGTCACAATTGCGGCTAGACCCATACCTCTCTTGTCTCAGTAGCGCGGTAGGCTAACATGGCAGTATTTTGCCGCTAATTTTATACGTATTCAACAGATTGTTTCTCTTGTAACTTGAGCTTTCTGCAAGGAGAATCGTATTAGAAATAGGTGTTTAATGAAACGTCTTCCATATTTGTGTTGTCACGTTTGATCAAAAGCGGTCTAAACTGGTAGAGTGAAGTCCTCTGTTTTGAAATGCTTCGAGCACTGTGACAATCTGAACCAATTTTCTTCGACGTTCATGGCTTAATGGCGATTGTCGTCGAAATACGGTATCATGAAATGAAGCCCTATACCGTCTTTTAAATTTCTGGTATTGTTGCATTCTGCTGCTACGCATGTAAACTGCAGTCAAAAGATTCACATTGAACAAGTCAAATGTTTAGAAAACTCTGGCTTTTAGGTCGCAATAGCAGCTAGACCCACATCTCTTTTGTTTTTGTTTCGGTAGCTAGTGGGGCCAACAGAGCAGTGTATGGGCCAACATGTCGGAGTTTTACCGCAAATTTTACGTATTGAACAGACCATCAAATATCGAGATTTAAACCAAATCAAAAAATCGTTTGCGCCCAAATGCCCCTAAAGTCACGCTAATATTATTTTTTTTTAGAATCTTCAGTGGTGAATCGGAAAGAAGCGGTTCCGATAAAACAGAAGCTCCGGGTTTGAATCTAATCCACGGATATGATTTTTTAACTTCCTTATTTTCTGTGCTACCACAAGTCCTGGGACACAGTGTTCTAAATTGACGATAACAGTAAATTCTATTCAAAGCTAATTACGAATTAACGATAATCGTTAATTTAGAGAAGAGATCATGTTGGAAGTAGTTAATAGGCCTTTTTCGATATATTAAAAGAAAGGTGAGGTTTAATAGAGGGCAAATATGTTAAGCGAGACAATCGGCTGGCGTGAAAACACGCCCAAAGACAAAGAAAAATGGATTATATGCAAATATTTTTCACATTCATTCCAATGTGTTTCTTTTGTTTTTGTCCTCAATGACTCACTATCAACCCGAATATTTTGATGTTTCGAAAATGGCCTATTTTGTTGGGCTCCCGTACCGGCAGCGGGTTATCATGAGACGAAATTGTTATCCTCGCACTTTAATAGCTTAGCAATTGTCTTATCATGACACCTGAGTGAGCCTGGGTGACCTGTGGTCTTATCATGACACCTGAAAAATTCAGGGGGCTTCAACGGAAATTTTCGCAACCGAGACACATTCATGCTTGATCGCCAAAAACAAAATTAAGTTTTAAAATCTCCTTTGAGTCGTGATATGATCTGTGCGCTCGGAATCAAATGTGTAATGGAATAAGACCAGTCTGAGCATCGTGTTACGGGAGGCGGATGGGTCATAACATTATTGTGGTGTTCACTTGTGAAATGAAAGTTCACGCAAGTAGAATTTTTATTCCAATACGAACTAGTGAACTTCCTACGGCGTTTGTATGTAAACACTCTCTTTCCTGCCCCTATATATTCCTTCGACACTTTCGTAATTTTTTTACAGTGAGAACCGAGCATCATGCATACTCGAGACTGAAGCCCCGCGCAAATGAAAGGCTTCAAGGTCCTTCAACATTTGCTACGGAACCACAGGCGACTATGGTCCTGTAGCGGAACAGATAAAAGTTCACTGTTTCTTTACAAAACTGAATGGAACCATTCCACTTTTTCTCGGACCCGTGCCATTTTTCCTCTGTCGTGTAAACGAACCTCAAATTGGTGATGATGTGCCTGTCGACCTCTCTCTGTTGAGCTCTGTTGTGTACTTTGTCAACGGCGAAGAAAGTTACATTACTCGAAATCACCCGCTTCAAGTTCTCTTTTCGCTTTAGTTCACTCATGGAAACTTTTCTGGCCAGTTGACCCATCAGTTCTAAACGTTTACGTTCATTTCAGTCATAAAGTCGACTAATAAATCCCGATGCAACAGTGATTTGTTAATTTGGTAGCTGTATTTAACTTGGTAATATTGTGTTGACTTGAATTTATCACGGTCAATTTTCATTGTAAATACAACTCTTACCACTCAGCCTATCTTTATTCGTCGTGATTCTATTCATCCATTCCCATTATGTCGTCAACTCCCGGCATATTTTGCTGTTTCTTTGCGTTGTTACAATCATGCCAATAGAGCCCTTTCATGTTACAAAATCTACCTCTGCTGTTCCTGTTTCAGTGCTGCTTTTGGAATCCCCAAACCTCAAATCATACACCATAGCACGAGAGGAACCACTAACTCATGAGTACACTAAAAGGTCCACCCTTCCCATGCAAAACTGTTACAAAGGGAAGGGGAATAAAAAGAGCCCCACAAAATCTGTTTTGATGTTTATAACCGTTATTGCTTACATACTGGAAATGAATGTAAATAAAACGTAATAAAGTTTTGTATTGCTAATATACCTTTGAGAAGAAGACAGCGACACTAACAAAAGCTTGAAAAATGAATCAACATTTTCTGACGCTATCGTAGACCTGTTTGCCGTCTATATCCCGCACTGTTCGAGTATCACAATATCGGCGAAAATGCTCCAAGTGTATTGTATTGAAAGAATTCGTTATTGAAGTAAATATGGAGAATGAAGGATTGCTTGGAAGTATGTTCACGTTGTCGTCAAAACTTCATCGATTGAATGTGGTTACATTTATTCCTATTTTACTTTATTAGGGACTTCAACATCTACGACGGCGACGAACTGAAAACGTCACCTCAAAATATAAACTTTGCGCTTTCGTAAGTGTTCCGCGATTATTCTGTCTCGTTCATGTCATGAGGCGAAGTATCCTAAAACTCAATTGAAAACGAACGTTTCCTCACGTTATTGTCAAAACCCGGATCAAATTTGGTGAGTTTATGTCGCAAAGTACTGGCAGAAATATGTCATAATAAAACAAGTGCCCACTACGTTTATTTTTTCTCTTTTAACCAAATGATATGATACGTTGCGTTCTCTTTTCTCTGGCCTTCGTCGTTTCTTAAACTCTGCTTTACTTTCTTGTTTTCCACAGGACGGAAAAGAAATGTATTGAGAAATATATGCTGCAACTGCAGCACGCCTTTTTCAGCATTAAAACCTACTTTAAGACGAGTCGCTGTTTCCGTTGCATCCTCGTCCTTGCCAAAGCTCTTTGTTATTGGACAAATGAGACATAAGTACATCATTTACGACATGTTCGCGTACTTTTTATCTTATTCAAACTGACAACCCTTCATGCAAAAGGTTAATTAAGGACCGATTTTCATCGCATTGTACAGACCAAATTTCATTCGGCATGTCAACTTTTTTAGTTCTTCAACAAATGACCCAATTGTTTCTATCAACAACCAGAGCATTTTAACTCTAACACTGAATTCTCTTGGCTTACAGAAAGATCCTTGGGGAGCGAAGACATTAAATCGCCGAAAGCTTATTAAATGTGTCACTCTAGCTTTTCTGTATTCTTTGGTTCAAGAGAAAGGTACAGACAGTTCTAAATCCGTCGTCTTATAGGTAAGAACGCCGCTCTAAGAACTGTAATATGTCAACAATGTATGCGCAAGATCGGCGCTCTCTGTTGCACAGACCGTCGTCAATTAAGTCAGATGTAGAATGTTATTTTTACAGTACCCTACATGGACAATTGAAAATTTATTGTCAGATGCTCGCGACCTCCACATAACCTAAAATTTGCTCAGTTCACGTCGTCGTCAGGCCGAGAACGGCAATTGGCATGGAAACACGCTTCCAAAACTACGGTTTGAAAACAGTTAATGATGAAGCACTGTCATTTCCTGCTGTTAGATTTCATAACCTTTTGCTAGTCTTTCAGAAAAGCCAACCGAGCAAAGTTACTTTGAAACCACGTGCATTTATCATCATCCTAGAAATATTTATATGCAAATCTGTCTGAGCAATCCAACTGTTCATGGGGAATATTTCCCATTAAAGGCAAAGCTTGTTTTCCTTGGCTATCTGAGTTTCTTAGTCACAAAATATTGTTATTCCACTTGGATGTAGATTGATTGTGTAGACCAGGTGTAAATAATTTTCCATCCATTGACTGACATATTGACATTTACGCGCGTGACTCTTTGTTCAGTCAAAAGCATCTCAGTTATAAACGCGAAAAAGTTCAAGCTTGTATCTTTGTGAAGCTCTCTGCAGAATTAATAAAACTTCTTTCTTGTGATTCACCTAAGGTACATTTATTTCGTTTCTCCAACTTGATACTCCAGTTGTACCGAAGGCAGTGATCAAAGACGACCATTTCGTCAGCTATGAAGTACTCGCGAGCAAAAACCCCTTGTGGTGGCTTGCGTTTCCTTGTTGTGTTAATGATTTGCTTTACCATTTTGGTCCACATCTCAGCCATGGATGATCAGCGTCCAAATAATCACGATGTCCATGCAACTGGACAAAAGACTGAGTCGATGCTGTTTCGCGAACGCAGAGGAATTAAGAAAAACACCACTCAAAACCCACAGGACATTGAAAAACGAGTGAAAATCCTTGAAGAGAGGTTTGTCCTCGATAAGTTATAGCTGCTTATCCTCTCAATCTCAAATATAACGTATTGTCAAGGGCACCCAACGTAACGTATTGTCGTCTCTCCGGTCGAGACTGAGTAATCTTTTCAATTTTTTCTTGATTTGTTCATTGTCTCCAATGGTGTATTTTCGCGAAATAAGATCCATGATGCCAAAAAGTGCTTAGTCGAGTCTCTTTGCCACTGAAAACATTCCTATACAATTGGGCTTCATGCGTTAGGAGTTTGTTTACACTTCAAACAATAATTTTCAGAAATAAAATTTCAGCTCGAAATTGATTTAGCAAAGGCTAAAACTTCCTTCAGAAACTTGGTATCTCTTAATTATTCTTGTTTCTAGCAGTATTAAAATGTTGCCAGTTAATTTAACTCTTAGGGAAATATTGCTGCAATTTCAATTTCGTGCGTGTGTGTGAAATGTTCAGTGCAAGTGAATATGTCTGTCGATTTTTGCGCAGAAAGAGAAATTCAGGTCGCTAAAATTAAATTTATTATACCAATTAAGTGATTTTCCTTGCAAAACTTGTTGTTTAGACAATACTCCACTTGAAGGTATTTATCAAAACGATGGCAGGGGCAAAGTAAACGCTTTGGGAAAAAAATCAATAAAAGACTCGAAGGAAAGAGCCTTATCAATTACGCCACTCCATGCAGGATATCATGTAAAATGTAATCTCAAACGAAAAAATAATAATAATAAACAAAATAAATAAAATCAAACCACCAGAAAACTTCCACATGTCTGCAGGGCTTGTTGCAATCAGATAGATCTAGTACGCAATCAAAAGTTTGCATCATCTCTGTAAAACTCATTAACATTTAACTCAACATGGACAGTTGTTCAGTTATAGGTTCTTTCCCTAAAATATAATTACGCCTTTACCTGTTTGAGCTTGAGTACTCAGACATGACCATCTGATAAAAATCAACAATTCAGATGAATATCAACACTTCAATATATTTATTTTGTTTTGTAGACTTGATGCACTGATGCGGTCCCCTTCTCTGGGATCAAGTGGAGATTCTTACTCCTCACTTACAGCCTACCTATTGGGTTGGTATCAAACCCACCCATGATTATAAGATAATGATATTCAAAAGATCAGTTATTTCTCAGTTTTTTTATTTATTAGAGACAAAACAGAAAATAAACTCTCCTCTGATTTGTAATGTTCATGCCAGTGCTTGAGCGCAACATAATTCTGGCATAAAGATGTTAATTTCGTTAGGTTATGTTTGTAAGGAAAGTAGTTCAAGGTTAAGATAACTGCCAACAACAATCTTTAAGGAATTACCGATTAGTGAACTCTAAGACACTGAATTCTTTTGTACCATTTTCAATCTCAAAGGAAAGCACACCCAAAACAGTGGAAAGGAAAAGATGGGACCCCCTGGACCCCCTGGTCCACCAGGGAAACCAGGGTTGGTTGGTAACCCTGGTTCGGATGGAAAAACAGGCCTCAAAGGTAAACGAAACTCCACACTGCTCAGAGACTTCACTTCATAGAGCTGTCATAGATTTCGCTGCCTTCGAATTAATTCTACCGGCCCAAAACCTCTGAAACTTTGAAGAAAGCACCCTTTTGTGATGAATAAAACCATGCTGGCAATGGTATCATGATCAAATTTAACGTACAGGAGAAGGAGGTGTTTACAACGAAATTTGTGGTCGTTTCTGAGAGAAGGAGCCAAAACTAGGAAAAACATTAATCTATAGGTAAATCAACTTCAATTCTTTCCATCAGTGCTCAAAAAAAAAAAGAACAAACAAAATTAGTCTCATCTGACCAATGGAGTCTGCAGCGAACAGAGGAAATAAGTGATCTCTGGATCAGATCTATTACCGGCTCAGATTAGAACAAGTTTCAATCGAGTGTCGTGAAACCAACACCAATGCAAGTAATTACTTTGGCCAATCAAAAAGGAGGGAAACATGCCTTATTTCTTTGATTATTTCAGCAACATAATCAGGTGTGTGTAAAAATTATATAACTGTCTGTCACAGTGAATACCTTGTAAATGTTGCTCCAATAAGCAACGAAATGTCGTTTCTACCTTTTGCCCATCCTTTATGCTAAAAATTAGTCTCACACCGAGTTAAACATCTTCCCCGTCTTCTCTTTTGTTTGTGACCATGGAAAACTGCTCCCTTGCAACTTTTCCCATCAGCACACAAAAAATGATGATGACACATGCGAATGTACCTCTTTTCCCCACAGGGGAACCAGGAAAGCCTAGCACAAACACACCGTTACCAGGCCCTCCTGGTCCTAAAGGACAACAAGGAGCCCAGGGACCTCAAGGAGCCAAAGGAGAAAAAGGACAAAACGGAACTGGACAGTCTGGGGTGAAGTATGTTCGGTGGGGAAGGACCACATGTCCCAGTGGTGCTCAGATCGTCTATAAAGGTATAAAACTCGCTGAACAAGGCAATTGAACGCTTCCTATCACGGCAGGCATTCCGTGAAAAGCTTATTACATCAGTTGAAAATAGCAGCTGGCCCAAGCAATTACACTTACTTTGCTTCATGTTTTGGTGCTTGTGAGAAAATTCTTGAAGTCTCAAATTTTCCCTTCTTTATAGGTATAATAATAAGTCACAGGGGTCGTGGGGAGTAGAAAACGAATTAAGCAAAAGGAACACGAATCAAAAGTAAATACTGATCTCGCTAAAATAGACTGAATGAAAACATATAATGGCAAAAACGGCCAAAAGCCACAACATTGAGAATTCCTTTAGAGGTGTAATTTAGTTAGGAATTAGTACTTGGTTTTTCCTCTCTTAGCAAGCTAAACGCGTTTTACATACCGTTTCCACGTTTTAGGGATAATTGGGGGCGAATGGTTCAACAACAACGGTGGTGGAGCCAACTACCTTTGTCTTCCTCTCAATCCAAAGTACGACAAGTACAAAGATGGTCACCAGTACTCAGGATACATTTACGGCACTGAGTATCAAGTCAGTCAATACAACGGAGACCCTTTTAAGAGAAATATCCATGATCATGAAGCACTCTGTGTTGTCTGCTTTGTGAAGTCACGTGGTTCAATGCTGATGATGCCTGCAAGGAATGACTGTCCATCTGGATGGACCGAGGAGTATCATGGGTATCTGATGACTGAAGATCATGGTCACAGACATTCAAGTGATTTCATCTGTGTCGATGGTGATCCAGAGTATGTTCCTGGTAGCCATGCTAACAAAGATGGTGCCTTGCTGTATGCTGTGGAGGGACTCTGTGGTTCACTTCCCTGTCTTCCATACGTCAGCGGTCGAGAGTTAACATGCGCCGTCTGCACCAAGTAATCAAAGAAAAAAGAAAGCTTGAACAGTAGTTGATTTGCATTAGAACTAAACAGAAACTAAATGAAATATCAATCGCTAGCAAGCCAGAGAGCAAATGTAGAGTAAGGGTGCAAAACAATAAACTTGTTGATCTTAATGAGTCTTGTGTTACACGATTATGTTCAATTCGATCCACTAATCAGCATCCTACAGCTGAGATGTCTTGGAACAAGTGCCCTCTTCGATTGGTACCGAATATACTAAACATTTTAGATGTACTCAAGTCTTCTTACAAAACTCAGTAGAAATTGATCCGCCACGGCAAGTTCATTTTCATTAATTAATTGAAATTTCTCCGACAAATCAAATAAGACCACATTGGTATGAAACTGAAGGTTGACCCCAATGGAACGAAAATACGCAGGCATTTGAACTTACCTAACCTCGAAAACCGACAATCTTTCCTCCCTTGTACCCATTCTGTTTCTAAGTGACACCGTCCTGGGCATGTATTTTCATGTGCCTCTTCCAACAAGAATTGGTACAAGAGAGGAAGGATTGTCCATCTGTCTGGTTTAGGTACGAGTAGCCTCTTTCATAATGGCGGCCCAAGAAAATATCCTTTTGCTTTAATGCTAATAACCCTTTGTAGCCTCGCAACGACGAGCAAATTTCAAAAGAATATTTGTTTGAAAATGAGGGCAGTAGGTCTAATTAACATAAACACAAAAGCATGAAAAAGTGGTCGCCATTTATGACAGTGACACTTCCACCCTGTTTGACAACAAAGATTTCTCAAATACCTCAACCTGAGACATCGATCCTAGCATAAAATTTACCATGAAATTCGAAGAAAAGCATAAAATTCCGTTTTTAGACGGCCTTGTTAAACGCCAGCAAAATCATGCATATGTTTCAACGATGACCTAGTACAGGAAGAAACTTTCAACCGCCCTTTACATGAAATGGGACTCGACTCGACTCCTTCACACCACGAAAGCACGAGGTTAATTTAGTTCGCACCTTGACCTATCGTTGTTTTCGTATTTGTTCTGATTCCTCTTTACGCGTTCTTGCCTTTAGTTAATGAAATTGAAAAACTATTATTGCAAAATGGGTATCCTGTGGGCAAGTGAAGCGTTCAAATCCTGTCACAACATCCCTAAGAAAAAATTCATTCTGGTTTTGCCCTAGCTATTTAGATTTAAAGAATAAAACTGTCTCGCGAAGTGTAAATTCTTGTATTGATAGTTTCTATAGCTTCGTTAATTAGGGTTGTTTTTCAAAATAATAGACGAGTTCACGCTCTTGAATGCATCATGGGTAATCAGGACAACATGGCGGGAAATTCAAAGGTTTGTATGGAAATTCGAAGCAAAATATACTGTACATGACTCAACTTTATAGACTTTCTCCTTCATAAACCAAACAAATAAGTTCATGTTTACAACTGAGATTAACTAGACTTGGTATCCCATGTTTGGAATTCCTTAATATTGCTTTTTTTGTCTCCATACATTCTCTGTAATTTTGTGCCTTTGGAATTAAATGAAACGTATGGCAGAAACTCTTTTTAATAAAATAATGTCTACAACATCAATTCTCTCCAAATTTATTCTGCCGCATCATATTTTCTCTTTTGAAAAACAAAAAACCCAAAATTGCATATTATGAACACTTTTCATCGTTTTGAACTTCCTTACAAACCTTTTAATTTCTATCCATCTTGCCCTGATTACCCATGATTCCTTTAAAAATACTTAGATTTTCCACTAATTTGAATGCCAAGTTGTTATCGTTTAGTTCAATAAGCCAATCACATTCAAAGTTGCAGTTTAAATCAACCAATCACAACTTTGGTTTCAATCACCATAGAAACGGTGTACAGGCTCATGGCGCAGAATGGCCGGACATCATTGATATGCAGGGGTTAAAATCTTATTAGCATAATAGCACCGCGTGAAATTTAATGACTGATGGTTGAAACTTATAGGCCACTTTGGAAAATACCATAATACTCTTTGTTTGTCCCACCAAATTTTGCATAAGCATTGTTTCCAGTTTCGCTTGGGACTTACAATGGTCCCAAGAGAAAACAAAAACAATGCTTATGCAAAATTTGGGGGGACAAACAAAGAGTATTATGGTATTTTCCAAAGTGGCTGACCGAACTCCTCTCCTCAAGGTCAATTTAAGGAGCGTATCTGGTCACAAATTTCAACTTGTAAGCTGCAAAAAAAAAAAAACGAGACGTTCATAAAGCAAAAGAAACCTTGAGAAACTATTGGAAATTTGATTTAGTATTCGAAGGATTTTTGAGAAAGTTTATATGGGAATTTAAAAATGTCGTATGCGCATAGATAAATTTTCGTTTCTTGTTCATGTTATTGTCAACTTGTAAGCTACAAAGTTTGGTAATTTAGTAAGTTCAAATATTGAGTTAGAATGGTTTGGAATAGCGAAAGCGATTTGCTTGGAAATTTTGATTTACTGTGATTACCCCGAGCTAATGAGCCATTTTTCTCATAAATATGCATTTTTTTCATATATCCGCGTCATTGAAGCTTGCCTTAGCACCGCCCCCTGAGTTCCCTTGAGAGTAAGGGTGTACTTTCCAGTTTACTCGTTTTTAATACGATCTCTCACGAACACTCACGATCGCCGCCGATGGTAGAAGGGGCGTTTAATTACACGACATCAACTTTTTACAAGATTTCCTTTGAAGAAATGCTTTAGCAATTTGAAGGTGTAACTGATTTCTCCCTATTTAGAGCGACTTAACTTAAAACGACTGCTTTATATGGAAGCAATGAGAGTTATTTGTTGCGTGATCTTAAAAGGATGCACTTATTGTTTCGCAGCGTACCATTCGACAAAAAGTGAAATTTTTATCTAACAGTAACTGTAATAAGTTACATCGATTCAGATCGCACGACGATCAAGACAGCGAAGACAGAGTTGCGCGTCACTTAGTTCAAGTCACGCACCATTCTCCGCACCGGTTGAGTCTCGCAAGCTTATTGTAGGTCATTTTTGGCTGTCTATCGCCATAGTTCTTGTACTTAAAGTGGCTGCATGCAGTCCCAATTACTGCTGCTGTAGGGCTGTCTAGTCGTAAAGGCAACCCCAGAATAAATACTCTTGGATGTGCCGAATGAAGCAATGCGGCACACCTAAAGGCTATGTGATGTATTTGCATTTCATGGAGTATCGTCAGGTGAAAACGGGTTTCGGCCAGCTAAATCAATGCAAAATGCACAACCTCAGGCATGTAAAGGAACTTTTATTACTTTTCTTTGATGTTTTTTTAAGATCCATACTATCTTTTAGCGCATTTTTTCTTCATCAAAACCTTTCCGTCTTCAAGGATATAAACGTAAGGGTCATATAAGCCGCCGGGGTAAATTGTGGAGGGACTTTTATGTTCAGCCGGACTTAAAACGGTATGATGGTTAAGAAGTAATTTGAGACGGATTTAACGTGGCTCACACCAGTTTCAGCCTTTTAAAGATACTGTACTGCTAAAAGTATTGACTTAACAACAACATTGTTTCCTATAACGGCAGTGTTATGATTGGAGCATATGAAACATGAATTATTGCTTTACAAGATAAGATCATTATTGTTACGTAATTGTTACCAAAGAGGCAAGAAATCCCTCCAAAACTACCGTATATTTTACCTTTAGCTGCATGTATCTCTAAAACGAACTCGGTGACCCCCATTTTTCATTGCTGATTAGCTGGCCGTGGTAAAACGATCTGCATTCTTTGGAGAAGATGTAGAGCCACCTTAACTGCTCTTTTTCTTTGGAGAGCCAAAGATGTAGATGATGTAGAGCCATCTTAACTGCTCTTCTTCTTTGGAGAAGATGTAGAGCCACCTTAACTGCTCATGCTTTTTAAGGTGTCTCTGAATCCACTGGACCCGGAGCCCATGAGTAGGAGCTTGCCTCTCTCATACACGCCCTTATGCGCCCTTGCGCGTGACTTTCCATTTTTAGAACGCCACGAGTTAGTTGCTCCTGCTCTGCACACACTGTTTTAAAAGGCCAATCAGAATAAAGTCGTTGTCCAACGATCGAAGACAAATAAAGCAGTAACACTGTATTTAAATCGTACAAATTGTGGTAAATTTATGTAAATACGAGTCTCCTGCTCAAGGGGTCGTTCTAAAAATAGAAAGATACGCGCAAAGGTTGACTCAAAGATCTACTGCATACGGAGGCTCCTACTAATGGGCTCCTGGTAATACGTAGTGATAATGAACGCATTGTGTTAAGCAATAAGGGCGTTTCATATGGTAACATGACATTGCTGTTATGTGATACAGTGCTGTGGAGGCAATTCTTCTAATAGTACATTCTCTTGAAAGTGCTGAAACTGCTTTGAGCCTTCTTTATAAGCTCCGTCGCTATTGAGGTGTGTTTTGGGGAAATTTCGTCGCGAACTTGTTAAAGAATACTCCATGTTAATTGCAGATAGCATGGAGCTAAAATATAGATCCTGCTCACTTCTTCAGTTTCATTTATTCTGTGAAGATCATGTGACAATACTTAAGAGAGAATTTTCTGCCGTAACAAATCTATATATTTAAAGTGCGGGTTTTTTGCTAAAATTGAGAGAAGTGATCCTAGCACTTAAAGTCCACCTAAACCAAAAAATATCTTCTTCTCTTAGAAAATTAAGCGTAGTTTTTGGGAGCATTCTGACGCCAATTTTTTTTCCGACTGCCTAAATACTAGATTTTCTGTGCCCCTTTAAACATCACGACCGCGCAAAAGAGGTCTGGGAAGAGCGATGGAAGTGACGTCAGATTGAGAGCCCACAGGATACAAGCTTCACCAAACTCGTTCTCTGGGGACCCTGGGAACGAGGTGGAAGCTTTATTTGCTTTCTCCTTGATAGAGAAGTTCTTTTAACGTAACGTTAAAAATGTCTTGCCCCTCGTCAGATTCTGATGCTGGTCATTTTTCCGAAGACTCGAAAATGGATTACGACATAGAAATGGAAGACGATGGTCATGATTTATCTCCATCGAGATCATATAGCCTCGAGCGATGAAGATATCATCGACGACCCAAAGGCTGACAAGGAATGGACTGCCAATTACGAAAAAGGAAAAACAAACTGACAAAGCACTAGAACGACAACTGAAGGCCGATAAATTTGAGGGAAACGTTGAAGTGGCTTATATAGTAGGAATACTTGCGTATTCTGCATGGTGATCTCTGTGCGCACCTACCGAGACTGCTTTCGTTGATTGTATGTTTCTTGTTTGGCTGTTACTTCTTGCATCGACAGTTCATCATGATTTGTTCCTTTTATTCATTCGTTGACTTCTGTATTGTGTAGGTGCAAGTATGGAAATTGTCACTTCAAAACATTAGCGAGTACTATTGCTGCAGGGAGTTGGAAGGCTGTTTAGAGTCTTGTGAAAGTGACCTTGTCCTTCAAAATGTTGGCCCCGGCGTTAAATTGTCCTGTGTGATTCAACATCCCAGGATTTGAACCCGTTTGCCTTCAGAAATGGAGTCTTAAGTTAAAAGCCGGAAATTGAGGCAAAGCAAGAGGAAAGCAAATGTATCAACAAACAGGAGACGAAGCAAGGTGAGCGGTGAATTTGTTTTTCTTTTTTTGGCTAAGATATGGTTTACAAATAGAGTACATGTTCTATAGTGCTGGTGTATTTGATTAAATATCTGATTTTATCTTTG
>NC_090894.1:12503256-12598256 GCF_036669925.1 Montipora capricornis | reverse complement strand
AATAAAACAATATAAAGACTATACGATTCCGTATCCAGTCATTCATCCGATAACCATTTTCCCTTGGAACAGTTATAATGGAAAACACACCACTCTGAACTGCTTCCCTCTAACTTTTCCCATCAGCACACAGCAAATAATAGTGCACCCACTCTGTCCTCTTTCCTCACAGGGGAACCAGGAAAGCCTGGCACAAACACGTCCTTACCAGGCCCTCCTGGTCCTAAAGGACAACAAGGAGCTGTAGGTAAGACTGGAACCCAGGGACCTCAAGGCGCCAAAGGAGAAAAAGGACAAAAGGGGACTGCAGAGTCGGGTGTGAAGTATGTTCGATGGGGAAGGACCACATGTCCCAGTGGTGCTCAGATTGTCTATAAAGGTATAAAGTCCCTAAAACAATTTAATTCAACGCTTCCTAACATTTCGTAATACCTCTCAACTAACATTCACATTTCGTTTTCTTCAGGTTTGGGTGATTGTGATAGAATTCTGATTTTTTTTCCTTTCTTGGTGGTCACAGGAGTTGTCATGAGAGCAGAAAACGTTATAAAGGAATAGTAAAATATTACTCAAACGGAAATACTGATCTCTCTATAAATAAAGACTGAGGGAAAACATAGAATGGCAAATAAGGCTAAAAATCCCTGATGAATTCTTTTCGAGATGTAATTTACTAGGGAATGAGAGCTGTTTTTTGATCTCCAAGCAAGCTGAATGCGTTTTACATATCCCTTTCACGTTTCAGGGATAATTGGGGGTGAAGAACACCGACATCATGGTGGTGGAGCCAACTACCTTTGTCTTCCTCACAATCCAAAGTACGACAAGTACAAAGATGGTCACCAGATGGCAGGATACATTTACGGCACTGAGTATGAAGTCAGTCAATACAACGGAGACCCTTTTAAGAGAAATCTCCATGATCATGACGCACCCTGTGTTGTCTGCTTTGTGAAGTCACGTGGTTCAATGCTGATGATTGCCGCAAGAAATGACTGTCCATCTGGATGGACCGACCAGTATCATGGGTATCTGATGACTGAAAGATTTGATCACAAACATTCAAGTGATTTCATCTGTGTCGATGGTGATCCAGAATATGTTCCTGGTAGCCACGCTAGCAAAGATGGTGCCTTGCTGTATCCCGTGGAAGGCGTTTGTGGTTCACTTCCCTGTCTTCCATACGTCAGCGGTCGAGAGTTGACATGCGCCGTCTGCACCAAGTAATGAAAGAAAAAAGAAAGCTTGAAAAGTAGTTGATTTGCATTAGAACTAAATAGAAACTAAATGAAATATCAATCGCTAGCAAGCCAGAGAGCAAATGTAGAGTAAGGATGCAAAACAATAAACTTGTTGATCTTAATGAGTCTTGTGTTACACGATTATGTTCAATTTGATCCACTTATCAGCATCCTACAGCTGAGATGTCTTGGAACAAGTGCCCTCTTCAATTGGTACCGAATATACTAAACATTTTAGATGTACTCAAGTCTTCTTACAAAACTCAGTAGAAATTCATCTTCCACAGCAACTCCATTTTCATTAATTAATTGAAGTTTCTCCGACAAATCAAATAAGACCCCATTGGTATGAAACCCAAGGTTGACCCCAATGGAACGAAAATACGCAGGCATTTGAACTTACCTAACCTCGAAAACCGACAATCTTTCCTCCCTTGTACCCATTCTTTTTCCGAGTGACACCGTCCTGGGCATGTATTTTCATGTGCCTCTTCCAACAAGAATGGGTACAAGAGAGGAAGGATTGTCCATCTGTCTGGTTTAGGTACGAGTATAGACCTCTTTCATAATGGCGGCCCAAGAAAGTATCCTTTTGTTTTAATGCTAATAAGCCTTTGTAGCGTCGCTACAACGAGCAAATTTCAAAAGAATATTTGTTTCAAAATGAGGGCAGTAGGTCCACTTAACATAAACACAAAAGAATGAAAAAGTGGTCGCCATTTATGACAGTGACACTTCCACCCTGTTTGACAACAAAGATTTCTCAAATACCTCAACCTGTGACATCCTAGCATAAAATTTACCATGAAATTCAAAGAAAAGCATAAAATTCCGTTTTTAGACGGCCCTGTGAAACGCGAGCACAATCGTACACATGTTTCAACGATGACCTAGTACAGGAAGAAACTTTTCACCGGTCTTTACATGAAATGGGACTCGACTCGACTCCTTCACACCACAAAAGCACGAGGTTAATTTAGTTCGCATCTTGACCTATCGGTTGTTTTCGTATTTGTTCTGATTCCTCCTTATGCGTTCTTGCCTTTAGTTAATGAAATTGAAAACCTATTATTACAAAATGGGTATCCTTTGGGCAAGTGAAGCGTTCAAATCCTGTCACAACCTCCCTAAGAAAAAATTCATTCTGGTTTTACCCTAGCTATTTAGGTTTAAAGAATAAAAATGTGTAAATTCTTGTATTGATAGTTTCTATCGTTTCGTTAATTAGGGTTGTTTTTCAAAATAATAGACGAGTTCACGCTCTTGATTGCATCATGGGTAATCAGGACAACATGGCGGGAAATTCAAAGGTTTGTATGGAAATTCGAAGCAAAATATACTGTACATGACTCAACTTTATAGACTTTCTCCTTCATAAACCAAACAAATAAGTTCATGTTTACAACTGAGATTAACTAGACTTGGTATCCGTTGTTTGGAATTCCTAAATATTGCTTTTTTTTGTCTCCATACATTCTCTGTAATTTTGTGCCTTTGGAATTAAATGAAACGTATGGCAGAAACTTTTTAATAAAATAAAGTCTACAACATCAATTCTCTCCAAATTTATTCTGCCGCATCATATTTTCTCTTTTGAAAAACAAAAAACCCAAAATTGCATATTATGAACACTTTTCATCGTTTTGAACTTCCTTACAAACCTTTTAATTTCTATCCATCTTGCCCTGATTACCCATGATTCCTTTAAAAATACTTAGATTTTCCACTAATTTGAATGCCAAGTTGTTATCGTTTAGTTCAATAAGCTAATCACATTCAAAGTTGCAGTTTACATCAACCAATCACATCTTTGGTTTCAATCACCGTAGAAACAGTGTACAGGCTCATGGCGCAGAATGGCCGGACATCATTGATATGCAGGGGTTAAAATCTTATTAGCATAATAGCACCGCGTGAAATTTAATGACTGATGGTTGAAACTATAGGCCACTTCGGAAAATACCATAATACTATTTGCTTGTCCCACCAAACTTTGCATAAGCATTGTTTCCAGTTTCTCTTGGGACTTACAATGGTCCTAAGAAGAAACAAAAACAATGCTTCTGCAAAATTTGGGGGGACAAACAAAGAGTATTCTGGTATTTTCCACAGTGGCTGGCAGAACTCCTCTCCTCAAGCTCAATTTAAGGAGCGTATCTGGTCACAAATTTCAACTTGTAAGCTGCAAAAAAAACCGAGACGTTCATAAAGCAAAAGAAACCTAGAGAAACTACTGGAAATTTGATTTAGTATTTGACGGATTTTTGAGAAAGTTTATATGGGAATTTAAAAATGTCGTATGCGCATAGATGAATTTTCGTTTCTTGTTCATGTTATTGTCAACTTGTAAGCTACAAAGTTTGGTAATTTAGTAAGTTCAAATATTGAGTTAGAATGGTTTGGAATAGCGAAAGCGATTTGCTTGGAAATTTTGATTTACTGTGATTACCCCGAGCTAATGAGCCATTTTTCTCATAAATATGCATTTTTTTTTTCATATATCCGCGTCATTGAAGCTTGCCTTAGCACCGCCCCCTGAGTTCCCTTGAAAGTAAGGGTGTACTTTCCAGTTTACTCGTTTTTAATACGATCTCTCACGAACACTCACGATCGCCGCCGATGGTAGAAGGGGTTGTTTAATTACACGACATCAACTTTTTACAAGGTTTCCCATGAAGAAATGCTTTAGCAATTTGAAGGTGTAACTGATTTCTCCCTATTTACAGCGACTTAACTTAAAACGACTGCTTTATATGGAAGCAATGAGATTTATTTGTTGCGTGATCTTAAAAAGATGCACTTATCGTTTCGCAGCGTACCATTCGTCAAAAAGGGAAAGTTTTATCTAACAGTAACTGTAAAAAGTTACATCGATTCAGATCGAACGACGATCACGACAGCGAAGACAGAGCTGCGCGTCAATTAGTTCAAGTCACGCGCTATTCTCCGCGCCGGTTGAGTCTCGCAAGCTAATTGAAGGTCACTTTTGCATGTCTATCGCCATAGTTCTTGTACTCAGTGTGGCTGCATGCAGTCCCAATTACTGCTGCTGTAGGGCTGTCTAGTCATAAAGGCAGCCCCAGAATAAATACTCTTGGATGTGCCGAATGAAGCAATGCGGCACACCTAAAGGCTATGTGATGTATTTGCATTTCATGGAGTATCGTCAGGTGAAAACGGGTTTCGGCCGGCTAAATCAATGCAAAATACACAACCTCAGGCATGTGATCTTTGATGTTTGTTTAAGATCCATACTATCTTTTAGAGCATCTTTTCTTCATCAAAACCTTTCCGTCTTCAAGGATATAAACGTAAGGGTCATATAAGCCGCCGGGAGGGAGGGGGGTAAATTGTGGAGGGACTTTTATGTTCAGCCGGACTTAAAACGGTATGATGGTTAAGAAGTAATTTGACATGGATTTAACGTGGCTCACACCAGGTTCAGTCTTTTAAAGATACTGTACTGCTAAAAGTATTGACTTAAAAACAACATTGTTTCCTATAACGGCGGTGTTATGATTGGAGCATATGAAACGTGAATTATTGCTCTACAAGATAAGATCATTATTGTTACGTAATTGTTACCAAAGAGGCAAAAAATCCCTCCAAAACTACCGTATATTTTACCTTTAGCTGCATGTATCTCTAAAACGAACTCGGTGATCCCCATTTTTCATTGCTGATTAGCTGGCCGTGGTAAAACGATCTGCATTCTTTGGAGAAGATGTAGAGCCACCTTAACTGCTCTTCTTCTTTGGAGAGCCAAAGATGTAGATGATGTAGAGCCATCTTAACTGCTCTTCTTCTTTGGAGAAGATGTAGAGCCACCTTAACTGCTCATGCTTTTTAAGGTGTCTCTGAATCCACTGGACCCGGAGCCCATGAGTAGGAGCTTGCCTCTCTCATACACGCCCTTATGAGTCAACCTTTGCGCGTGACTTTCAATTTTTAGAACGCCACGAGTTAGTTGCTCCTGCTCTGCACACACTGTTTTAAAAGGCCAATCAGAATAAAGTCGTTGTCCAACGAAGACAAATAAAGCAGTAACACTGTATTTAAATCGTACAAATTGTGGTAAATTTATGTAAATGCGAGTCTCCTGCTCAAGGGTTCGTTCTAAAAATAGAAAGATATGCGCAAAGGTTGACTCAAAGATCTACTGCATATGGAGGCTCCTACTAATGAGCTTCGGGTAATACGTAGTGATAATGAACGCATTGTGTTAAGCAATAAGGGCGTTTCATATGGTAACATGACATTGCTGTTATGTGATACAGTGTTGTGGAGGCAATCCTTCTAATAGTACAATCTCTTGAAAGTGTTTAAACTGCTTTGAGCAGCTTCATTCACTTTACAGGGATTAAAAATGGGATGAGAGATACAAGCAACTAAAAACGAAATATAGGGTGTTTTTGGATGACTGTCGTGTTGCTATGGTGACGTATTGCGTCATGGTAATGAACGCATCGTGATACTGAAGCAACAAGGGCGTTTCATATGGTATCATGACATTGCAGTTATATGATACAGTGCTGCGGAGGCAATTCTTCTCATAGTACATTCTCTTTAAAGTGCTGAAACTGCTTTGAGCCATCCTAAGCTCCGTCGCTATTGAGGTGTGTTTTGGGGAAATTTCGTCGCGAATTTGTTAACGAATACTCCATGTTAATTGCAGATAGTATGGAGCTAACAGAGATTTTACTCAATTGTTCATTTTCAGGAAATCACGACCGCGCAAAGGAGGTCTGGGAAGAGCGATGGTAATGACGTCAGAATGACAGCCCACAGGATACAAGGTTCACCAAACTCATTCCCAGGGGACCCTGGGAACGAGGTGGAAAAAAATGTCTTGCCCCCCGTCAGATTCTGACGCTCGTCATTTTTCCGAAGACTCGAAAATGGATTACGACATAGAAATGGAAGACGATGGTCATGATTTATCTCCATCGACATCATATAGCCTCGAGCGATGAAGATATCATCGACGACCCAAAGGCTGACAAGGAATGGACTGCCAATTACGAAAAAGGAAAAACAAGCTGACAAAGCACTAGAACGACAACTGAAGGCCGATAAATTTCAGGGAAACGTTGAAGTGGCTTATTTAGTAGGAATACTTGCGTATTCTACATGGTGATCTCTGTGCGCACCTACCGAGACTGCTTTCGTTGATTGTATGTTTCTTGTTTGGCTGTTACTTCTTGCATCGACAGTTCATCATGATTTGTTCCTTTTATTCATTCGTTGACTTCTGTATTGTGTAGGTGCAAGTGTGGAAATTGTCACAGTGTCGATTTTCTTCAAAACATTAGCGAGTACTATTGCTGCAGGGAGTTGGAAGGCTGTTTAGAACCTTGTGAAAGTGACCTTGTCCTTCAAAATGTTGGCCCCGGCGTTAAATTGTCCTGTGTGATTCAACATCCCAGGATTTGAACCCGTTTGCCTTCAGAAATGGAGTCTTAAGTTAACAGCCGGAAAATTGGGCAAAGCAAGAGGCAAGCAAATGTTTCAACAAACAGGAGACGAAGCAAGGTGAGCGGTAATTTTTTTTATTTTTGGCTAAGATATGGTTTACAAATAGAGGACATGTTGTGTACTGCTGGTCACGGTATTTGATTAAATATCTGATGTTATTTTTTCTTTGTTTCTTTTTATTGCTTCCACTTCCATTTCTCTTATAACTTGAGTCTTCTGCCATGAGAATCGTTTAATTTAACGCCTTTCATATTTGTGTTGTCACGTTTGATCAAAAGCGGTCCAAACGTCAAGCCAAAGGCCTCTCTTTTGAAATTCTTCAATCACAAGAACTGAACCCATCTTCTTCGACGTTTCCTAATTTCATGGCGATTGTCGTCAAAATACGGTATCAGGAAATGAAGCCTTAAACCGCCTTTTAAACTTCTGGTATTGTAGCATCCTGCTGCTTCGCATGTAAGCTGCATTCAAAAAATCCGCAGACAAGAAGTCAAATTTTGACGTCACAATTGCAGCTAGACCCATACCTATCTTGTCTCGGTAGCGCGGCTAACATGGCAGTATTTTACCGCTAATTTTATTCGTATTCAACAGATCGTTTCTGTTATAACTTGAGCTTTCTGCAAGGAGAATCGTATTAGAAATAGGTGTTTAATGAAACGTCTTCCATATTTGTGTTGTCACGTTTGATCAAAAGCGGTCTAAACGTCGAGTGAAGTCCGCTGTTTTGAAATGCTTCGAGCACTGTGACAAACTGAACCAATCTTCTTCGACGTTCATGGCTTCATGGCGATTGTCATGGAAATACGGTATCATGAAATGAAGCCCTATACCGTCTTTTAAATTTCTGGTATTGTTGCATTCTGCTGCTACGCGTGTAAACTGCATTCAAAAAATGCACATTGAACAAGTCAAATGTTTATAAAACTCCGGCTTTTACGTCACAATAGCAGCTAGACCCATATCTGTTTTGTTTCGGTAGCTAGTGCGGCCAACAGAGCAGTATATTGGCCAACGTGTCGGAATTTTACCGCAAATTTTACATATTGAACAGACCATCAAATATCGAGATTTAAACCAAATCAAAAAATTGTTTGCGCCAAAATGCCCCTAAAGTCACGCTAATATATATATAATTTTTTGAGAATCTTCAGTGGTGAAGCGGAAAGAAGTGGTTCCGATAAAATAGGAGCTCCGGGTTCGAATCTAATGCACGGATATGATTTTTTAATTTTCTTATTTTCTGTGCTACCACAAGTCCTGGGACACAGTGTCCTAAATTGACGTTAACACTAAATTATATTCAAAGCTAATTACGAATTAACGGTAATCGTTAATTTAGAGAAGAGATCATGTTGGAAGTAGTTAATAGGCCTTTTTCGATATATTAAAAGAAAGGAGAGGTTTAATAGAGGACAAAAATGTTAAGCGAGACAATCGGCTGGCGTGAAAACACGCCCAAAGACAAAGGAAAGTGGATGATATGCAAATATTTTTACATTCATTCCAACGTGTTTCTTTTGTTTTTGTCCTCAATGACTCACTATCAACCCGAATATTTTGATATTTCGAAAATGGCCTATTTTGTTGGGCTCCCGTGCCGGCAGCGGGTTATCATGAGACGAAATTGCGAGAAGTTATCCCCGCACACTTAACTTAACAATTGTCTTATCATGACAAATGAAAAATTCAGGAGGCTTTAACGGCAATTTTCGCACCCGAGACACATTCATGCTTGATCGCCAAAAACAAAATTAAGTTTTGAAATCTCCTTTGTATCGTGACATGATCTGTGTGTTCGGAATCAAATGTGTAATGGAATAAGACCAGTCTGAACATCGTGTTACGGGAGGCGGATGGGTCATAACATTATTGTGGTGTTCACTTGTGAAATAAAACTTCACACAAGTAGAATTTTTATTCCAATACGAACTAGTGAACTTCCTACGGCGTTTGTATGTAAACACTCTCTTTCCTGCCCCTATATATTCCTTCAACACTTTCGTAATTTTTTACAGTGAGAACCGAGCATCATGCATACTCGAGACTGGACCCCGCGGAAATGAAAGGCTTCAAGGTCCTTCAACATTTGCTTTAACATCCGTTCGATTTTGTTGAAGAGCGATGTTGAAATTTGTCAAGTATAGCAAGAACGAGTTCACGAATCCTATTTTTCAATCGAATCTTTGTAGCGCCGCTATTTTGCGCTTATTGGCAATTTGCTTTTTTGTCACGTCGCTTTCGCCTAAAGACAACTGTTGACGCTGTTGTGCCGCATGACAATCAAATAAACTATTTTAATCCCCTGAATTGCTGTTAAAGGCGATAGCTCGTTTTGACTAAAAAAAAATGTGGACTCGTGTAGATCGTCCGATATCACGACATTTGAGGCGCGTTTACACGACAGAGGAAAAATGGCACAGGTCCGATAAAGAGTGGAACGGTTCCAATCATGTTTGTAAAGAAACAGTGAACTTTTATCCGTTCCGCTACGGAACCATAGGCGCCTATGGTCCTGTAGCCGAACGGATAAAAGTTCACTGTTTCTTTACAAAACTGAATGGAACCATTCCACTTTTTCTCGGACCCGTGCCATTTTTCCTCTGTCGTGTAAACGAACCTCAAATTGGTGATGATCTGGCTGTCGAGCTCTCTCTGTTGACCTCTGTTGTGTACTTTGTCAACGGCGAAGAAAGTTACATTACTCGAAATCACCCACTTCAAGTTCTCTTTTCGCTTTAGTTCACTCAGTGAAACTTTTCTAGCCAATTGACCCATCAGTTCTAGACGTTTACGTTCATTACAGTCATAAAGTCGACCAATAAATCCCGATGCAATAGTGATTTGTTAATTTGGTAGCTGTATTTAACTTGGTAATATTGTGTTGACTTGAATTTATCACCGTCAATTTTCATTGTAAATACAACTCTTACCACTCAGCCTATCTTTATTCGTCGTGATTCTACTCATCCATTCCCATTATGTCATCAACTCCCGGCATATTTTGCTGTTTTTTTGTGTTGTCACAATCATGCCAATAGAGCCCTTTCATGTTACAAAATTTACCTCTGCTGTTCCTGTTTTAGTGCTGCTTTAGGAATCCCCAAACCTCAAATTATACACCATAGCACGAGAGGAACCACTAACTCAGTGAGTACACTAAAAGGCCACCCTTCCCATGCAAAACTGTTACAAAGGGAAGGGGAATAAAAAGAGCCCCACAAAATCTGTTTTGATGTTTATAACCGTTATTGCTTTCATACTGTAAATGAATTTAAATAAAACGTAATAAAGTTTTGTATTGCTAATATACCTTTGAGAGGAAGACAGCGACGCTAACGAAAGCTTGAAAAATGAATCAACATTTTCTGACGCTATCGTAGACCTGTTTGCCGTCTATATCCCGCACTGTTCGAGTATCACAATATCGGCGAAAATGCTCCAAGTGTATTGTATTGAAAGAATTCGTTATTGAAGTAAATATGGAGAATGAAGGATTGCTTGGAAGTATGTTCACGTTGTCGTCAAAACTTCATCGATTGAATGTAGTTACATTTATTCCTATTTTACTTTATTAGGGACTTCAACATCTACGAAGGCGACGAACTGAAAACATCACCTCAAAATATAAACTTTGCGCTTTCGTAGTATCCTAAATCTCAATTGAAAACGAACGCTTCCTCACGTTATTGTCAAAACCCGGCTCAAATTTGGTGATTTTATGTCGCAAAGTACTGGCAGAAATACGTGATAACAAGTACCCACTACGTTTATTTTTTCTCTTTTAACCAAATGATATACGTTGCGTTCTCTTTACTCTGGCCTTCGTCGTTTCTTAAACTCTGCTTTACTTTCTTGTTTTCCAGAGGACGGAAAAGAAATCTGTTGAGAAATATATGCTGCAACTGCAGCACGCCTTTTTGCGGCATTAAAACATAGTTTAGGACGAGTCGCTGTTTCCGTTGCATCCTCGTCCTTGCCAAAGCTCTTTGTTATGGACAAATGAGACATAAGTACATCATTTACGACATGTTCGCGTACGTTTCATCTTATTCAAACTGACAACCGTTCATGCTAAAGGTTAAGGACGGATTTTCATCGCATTGTACAGACCAAATTTCATTCGGCATGTCAACTTTTCCAGTTCTTCAACAAATGACCCAATTGTTTCTATCAACAACCAGAGCATTTTAATTCTAACACTGAATTCACTTGGCTTACAGAAAGATCCTTGGGAAACGAAGACATTAAATCGCCGAAAGCTTATGTCACTCTAGCTTTTCTGTATTCGTTGGTTCAAGAGAAAGGTACAAACAGACAAATCTAAATCCGTCGTCTTATAGGTAAGAACGCCGCTCTAAGAACTGTAATATGTCAACAATGTATGCGCAAGATCGGCGCTCTCCGATTGCACAGACCGTCGGCGTCAATTAAGTCAGATGTAGAATGTTATTTTTACAGTACCCTACATGGACAATTGAAAAGTTATTTTCAGATGCTCACGACCTCCACATAACCTAAAATTTGCTCAGTTCACGTCGTCGTCAGGCCGAGAACGGCAATTGGCATGGAAACACGCTTCCAAAACTACGGTTTGAAAACAGTTAATGATGAAGCACTGTCATTTCCTGCTGTTAGATTTCATAACCTTTTGCTAGTCTTTCAGAAAAGCCAACCGAGCAAAGTTACTTTGAAACCACGTGCATTTATCATCATCCTAGAAATATTTATATGCAAATCTGTCTGAGCAGTCCAACTGTTCATGGGGAATATTTCAGGGTTGCGGTCCCATTAAAGGCAAAGCTTGTTTTCCTTGGCTATCTCTTAGAGTTTCTTAGTCACAAAAATATTGTTATTCCACTTGGATGTAGATTGATTGTGTACACCAGGTGAAAATAATTTTCCATCCGTTGACTGACATATTGACATTTACGCGCGTGACTCTTTGTTCAGTCAAAAGCATCTCAGTTGTAAACGCGAAAAAGTTCAAGCTTGTATCTTTGTGAAGCTCTCTGCAGAATCAATAAAACTTCTTTCTTGTGATTCAGCTAAGGTATATTTATTTCGTTTCTCCAACTTGATACTCCACTTGTACCGAAGGCAGTGATCAAAGAAGACCATTTCGTCAGCTATGAAGTATCCGCGAGTGAAAACCCCATGTGGTGGCTTGCGTTTCCTTGTTGTGTTAATGATTTGCTTTCCCATTTTGGTCCACATCTCAGCCATGGATGATCAGCGTCCAAATAATCACGATGTCCATGCAACTGGACAAAAGACTGAGTCGATGCTGTTTCGCGAACGGAGAAGAATTAAGAAAAACACCACTCAAAACCCACAGGACATTGAAAAACGAGTGAAAATCCTTGAAGAGAGGTTTGTCCTCGATCATTTATAGCTACTTATCCTCCCAATCTCAAATATAACGTATTGTCATCTCTCCGGTCGAGACTAAGTAATCTTTTCAATTTTTTCTTGATTTGTTCATTGTTTCCAATGGTGTATTTTCGCGAAATAAGAATCATGATGCCAAAAAGTGCTTCGTCGAGTCTCTTGGCCACCAAAATAATACAATTGGGCTTCATGCGTTGGGAGTTTGTTCACACTTCAATCAATAATTTTCAGAAATAAAATTTCAGCTCGAAATTGATTTAGCAAAGGCTAAAACTTCCTTCAGAAACTTGGTATCTCTTAATTATTCTTGTTTCTAGCAGTATTAAAATGTTGCCAGTTAATTCAACTCCAAGGGAAATATTAAGTAAATGTGAGAATGATATACACAATAAATGAAATGGTGACAATGGAACCCACTGGAAACTCGAAAAATCCGAGCCCCTGATGGGAAATATTGCTGCAGTTTCAATTTCGTGCGTGTGTGTGAAATGTTCAGTAGAAGTGAATGAGTCTGTCGATTTTTGCGCAGAAAGAGAAATTTAGTTCGCTAAAATTAAATTTATTATACCAATGAAGTGATCTCCTTGCAAAATTAAACTTGTTGTTTAGAAAATACTCCGCTTGGAAGTAAATATCAAAACGATGGGGCAATGTAAACCCTTTGGAAAAAAAATCAATAAAAGCCTCGAAGGAAAGAGCCATATTGATTACGCCACTCCATGCATGATATCATGTAAAATGTCAGCTCAAACGAAAAAAAATAAAATAAAATAAATAAAATCACACCACCAGAAAACTTCCACATGTCTGCAGGGCTTGTTCCAATCAGATCTAGTACGCAATCAAAAGTTAGCATCATCTCTGTAAAACTCTGTAACATTTAACTCAACATGGACAGTTCTTCAGTTATATGTGGGTTCTTTCGCTAAAATATAATTATACCTTTACCTGTTTGAGCTTGAGTACTCAGACATGACCATCTGATAAAAATCAACAATTCAGATGAATATCAACACTTCAATATATATTTTTTTTTTGTAGACTTGATGTACTGATGCGGTCCCCTTCTCTTGGATCAAATGGAGATTCTTACTCCTCACTTACAGCCTACCTATTGGGTTGGTATCAAATCCACCCACGATTATAAGATAATGATATTCAAAAGATCAGTTATTTCTCAGTTTTTTATTTATTAGAGACAAAACAGAAAATAAACTCTCCTCAGATTTGTAATGTTCATGCCAGTACTTGAGCGCAACAAAATTCTGGCATAAAGATATTATTTTCGTTAGGTTATGTTTGTAAGGAAAGTAGTTCAAGGTTAAGATAACTGCCAACAACCATTTTTAAGGAATTACCGATTGGTGCACTCTGAGACACTGAATGCTTTTGCACTATTTTCATTCTTTAAGGAAAGAATATCCAAAACAAGGAAAAGATGGGACCTCCTGGACCCCCTGGTCCACCAGGGACACCAGGATTGGCTGGTAACCCTGGTTCGCATGGAAAAACTGGCCCCAAAGGTAAACGAAACTTTACACTCAGAGACCACATGGTCTGACTTCACTTCGATTCACAGAGCTGTCATATATTTCGCTGTCTTCTGGTCAAAACGTCTGAAACTGTGAAGAAGACACCCATTATTACACCTATTTCTTGTCTGGTGCTTAAGGTCCTCCTGGAAACTACAAATGATCAGAAATTTAATGTGTATGAGAAAGAGGCGTTTACATCGAAATTTGTTGCCGTTTGTAAGTAAGAGACACAGCCAGATCTTCGAAAAGGTTAAACCCATTTAATGCAGGTTCAAATCGATTTCAATCCTTTCCATTAGTACTGAAAAGAGAAACTGATTAGTCTCATTGGACCAACAGAGTCGGACTCTGCAGTCCAACAAAGGACATATCATCCATTTTGGTCTCCACCACAATTTAGGGCTTTTTGAAATTGTATAGCATGGGAGAGCCCTTGATAGAGATTAGAAACAAATCTAAAACTTATCTAAAACTTGTCCAAACTGAGGATTATTTAATTCAACCAGTTACTAAATGAGGAGTGTTTTAAAAACCTTTGCGATCGTACCATTTATCAAAAATACAGTATAAATCCGTGACTTCCGAAAACTTATCATCCGCTCAGGGTCTAATATTTAGATTTAAAAGATGCAAAACATGCACGTGCGGTATTTCGTTGATCATCACAGCAACATAATTATGCTAGTGCTGAAAATTAATGTCTTTTTCTAAAAATTGTTTGAGACACCTAGTGATGTTCTTCCTCCAAATAACAAAAAATGTCGGGTTCCAATTTCCAATTCTTTATTCTAAACATTAGACCCTACCACATCCAGTTTTGCCGCCTCGCATTTATCCTGTTTTTTATGTTTTATTTTGTAAAAGAGGAGCTCTAGCCTCTTAAACAATACATGAATGACAGTAAAGGTTAAAGGTTTAAAGGTTTTTTCAGATGAACTGCCCAACTCAAAGGAAAAAAAAACTAACAAACAAATACAATCACTTTTAAAAAGGGAAAACTTAATATTGTTTCGTGAATCACGCCGAGTGAGGCATCTTCCTCTATCTTTCCTTTAAATTCGTTTTAATAAGCTAAACAAGAAAAGCAGGTCAATGTCACCATGGAAAACGAATCACTCAGAAATGCTTCCCTTCAAATTTCCCCATCAGCACACAGCAAATAATAGTGCACCCGCTCTGTCCTCTTTCCTCACAGGGGAACCAGGAAAGCCTGGCACAAACACGCCCTTACCAGGCCCTCCTGGACCTAAAGGACAACAAGGAGCTGTAGGTAAGACTGGAGCCCAGGGACCTCAAGGCGCCAAAGGAGAAAAAGGACAAAACGGGACTGCAAAGTCGGGTGTGAAGTATGTTCGATGGGGAAGGACCACATGTCCCAGTGGTGCTCAGATCGTCTATAAAGGTATATAAAGTTCCTTGAACGATTTAATTCAACGATTCCTAACATTTCGCAATACCACTCAACTAAGATTCACACTTCGTTTTCTTCAGGTTTGGGTTGTTGTGATAGAATTCTGATTTTTTTTTCTTTTCTTGGTGGTCACAGGAGTTGTCATTAGAGCAGAAAACGTTATAAATGAATAGTAAAATATTACTCAAACGGAAATACTGATCTCGCTAAAATAAAGACTGAGGGAGAACATAGAATGGCACTGAAATAAGGCTAAAAATCCGTGATGAATTCTTTTCGAAATGTAATTTATTAGGGAGTGAGAGCTGTCTTTTTATCTCCAAGCAAGATGAATGCGTTTTACATATCCCTTTCACGTTTCAGGGATAATTGGGGGTGGACACTACGACCACTACGGTAGTGGAGCCAACTACCTTTGTCTTCCTCACACTCCAAAGTACGACAAGTACAAAAATGGTCACCAGTCTGCAGGATACATTTACGGCGCTGAGTATGAAGTCAGTCAATACAACGGAGACCCTTTTAAGGTAAATCGCCATAATCATGACGCACCCTGTGTTGTCTGCTTCGTGGCGTCACGTGGTTCAATGCTGATGATGCCCGCAAGGAATGACTGTCCATCTGGATGGACCGAGGAGTATCATGGGTATCTGATGACTGAACGGCATAGTCACAAACATTCCAGTGATTTCATCTGTGTCGATGGTGATGCAGAATATGTTCCTGGTAGCCATGCTAACAAAGATGGTGCCTTGCTGTGTCCCGTGGAAGGCATTTGTGGTTCACTTCCCTGTCTTCCATATGTCAGCGGTCGAGAGTTGACATGCGCCGTCTGCACCAAGTAATGAAAGAAAAAAGAAAGCTTGAACAGTAGTTGATTTGCATTAGAACCAAACCGGCAGAAACTAAATGAAATATCAATCGCTAGCAAGCCAGAGAGCAAATGTAGAGTAAGGGTGCAAAACAATAAACTTGTTGATCTTAATGAGTCTTGTGTTACACGATTATGTTCAATTCGATCCACTAATCAGCATCCTACAGCTGAGATGTCTTGGAACAAGTGCCCTCTTCGATTGGTACCGAATATACTAAACATTTTAGATGTACTCAAGTCTTCTTACAAAACTCAGTAGAAATCGATCCTCCACAGCGAGTCCATTTTCATTAATTAATTGAAATTTCTCCGAAAAATCAAATAAGACCACATTGGTATGAAACCCAAGGTTGACCCCAATGGAACGAAAATACGCAGGCATTTGAACTTACCTAACCTAGATAACGGACAATCTTTCCTCCCTTGTACCCATTCTTTTTCCGAGTGACACCGTACTGGTCATGTATTTTCATGTGCCTCTTCCAACAAGATTGGGTACAAGAGAGGGAAGGATTGTCCATCTGTCTGGTTTAGGTACGAGTATAGACCTCTTTCATAATGGCGGCCCAAGAAAATTTCCTTTTCTTTTAAAGCTAATAAGTCTTTGTAGCCTCGCAACGACGAGCAAATTTCAAAAGAATATTTGTTTCAAAATGAGGGCAGTAGGTCTAATTAACATAAACACAAAAGAATGAAAAAGTGGTCGCCATTTATGACAGTGACACTTCCACCCTGTTTGGCAACAAAGATTTCTCAAACACCTCACCCTGAGACAACCTGGCATAAAATTTACCATGAAATTCGAAGAACAGCATAAAATTCCGTTTTTAGACGGCCTCGTGAAACGGGAGCAAAATCGTAGATATGTTTCAACGATGACCTAGTACAGGAAGAAACTTTTCACCGGCCTTTACATGAAATGGGACTCGACTCGACTCCTTCGAATTCACACCACGAAAGCACGAGGTTAATTTAGTTCGCACCTTGACCTATCGTTGTTTTCGTATTTGTTCTGATTCCTCTTTATGCGTTCTTGCCTTTAGTTGATGAAATTGAAAAACCATTATTACAAAATGGGTATCCCTAAGGGCAAGTGAAGCGTTCAATCCCGTCAAAACATCCCTAAGAAAAAATTCATTCCGGTTTTACCCTAGCTATTTAGGTTTAATTGAATAAAAAATTCTTGTATTAATAGTTTATATGGTTTCGTTAATTAGGGTTGTTTTTCAAAATAATAGACGAGTTCACGCTCTTGATTGCATCATGGGCAATCAGGACAACATGGCGGGAAATTCAGAGGTTTGTATGGAAATTCGAAGCAAAATATACTGTACATGACTCAACTTTATAGACTTTTTCCTTCATAAACCAAACAAATAAGTTCATGTTTACAACTACTGAGATGAACTAGACTTGGTATCCGTTGCTTGGAATTCCTAAATATTGCTCTTTTGTCTCCATACATTCTCTGTAATTTTGTGCCTTTGGAATGAAAGGATATGTATGGCAGGAACTCTTTTTAATAAAATATTGTCTACAACATCCATTCTCTCCAAATTTATTCTGCCGAAACCCGAAATTGCATATTATGAACACTTTTCATCGTTTTGAACTTCCTTACAAACCTTTGAATTCCTATCCATCTTGCCCAGATTATCCATGATTCCTTAAAAAAAAATCAGATTTTCCACTAATTTGAATGCCAAATTGTTATCGGACAGTTCAATAAGCCAACCACATTCACAGTTGCAGTTTAAATCAACTAATCACAACTTTGGGTGCAATCACCGTAAAATCAGTTTACAGGCTCAGGGCGCAGAATGGCCGGACATCATTGATATGCAGGAGTTATTGGCATAATAGCACCGCGTGAAATTCAATGACTGATGGTTGAAACTTATAGGCCACTTTGGAAAATACCATAATACTCTTTGTTTGTCCCACCAAATTTTGAATAAGCATTGTTTCCAGTTTCTCTTAGGACTAACAATGGTCCAAGGAAGAAACAAAAACAATGCTTGTGCAAAATTTGGGGGGACAAACAAAGAGTATTCTGGTATTTTCCACAGTGGCTGGCCGAACTCCTCTCCTCAAGCTCAATTTAAGCTGCAAAAAAAACGAGACGTTCATAAAGCAAAAGAAACCTAGAGAAACTATTGGAAAATTGATTTAGTATTCGAAGGATTTTTGAGAAAGTTTATATGGGAATTTAAAAATGTCGTATGCGCATAGATTTTCGTTTCTTGTTCATGTTATTGTCAACTTGTAAGCTGCAAAGTTTGGTAATTTAGTAAATTCAAATACTAAGTCAGAATGGTTTGGAATAAGGAAAGCGATTTGCTTGGAAATTTTGATTTAGTGTGATTACCCCGAGCTAATAAGTTATTTTTCTCATAAATATGCATTTTTTCATATATCCGCGTCATTGAAGCTCGCCTTAGCGCCGCCCCCTGAGTTTCCTTGAGAGTAAGGGTGTACTCGTTTTTTAATACGATCTCTCATGAACACTCACGATCGCCGCCGATGGTAGAAGGGGCGTTTAATTACACGACATCAACTTTTTACAAGGTTTCCTATAAAGGAATGCTTTATAAATTTCAAGATGTAACTGATTTCTCCCCATAGCTATTTACAGCGACTTAACTTAGAACGACTGCTTTATATGGAAGCAATGAGATTTATTTGTTGCGTGATCTTAAAAGGATGCACTTATCGTTTCGCAGCGTAAAATTCGACAAAAAGTGAAATTTTTATCTAACAGTAACTGTAATAAGTTACATCGATTCAGATCGCACGACGATCAAGACAGCGAAGACAGAGTTGCGCGTCACTTAGTTCAAGTCACGCGCCATTCTCCGCACCGGTTGAGTCTCGCAAGCTAATTGAAGGTCACTTTCGGCTGTCTATCGCCATAGTTCTTGTACTCAGTGTGGCTGCATGCAGTCCCAATTACTGCTGCTGTAGGGCTGTCTAGTCGTAAAGGCAGCCCCAGAATAAATACTCTTGGATGTGCCGAATGAAGCAATGCGGCACACCTAAAGGCTATGTGATGTATTTGCATTTCATGGAGTATCGTCAGGTGAAAACGGGTTTCGGCCAGCTAAATCAATGCAAAATACACAACCTCAGGCATGTGATCTCTGATGTTTGTTTAAGATCCATACTATCTTTTAGAGCATCTTTTCTTCATCAAAACCTTTCCGTCTTCAAGGATATAAACGTAAGGGTCATATAAGCCGCCGGGAGGGAGGGGGGTAAATTGTGGAGGGACTTTTATGTTCAGCCGGACTTAAAACGGTATGATGGTTAAGAAGTAATTTGAGACGGATTTAACGTGGCTCACACCAGTTTCAGCCTTTTAAAGATACTGTACTGCTAAAAGTATTGACTTAACAACAACATTGTTTCCTATAACGGCAGTGTTATGATTGGAGCATATGAAACATGAATTATTGCTTTACAAGATAAGATCATTATTGTTACGTAATTGTTACCAAAGAGGCAAGAAATCCCTCCAAAACTACCGTATATTTTACCTTTAGCTGCATGTATCTCTAAAACGAACTCGGTGACACCCATTTTTCATTGCTGATTAGCTGGCCGTGGTAAAACGATCTGCATTCTTTGGAGAAGATGTAGAGCCACCTTAACTGCTCTTCTTCTTTGGAGACCCAAAGATGTAGATGATGTAGAGCCATCTTAACTGCTCTTCTTCTTTGGAGAAGATGTAGAGCCACCTTAACTGCTCATGCTTTTTAAGGTTTCTCTGAATCCACTGGACCCGGAGCCCATGAGTGGGAGCTTGCCTCTCTCATACACGCCCTTATGAGTCAACCTTTGCGCGTGACTTTCAATTTTTAGAACGCCACGAGTTAGTTGCTCCTGCTCTGCACACACTGTTTTAAAAGGCCAATCAGAATAAAGTCGTTGTCCAACGAAGACAAATAAAGCAGTAACACTGTATTTAAATCGTACAAATTGTGGTAAATTTATGTAAATACGAGTCTCCTGCTCAAGGGTTCGTTCTAAAAATAGAAAGATACGCGCAAAGGTTGACTCAAAGATCTACTGCATATGGAGGCTCCTACTAATGGGCTCCTGGTAATACGTAGTGATAATGAACGCATTGTGTTAAGCAATAAGGGCGTTTCATATGGTAACATGACATTGCTGTTATGTGATACAGTGTTGTGGAGGCAATCCTTCTAATAGTACAATCTCTTGAAAGTGTTTAAACTGCTTTGAGCAGCTTCATTCACTTTACAGGGATTAAAAATGGGATGAGAGATACAAGCAACTAAAAACGAAATATAGGGTGTTTTTGGATGACTGTCGTGTTGCTATGGTGACGTATTGCGTCATGATAATGAACGCATCGTGTTACTGAAGCAACAAGGGCGTTTCATATGGTATCATGACATTGCAGTTATATGATACAGTGCTGCGGAGGCAATTCTTCTCATAGTACATTCTCTTTAAAGTGCTGAAACTGCTTTGAGCCATCCTAAGCTCCGTCGCTATTGAGGTGTGTTTTGGGGAAATTTCGTCGCGAATTTGTTAAAGAATACTCCATGTTAATTGCAGATAGTATGGAGCTAAAATAGATCCTACTCAATTCTTCATTTTCAGGAAATCACGACCGCGCAAAAGAGGTCTGGGAAGAACGATGGTAGTGACGTCAGATTGACAGCCCACAGGATACAAGCTTCACCAAACTCGTTCCCAGGGGACCCTGGGAACGAGGTGGAAGCTTTATTTGCATGCTTTCTCCTTGATAGGGAAGTTCTTTTAACGTAACGTTAAAAATGTCTTGCCCCCCGTCAGATTCTGACGCTCGTCATTTTTCCGAAGACTCGAAAATGGATTACGACATAGAAATGGAAGACGATGGTCATGATTTATCTCCATCGAGATCATCTGACAAGGAATGGACCATCTGACCATCTGACCATCTAAATGGATCATCTGACAAGGAATGGACCTCCAATTACGAAAAAGGAAAAACAAGCTGACAAAGCACTAGAACGACAACTGAAGGCCGATAAATTTCAGGGAAACGTTGAAGTGGCTTATTTAGTAGGAATACTTGCGTATTCTACATGGTGATCTCTGTGCGCACCTACCGAGACTGCTTTCGTTGATTGTATGTTTCTTGTTTGGCTGTTACTTCTTGCATCGACAGTTCATCATGATTTGTTCCTTTTATTCATTCGTTGACTTCTGTATTGTGTAGGTGCAAGTGTGGAAATTGTCACAGTGTCGATTTTCTTCAAAACATTAGCGAGTACTATTGCTGCAGGGAGTTGGAAGGCTGTTTAGAACCTTGTGAAAGTGACCTTGTCCTTCAAATTGTTGGCCCCGGCGTTAAATTGTCCTGTGTACGTGATTCAACATCCCAGGATTTGAACCCGTTTGCCTTAACTCTTAAGAAATGGAGTCTTAAGTTAACAGCCGGAAAATGAGGCAGAGTAAAAGGAAAGCAAATGTATCAACAAACAGGAGACGAAGCAAGGTGAGCGGTGATTTTATTTTTTATTTTGGCTGAGATATGGTTTACAAATAGAGTACATGTTGTGTGCTGCTGGTGTATTTGATTAAATATCTGATTTTATCTTTGCTTCGTTTCTTTTTATTGCTTCCACTTCCATTTCTCTTATAACTTGAGCCTTCTGCCATGAGAATCGTTTAATTAAACGCCTTTCATATTTGTGTTGTCACGTTTGATCAAAAGCGGTCCAAACGTCGAGTAAATGCGTCTCTTTTGAAATTCTTCAAGTACAAACTGAACCCATCATCTTCGACGTTTCGCAATCTTATGGCGATTGTCGTCAAAATACGGTATCAGGAAATGAAGCCTTATACCGCCTTTTAAACTTCTGGTATTGTTACATCCTGCTGCTTTGCATGTAAGCTGCATTCAAAAAATCCGTCAAATTTTGACGTCACAATTGCAGCTAGACCCATACCTCTCTTGTCTCGGTAGCGCGGCTAACATGGCAGTATTTTGCCGCTAATTTTATACGTATTCAACAGATCGTTTCTCTTATAACTTGAGCTTTCTGCAAGGAGAATCGTATTAGAAATAGGTGTTTAATGAAACGTCTTCCATATTTGTGTTGTCACGTTTGATCAAAAGCGGTCTAAACGTCGAGTGAATTCCTCTGTTTTGAAATGTTTCGAGCACTGTGACAAACTGAACCAATCTTCTTCGACGTTCATGGCTTCATGGCGATTGTCGTCGAAATACGGTATCATGAAATGAAGCCATATAGCGCCTTTTAAATTTCTGGTATTGTTGCATTCTGCTGCTACGCATGTAAACTGCAGTCAAAAAATCCACATTGAACAAGTCAAATGTTTAGAAAACTCTGGCTTTTACGTCACAATAGCAGCTAGACCCATATCTCTTCTGTTTTTGTTTCGGTAGCTAGTGCGGCCAACAGAGCAGTATATGGGCCAACATGTCGGAGTTTTACCGCAAATTTTACGTATTGAACAGACCATCAAATATCGAGATTTAAACCAAATCAAAAAATTGTTTGCGCCAAAATGCCCCTGAAGTCACGCTAATTTTTTTTTTGAGAATCTTCAGTGGTGAAGCGGAAAGAAGCGGTTCCGATAAAAGAGCTCCGGGCTCGAATCTTATCCACGGATATGATTTTTTAATTTCCTTATTTTCTGTGCTACCACAAGTCCTGGGACACAGTGTCCTAAATTGACGTTAACAGTAAATTCTATTCAAAGCTAATTACGAATTAACGATAATCGTTAATTTAGAGAAGAGATCATGTTGGAAGTAGTTAATAGGCCTTTTTCGATATATTAAAAGAAAGGAGAGGTTTAATAGAGGACAAATATGTTAAGCGAGACATTCGGCTGGCGTGAAAACACACCCAAAGACAAAGGAAAACGGATGATATGCAAATATTTTTTACATTCATTCCAACGCGTTCCTTTTGTTTTTGTCCTCACTGACTCACTATCAACCCGAATATTTTGATATTTCGAAAATTGCCTATTTTGTTGGGCTCCCGTGCCGGCAGCGGGTTATCATGAGACGAAATTGCGAGAAGTTATCCTCGCACACTTAACTTAGCAATTGTCTTATCATGACACCTGAAAAATTCAGGAGGCTTCAACGGAAATTTTCGCACCCGAGACACATTCACGCTTAATCGCTAAAAACAAAATTAAGTTTTAAAATCTCCTTTGTATCGTGATATGATCTGTGTGTTCGGAATCAAATGTGTAATGGAATAAGACCCGTCTGAGCATCGTGTTACGGGAGGCGGATGGGTCATAACATTATTGTGGTGTTCACTTGTGAAATGAAAGTTCACACAAGTAGAATTTTTATTCCAATACGAACTAGTGAACTTCATATGGCGTTTGTATGTAAACACTCTCTTTCCTGCCCCTATATATTCCTTCAACTCTTTCATAATTTTTTACAGTGACTGAACTGAGCATCATGCATACTCGAGACTAAAGCCCAGTGCAAATGAAAGGCTTCAAGGTCCTTCAACATTTGCTTCAACATTCGTTCGATTTTGTTGAAGAGCGATGCTGAAACCTTTCGCCTAAAGACAACTGTTGACGCTGTTGTGCCGCATTACAATCAAAGAAATTATTTTAATCCCCTGAATTGCTGTTATAGGCGATAGCTCGTTTTGACTCAAAAATGATGTGGACTCGTGTAGATCGTCCGGTATCACGACATTTTGGTGATGATCTGCCTGTCGACCTCTCTCTGTTGAGCTCTGTTGTGTACTTTGTCAACGGCGAAGAAAGTTATATTACTCGAAATCACCCGCTTCAAGTTCTCTTTTCGCTTTAGTTCACTCAGTGAAACGTTTCTAGCCAGTTGACCCATCAGTTCTAAACGTTTACGTTTATTTCAGTCATAAAGTCGACCAATAAATCCCGATGCAACAGTGATTTGTTAATTTGGTAGCTCTATTTTACTTGGTAATATTGTGTCAGTGACTTGAATTTATCACGGTCAATTTTCATTGTAAATACAACTCTTACCACTCAGACTATCTTTATTCGTCGTGATTCCATTCATCCATTCCCATTATGTCATCAACTCCCGGCATATTTTGCTGTTTTTTTGTGTTGTTACAATCATGCCAATAGAGCCCTTTCATGCTACAAAATTTCAGGAGCACCCAACGTCAATTTTCGGAAAATATCTGTTCGCAAGACAATTTGAGATCTAGAATTTTCGGAACATTTGTTGTAAAATTTCTTGCTTGCCTGCCTGTCCTAGGATTTTCGAATATGTAAAAGATGGTATAATTGCCCATTTTTAACGAATTTTTACCCTAAAAAGCTCACCTAGAATTTTCGGGAGCCTTTTTTCTGGCTGAAATTTTCGAAAAGTTTAGTTTTGATCCCTATAATTTTCGGATCACTAGACTTTCAGTTAGGAAATCCGAACAAATGAAAAATTTTTAGGGGATTAAAATATACCTAAATGTATCGTTAAAATACTAAAATACGTTTAACAATGCTATGTTTAAGTCCTTTTGAACTATATTCTCGTTGGGTGCCCCTGAAATTTACCTCTGCTGTTCCTGTTTCAGTGCTGCTTTTGGAATCCACAAACCGCTCAAATCACACACCATAGCACGAGAGGAACCACGAACTCAGTGAGTACACTCAAAGGCCACCTTTCCTATGCAAAACTGCTACAAAGGGATGGGGAATAAAAAGATCGAGCCCCACAAAATCTGTTTTGATGTTTATAATCGTTATTTCTTTCATAATGTAAATGAATCTAAATAAAACGTGATAGAGTTTTGTATTGCTAATATAAATTTGCAAGGAAGACAGCGACGCTAACGAAAGCGTAACTTGAAAACATTTTCTGACTCTATCGTAAACCTGTATGCCGTCTATATCCCGTACTGTTCGAGTATCACAATATCGGCGAAAATGCTCCAAGTGTATTGTATTGGAAGAATTCGTTATTGAAGTAAATATGGAGAATGAAGGATTCCTTGGAAGTATGTTCACGTTGTCGTCAAAACTTCATCGATTGAATGTGGTTACATTTATTCCTATTTTACTTTATTAGGGACTTTAACATCTACGACGGCGACGAACTCAAAACGTCAGCTCAAAATCTAAACTTTGCGCTTTCGTAAGTGTTCCGCGATTATTCTGTCTCGTTCATGTCATGAGGCGAAGTATCCTAAAACTCAATTGGAAACGAACGTTTCCTAACGTTATTGTCAAAACCTCAAATTTGGTGATTTTATGTCGCAAAGCACTGGCAGAAATACGTGATGATAAAACAAGTACCGACTACGTTTATTTTTTCTCTTTTAACCAAATGATATACGTTGCGTTCTCTTTGCCCTGGCCTTTGTCGTTTCTTAAAGTTTGCTTTATTTTCTTGTTTTCCAGAGGACGGTAAAGAAATGTATTGAGAAATATATGCTGCAACTGCAGCACGCCTTTTTGCGGCATTAAAACCTAGTTTAGGACGAGTCGCTATTTCCGTTGCATCCTCGTCCTTGCCAAAGCTCTTTGTTATGGACAAATGAGACATAAGTACATCATTTACGACATGTTCGCGTACGTTTCATCTTATTCAAACTGACAACCCTTCATGATAAAGGTTAATTAAGGATTTTCATCCCATTGTACAGACCAAACTTTATTCCGGCACTTTTCCAATTCTTCAACAAATGACCCAATTGTTTCCATTTCAACAACCAGAGCATTTTAATTCTAACACTGAATTCACTTGGCTTACAGAAAGATCCCTGGGGAGCGAAGACATTAAATCGCCGAAAGATTATTAAATGTGTCACTCTAGCTTTTCTGTATTCTTTGGTTCAAGAGAAAGGTACAGACAGACAAATCTAAATCCGTCGTCTTATAGGTAAGAACGCCGCTCTAAGAACTGTAATATGTCAACAATGTATGCGCAAGATCGGCGCTCTCTGTTGCACAGACCGTCGTCAATTAAGTCAGATGTAGAATGTTATTTTTACAGTACCCTACATGGACAATTGAAAAGTTATTGTCAGATGCTCGCGACCTCCACATAACCTAAAATTTGCTCAGTTCACGTCGTCGTCGTCAGGCCGAGAACGGCAATTGGCATGGGAACGCGCTTCCAAAACTACGGTTTGAAAACAGTTAATGATGAAGCACTGTCATTTCCTGCTGTTAGATTTCATAACCTTTTGCTAGTCTTTCAGAAAAGCCAACCGAGCAAAGTTACTTTGAAACCACGTGCACTTATCATCATCCTAGAAATATTTATATGCAAATCTGTCTGAGCAGTCCAACTGTTCATGGGGAATATTTCAGGGTTGCGGTCCCATTAAAGGCAAAGCTTGTTTTCCTTGGCTATCGCTTAGAGTTTCTTAGTCACAAAAATATTGTTATTCCACTTGGATGTAGATTGATTGTGTACACCAGGTGTAAATAATTTTCCATCCGTTGACTGGCATATTGACATTTACGCGCGTGACTCTTTGTTCAGTCAAAAGCATCTCAGTTGTAAACGCGAAAAAGTTCAAGCTTGTATCTTTGTGAAGCTCTCTGCAGAATCAATAAAACTTCTTTCTTGTGATTCACCTAAGGTATATTTATTTCGTTTCTCCAACTTGATACTCCACTTGTACCGAAGGCAGTGATCAAAGAAGACCATTTCGTCAGCTATGAAGTACCCGCGAGTGAAAACCCCTTGTGGTGGCTTGCGTTTCCTTGTTGTGTTAATGATTTGCTTTCCCAGTTTGGTCCACATCTCAGCCATGGATGATCAGCGTCCAAATAATCACGATGTCCATGCAACTGGACAAAAGACTGAGTCGATGCTGTTTCGCGAACGCAGAAGAATTAAGAAAAATACCACTCAAAACCCACAGGACATTGAAAAACGAGTGAAAATCCTTGAAGAGAGGTTTGTCCTCGATAATTTATAGCTGCTTATCCTCCCAATCTCAAATATAACGTATTGTCATCTCTCCGGTCGAGACTGAGTAATCTTTTCAATTTTTTCTTGATTTGTTCATTGTTTCCAATGGTGTATTTTCGCGAAATAAGATCCATGATGCCAAAAAGTGCTTCGTCGAGTCTCCTGGCCACCAAAATAATTTGATAACATTCCTCCTATACAATTGGGCTTCATGCGTTAGGAGTTTGTTTACACTTCAATCAATAATTTTCAGAAATAAAATTTCAACTCGAAATTGATTTAGCAAAGGCTAAAACTTCCTTCAGAAACTTGGTATCTCTTAATTATTCTTGTTTCTAGCAGTATTAAAATGTTGCCAGTTAATTTAACTCTAAGGGAAATATTGCTGCAATTTCGATTTCGTGCGTGTGTGAAATGTTCAGTAGAAGTGAATATGTCTGTCGATTTTTGCGCAGAAAAAGAAAATTTAGTTCGCTAAACCTAAATTTATTATACCAATGAAGTGATCTCCTCGCAAAATTAAACTTGTTGTTTAGAAAATACTCCGCTTGGAGGTATTCAGTTCTCAAAACGATGGGGCAATGTAAACGCTTTGGAAAAAAAAAATCAATAAAAGCCTCGAAGGAAAGAGCCATATCAATTACGCCACTCCATGCAGGATATCATGTAAAATGTCAGCTCAAAGGAAAAAAAAGAATTAAAATCAAATAAATAAAATCAAACCACCAGAAAACTTCCACATGTCTGCAGGGCTTGTTCCAATCAGATAGATCTAGTACGCAATCAAAAGTTTGCATCATCTCTGTAAAACTCATTAACATTTAACTCAACATGGACAGTTGTTCAGTTATATGTGGGTTCTTTCGCTAAAATATAATTATGCCTTTACCTGTTTGAGCTTGAGTACTCAGACATGACCATCTGATAACAATCAACAATTCAGATGAATATCAACACTTCAATATATTTATTTTTTTTGTAGGCTTGATGCACTGATGCGGTCCCCTCCTCTGGGATCAAATGGAGATTCTTACTCCTCACTTACAGCCTACCTATTGGGTTGGTATCAAACCCACTCATGATTATAAGATAATGATATTCAAAAGATCAGTTATTTCTCAATTTTTTATTTATTAGAGACAAAACAGAAAATAAAATCTCCTCTGATTTGTAATGTTCATGCCAGTGCTTGAGAGCAACAAAATTCTGGCATAAAGATGTTATTTTCGTTAGGTTATGTTTGTAAGGAAAGTAGTTCAAGGCTAAGATAACTGCCAACAACAATTTTTAAGGAATTACCGATTGGTGAACTCTAAGACACTGAATGCTTTTGTACCATTTTCATTCTCAAAGGAAAGAATATCCAAAACAAGGAAAAGATGGGACCTCCTGGACCCCCTGGTCCACCAGGGACACCAGGATTGGCTGGTAACCCTGGTTCGGATGGAAAAACAGGCCCCAAAGGTAAACGAAACCTTACACTCAGAGACCACGTGGAAATATATTAAAACTGACTTAACTTTGATTCATAGAGCTGTCATAGATTTCGCTGTCGTCTGGTGAAACAGCTTTGCTGTGAAGAAGACACCCATTACTATTTCTTGTCTGATGCTTAAATTCTCCTGGAAATTGTATAAGAAATTTAATTATTTAGGAGAAAGAGGCGTTTACATCGAAATTTGAGGCCGTTTGTGAGACACAAAAGTTAGCCCCATTTAATGTCTGTTCAAATCGACTTTAATCCTTTCCGTTATTACTGAAATTAGTCTCATTGGACCAACAGAGTCTGCAGTGAAGAAAGGAAATATCATCCATTTTGGTCTCCATCACAGTTTAGGGCTTTTGAAATTGTATAGCATGGGAGAGCCTTATAGAGATCAAAAAGAACTTGTCCAAACAGTGGATTATTTAATTAAACCAGACGCTAAATGAGAAGTGTTTTAAAAACCTTTGCCATCGCATCATTTTCAAAAATACATTATAAATACGTGACTTCCCATGCGAAAACTTCATCATCCGCTAAGGGTCTAATATTTAGATTAAAGGATGCAAAACATGAACATGCGGCATTTCGTTGATCATTGCAGAAACATAATAATGCGTGTGCTGGAAATTAATGTATTTTTCTGAAACTTGTTTGAAACGCCTAGTGACGTTGCTCCTCCAAATAAGAAAAAAAATATCGTGTTTCAATTTCCCATCCTTTATTCTTAACATTAGACCCTGCCAGATGAAGTTTTGCCGCATCGCATTTATCCTGGTTTTTTTTCTAAGAGAGGAGTTCTAGATAACCTGTTAAACAATAAATGAATGACAGTAAATTGTTAAAGGTTTTTCAGATGAGCTAACCCACTCAAAAAAAGAAAAAAACAAACAAATACACTCTTTTTTTAAAAGGGAAAATTAAATATAGCTTCGTGAATCACACCGAGTAAGGCATCTTTCCCTGTCTTTCTATTCAAGTTGTTTGAATAATGTGACAATGGAAAACACACCACTCTGAACTGCTTCCCTCCAACTTTTCCCATCAGCACACAGCAAATAATAGTGCACCCGCTCTGTCCTCTTTCCTCTCAGGGGAACCAGGAAAGCCTGGCACAAACAAGCCCTTACTAGGCCCTCCTGGGCCTAAAGGACAACAAGGAGCTATAGGTAAGACTGGAGCCCAGGGACCTCAAGGCGCCAAAGGAGAAAAAGGACAAAACGGGACTGCAAAGTCGGGTGTGAAGTATGTTCGATGGGGAAGGACCACATGTCCCAGTGGTGCTCAGATCGTCTATAAAGGTATATAAAGTTCCTTGAACGATTTAATTCAACGATTCCTAACATTTCGCAATACCACTCAACTAAGATTCACACTTCGTTTTCTTCAGGTTTGGGTTGTTGTGATAGAATTCTTATTTTTTTTTCTTTTCTTGGTGGTCACAGGAGTTGTCATGAGAGCAGAAAACGTTATAAAGGAATAGTAAAATATCACTCAAACGGAAATACTGATCTCGCTAAAATAAAGACTGAGGGAAAACATAGAATGACAAATAAGGCTAAAAATCCCTGATGAATTCTTTTCGAGATGTAATTTATTAGGGAATGAGAGCTGTTTTTTTATCTCCAAGCAAGATGTGTTTTACATATCCCTTTCACGTTTCAGGGATAATTGGCGGTGGATACTTCAACCACTACGGTGGTGGATCCAACTACCTTTGTCTTCCTCACAATCCAAAGTACGACAAGTACAATGATGGTAACCAGGAATCAGGATACATTTACGGCACTGAGTATCAAGTCCATCAATACAACGGAGACCCTTTTAAGAGAAATCTCCATGATCATGACGCACCCTGTGTTGTCTGCTTTGTGAAGTCACGTGGTTCAATGCTGATGATGCCCGCAAGGAATGACTGTCCATCTGGATGGACCGAGGAGTATCAAGGGTATCTGATGACTGAACATTATACTCACAAACATTCAAGTGATTTCATCTGTGTTGATGGTGATCCAGAATATGTTCCTGGTAGCCATGCTAACAAAAATGGTGCCTTGCTGTATCCCGTGGAAGGCTTTTGTGGTTCACTTCCCTGTCTTCCATATGTCAGCGGTCGAGAGTTGACATGCGCCGTCTGCACCAAGTAATGAAAGAAAAGGGAAGGCTTGAACAGTAGTTGATTTGCATTAGAACTAAACAGAAACTAAATGAAATATCAATCGCTAGCAAGCCAGAGAGCAAATGTAGAGTAAGGGGGCAAAACAATAAACTTGTTGATCTTAATGAGTCTTGTAATACACGATTATGTTCAATTCGATCCACTAATCAGCATCCTACAGCTGAGATGTCTTGGAACAAGTGCCCTCTTCGATTGGTACCGAATATACTAAACATTTTTAGATGTACTCAAGTCTTCTTACAAAACTCAGTAGAAATTGATCCTCCACAGCAAGTCCATTTTCATTAATTAATTGAAATTTCTCCGACAAATCAAATTAGACCACATTGGTATGAAACCCAAGGTTGACCCCAATGGAACGAAAATACGCAGGCATTTGAACTTACCTAACCTAGATAACAGACAATCTTTCCTCCCTTGTACCCATTCTTTTTCTAAGTGACACCGTCCTGGGTATGTATTTTCATGTGCCTCTTCCAACAACCTAGAATTGAGTGGTACAAGAGAGGAAAGGATTGTCCATCTGTCTGGTTTAGGTACCAGGTAGACCTCTTTCATAATGGCGGCCCAAGAAAATATCCTTTCGCTTTAATGCTAATTAGCCTTTGTAGCGTCGCTACAACGAGCAAATTTCAAAACAATATTTGTTTCAAAATGAGGGCAGTAGGTCTAATTAACACAAATACAAAGGAATGAAAAAGTGGTCGCCATTTATGACAATGACACTTTCACCCTGTTTTAGTACAACAAAGATTTCTCAAATACCTCAACCTGTGACATCTTAGCATAAAATTTACCATGAAATTCGAAGAAAAGCATAAAATTCCGTTTTTGACGGCCTTGTCAAACGCGAGCAAAATCATACATATGTTTCAACGATGACCAAGTACAGGAAGAAACTATTCACCGGCCTTTACATGAAATGGGACTCGACTCGACTCCTTCACACCACGAAAGCACGAGGTTAATTTAGTTCGCACCTTGACCTATCGTTGTTTTCGTATTTGTTCTGATTCCTCTTTATGCGTTCTTGCCTTTAGTTAATGAAATTGAAAAACTATTATTACAAAATGGGTATCCTACAGCCAAGTGAAGCGTTCAAATCCTGTCGCAACATCCTCAAGAAAAAATTCATTCTGGTTTTACCCTAGCTATTTAGGTTTAAAGAAAAAAAATGTCTCGCGAAATGTAAATTCTTGTATTGATAGTTTCTATGAATTCGTTAATTAGGGTTGTTTTTCAAAATAATAGACGAGTTCACGCTCTTGATTGCATCATGGGTAATCAGGACAACATGGCGGGAAATTCAAAGGTTTGTATGGAAATTCGAAGCAAAATATACTGTTCATGACTCAACTTTATAGACTTTCTCCTTCATAAACCAAACAAATAAGTTCATGTTTACAACTACTGAGATGAACTAGACTTGGTATCCGTTGTTTGGAATTCCTAAATATTGCTTTTTTTGTCTCCATACATTCTCTGTAATTTTGTGCCTTTGGAATTAAATGAAATATATGGCAGAAACTCTTTTAATAAAATGATGTCTACAACATCCATTCTCTCCAAATTTATTTTGCCGCAAATTTATTCTGCGCATATCTTCTGTTTTGGAAAACAAAAAACCCAAAATTGCATATTATGAACACTTTTCATCGTTTTGAACTTCCTTACAAACCTTTGAATTTCTCTCCATCTTGCCCTGATTACCCATGATTCCTTTAAAAAAAATCAGATTTTCCACTAATTTGAATGCCAAGTTGTTATCGGACAGTTCAATAAGCCAATCACATTCAAAATTTGCAGTTTAAATCAACCAATCACAACTTTGGGATCAATCACCATAGAAACAGTGTACAGGCTCATGGCGCAGAATGGCCGGACATCATTGATATGCAGGCGTTAAGATCTTAAGAGCATAATAGCATCGCGTGAAATTTAATGACTGATGGTTGAATACTAAATCAAATTTCCAATAGTTTCTCTAGGTTTCGCAAATACTTTTGTTCTTGGGCCATCGTAGTTTGATCAAACACAAGACACAAACAGCAGTGATAAACATATTAAACTTGTTCATTTTGATTATAACTAGACGTTTCGTATGTGCCCTACATACACTTTCAAAAGTAACCGTAACCGTTTGAAAATGGCTACCGCGTACACACCGTTCGGCTCTGCACACACCCTTTTAAAAAGCCAATCAGAATAAAGTCAATGTCTAACGAAGACAAATGAAGCAGTAACACTGTATTTAAATCATGCAAATTCATGCAAATTTATGTAAATGCGAGTCTCCTGCTCAAAGGCTCGTTCTAAAAATGGAAAGATACGCGCAAAGGTTGACTCGAAGATCTACTGCATATGGAGGCTCCTACTAATGGGCTTCTGGTAATACGTAGTGATAATGAACGCATTGTATTAAGCAATAAGGGCGTTTCATATGGTTACATGACATTGCTGTTATGTGAGAGAGTGTTGTGGAGGCAATCCTTCTAACTGAGTACAATCTCTTGAAAGTGTTTAAGCTGCTTTGAGCAGCTTCATTCACTTTACAGAGATTAAAAATGGGGTGAGAGATACAAGCAACTAAAAACGAAATATAGGGTGTTTTTGGATAACTGTCGTGTTGCTATGGCGACGTATGCGTCATGATAATGAACGCATCGTGTTACTGAAGCAACAAGGGCGTTTCATATGGTATCATGACATTGCTGTTATGTGATACAGTGCTGTGGAGGCAATTCTTTTAATAGTACATTCTCTTAAAAGTGCTGTAACTGCTTTAAGCCATCTTAAGTTCCGTCGCTATTGAGGTGTGTTTTGGGGAAATTTCGTCGCGAATTTGTTAAAGAATACTCCATGTAAATTGCAGATAGCATGGAGCTAAAATAGATCCTACTCACTTCTTCATTTCGTTTATTCTTTGTAGATCATGTGACAATACTTAAGAGAGAACTTTCTGCCGTAACAAATCTATATATTTAAAGTGAGAGAAGTGATCCTCGCACTTTAAGTCCACCTAAACCAAAAAATATACTTTTCTCTTAAAAAATTAAGCGTAGTTTTTGGGAGCATTCTGACGCCAATGTTTTTTTCCGACTGCCTAAATACTAGATTTTCTGTGCCCCTTTAAAACTTCCGTTTCAGGAAATCACAAACCGCGCAAAAGAGGTCTGGGAAGAGCGATGGTAGTGACGTCAGATTGACAGCCCACAGGATACAAGCTTCACCAAACTCGTTCTCTGGGGACCCTGGGAACGAGGTGGAAGCTTTATTTGCTTTCTCCTTGATAAAGAAGTTCTTTTAACGTAACGTTAAAAATGTCTTGCCCCTCGTCAGATTCTGACGCTGGTCATTTTTCCGAAGACTCGAAAATGGATTACGACATAGAAATGGAAGACGATGGTCATGATTTATCTCCATCGAGATCATATAGCCTCGAGCGATGAAGATATCATCGCCTTTGCTGACGACCCAAAGGCTGACAAGGAATGGACTGCCAATTACGAAAAAGGAAAAACAAGCTGACAAAGCACTAGAACGACAACTGAAGGCCGATAAATTTGAGGGAAACGTTGAAGTGGCTTATATAGTGGGAATACTTGCGTATTCTGCATGGTGATCTCTGTGCGCACCTACCGAGACTGCTTTCGTTGATTGTATGTTTCTTGTTTGGCTGTTACTTCTTGCATCGACAGTTCATCATGATTTGTTCCTTTTATTCATTCGTTGACTTCTGTATTGTGTAGGTGCAAGTGTGGAAATTGTCACACTCTCGATTTTCTTCAAAACATTAGCGAGTACTATTGCTGCAGGGAGTTGGAAGGCTGTTTAGAGTCTTGTGAAAGTGACCTTGTCCTTCAAAATGTTGGCCCCGGCGTTAAATTGTCCTGTGTGATTCAACATCCCAGGATTTGAACCCGTTTGCCTTCAGAAATGGAGTCTTAAGTTAAAAGCCGGAAATTGAGGCAAAGCAAGAGGAAAGCAAATGTATCAACAAACAGGAGACGAAGCAAGGTGAGCGGTGAATTTGTTTTTCTTTTTTTGGCTAAGATATGGTTTACAAATAGAGTACATGTTCTGTACTGCTGGTGTATTTGATTTAATATCTGATTTTATCTTTGCTTCGTTTCTTTTTATTGCTTCCACTTCCATTTCTCTTATCACTTGAGTCTTCTGCCATGAGAATCGTTTAATTAAACCGCGGCCTTTCATATTTGTGTTGTCACGTTTGATCAAAAGCGGTCCAAACGTCGAGTAAAGGCCTCTCTTTTAAAATTCTTTAAGCACAAACTGAACCCATCTTCTTCGACGTTTCGTAATCTTATGGCGATTGCCGTCAAAATACGGTATCAGGAAATGAAGCCTTATACCGCCTTTTAAACTTCTGGTATTGTGTCATCCTGCTGCTTCGCATGTAAGCTGCATTCAAAAAATCCGCAGAGAAGTCAAATTTTGACCTTTTAATTGCAGCTAGACCCATACCTCTCTTGTCTCGGTAGCGCGGCTAACATGGCAGTATTTTTCCGTTAATTTTATACGTATTCAACAACAGATCGTTTCTCTTATAACTTGAGCTTTCTGCAAGGAGAATCGTATTAGAAATAGGTGTTTAATGAAACGTCTTCCATATTTGTGTTGTCACGTTTGATCAAAAGCGGTCTAAACGTCGAGTGAATTCCTCTGTTTTGAAATGTTTCGAGCACTGTGACAAACTGAACCAATCTTCTTCGACGTTCATGGCTTCATGGCGATTGTCGTCGAAAAACGGTATCATGAAATGAAGCCCTATAGCGCCTTTTAAATTTCTGGTATTCTTGCATTCTGCTGCTACGCATGTAAACTGCAGTCAAAAAATCCACATTGAACAAGTCAAATGTTTAGAAAACTCTGGCTTTTATGTCACAATAGCAGCTAGGCCCATATCTGTCTTGCTTCGGTAGCTAGTGCGGCCAACAGAGCAGTATATGGGCCAACATGTCGGAGTTTACCGCAAATTTTACGTATTGAACAGACCATCAAATATCGAGAAATAAACCAAATCAAAAAATCGTTTCCGCCAAAATGCCCCTAAATTCACGCTAATATATTTTTTTTTTTGAGAATCTTCAGTGGTGAAGCGGAAAGAAGCGCTTCCGATAAAACAGAAGCTCCGGGTTCGAATCTAATGCACGGATATGATTTTTTAATTTCCTTATTTTCTGTGCTACCACAAGTCCTGGGACACAGTGTCCTAAATTGACGATGACAGTAAATTCTATTCAAAGCTAATTACGAATTAACGATAATCGTTAATTTAGAGAAGAGCTCATGTTGGAAGTAGTAAATAGGCCTTTTTCGATATATTAAAAGAAAGGAGAGGTTTAATAGAGGACAAAAATGTTAAGCGAGAACAATCGGCTAGCGTGAAAACACGCCCAAAGACGATGGAAAATGGATGATATGCAAATATTTTTCACATTCATTCCAACGTGTTTCTCTTGGTTTTGTCCTCGCTGACTCACTATCAACCCGAATATTTTGATATTTCGAAAATGGCCCATTTTGTTGGGCTCCCGTGCCGGCAGCGGGTTATCATGAGACGAAATTGCGAGAAGTTATCCTCGCACACTTAACTTAGCAATTGTCTTATCATGACACCTGAAAAATTCAGGAGGCTTCAACGGAAATTTTCGCACCCGAGACACATTCATGCTTGATCGCCAAAAACAAAATTAAGTTTTAAAATCTCCTTTGTATCGTGATATGATCTGTGTGTTCGGAATCAAATGTGTAATGGAATAAGACCAGTCTGAGCATCGTGTAACGGGAGGCGGATGGGTCATAACATCTTCTGAAATAAAAGTTCACACAAGTAGAATTTTTATTCCAATACGAACTAGTGAACTTCCTATGGCGTTTGTATGTAAACACTCTCTTTCCTGCCCCTATATATTCCTTCAACACTTTCGTAATTTTTTACAGTGAGAACTGAGCATCATGCATACTCGAGACTGAAGCCCCGCGCAAATGAAAGGCTTCAAGGTCCTTCAACATTTGCTTCAACATCCGTTCGATTTTGTTGAAGAGCGATGTTGAAACCTTTCGCCTAATGACAACTGTTTACGCTGTTGTGCCGCATTACAATCAAAGAAATTATTTTAATCCCCTGAATTGCTGTTAAAGGCGATAGCTCGTTTTGACTCAAAAAAAATGTGGACTCTTGAAGATCGTACGATATCACGGCAAAGGCGCGTTTACACGACAGAGCAAAAATGGCACGGGTCCGATAAAAAGTGGAACGGTTCCAATCATGTTGTAAAGAAACAGTGAACTTTTATCCTTTCCGCTACGGAACCATAGGCGCCTATGATCCCGTAGCGGAACGGATAAAAATTCACTGTTTCTTTACAAAACTGAATGGAACCATTCCACTTTTTATCGGACCCGTGCCATTTTTCCTCTGTCGTGTAACCGCACCTCAAAATTGTGATGATCTGCCTTCTGTTGACCTCGTTTGTGTACTTTGTCAACGGCGAAGAAAGTTATATTACTCGAAATCACCCGCTTCAAGTTCTCTTTCGCTTTAGTTCACTCAGTGAAACTTTTCTTGCCAGTTGACCCATCAGTTCTAAACGTTTACGTTCATTTCAGTCATAAAGTCGACCAATAAATCCCGATGCAACAGTGATTTGTTAATTTGGTAGCTGTACACTTGGTAATATTGTGTTGACTTGAATTTATCACAGTCAATTTTCATTGTAAATACAACTCTTACCACTCAGCCTATCTTTATTCGTCGTGATTCTATTCATCCATTCCCATTATGTCATCAACTGGCATATTTTGCTGTTTTTTTGCGTTATTAAAATCATGCCAATAGAGCCCTTTCATGTTACAAAATTTACCTCTGCTGTTCCCGTTTCAGTGCTGCTTTAGGAATCCCCAAACCTCAAATCATACACCATAGCACGAGAGGAACCACTAACTCAGTGAGTACACTAAAAGGCCACCCTTCCCATGCAAAACTGTTACAAAGGGAAGGGGAATAAAAAGAGCCCCACAAAATCTGTTTTGATGTTTATAACCGTTATTGCTTTCATACTGTAAATGAATGTAAATAAAACGTAAGAAAGTTTTGTATTGCTAATGTACCTTTGAGAGGAAGACAGCGACGCTAACGAAAGCTTGAAAAATGAATCAACATTTTCTGACGCTATCGTAGACCTGTTTGCCGTCTATATCCCGCACTGTTCGAGTATCACAATATCGGCGAAAATGCTCCAAGTGTATTGTATTGAAAGAATTCGTTATTGAAGTAAATATGGAGAATGAAGGATTGCTTGGAAGTATGTTCACGTTGTCGTCAAAACTTCATCGATTGAATGTAGTTACATTTATTCCTATTTTACTTTATTAGGGACTTCAACATCTACGAAGGCGACGAACTGAAAACATCACCTCAAAATATAAACTTTGCGCTTTCGTAAGAGTTCCGCGATTATTCTGTCTCGTTCATGTCATGAGGCGAAGTATCCTAAAACTCAATTGAAAACGAACGCTTCCTCACGTTATTGTCAAAACCCGGCTCAAATTTCGTGATTTTATGTCGCAAAGTACTGGCAGAAATACGTGATAACAAGTACCCACTACGTTTATTTTTTCTCTTTTAACCAAATGATATACGTTACGTTCTCTTTACTCTGGCCTTCGTCGTTTCTTAAACTCTGCTTTACTTTCTTGTTTTCCAGAGGACGGAAAAGAAATCTGTTGAGAAATATATGCTCCAACTGCAGCACGCCTTTTTGCGGCATTAAAACCTAGTTTAGGACGAGTCGCTGTTTCTGTTGCATCCTCGTCCTTGCCAAAGCTCTTTGTTATGGACAAATGAGACATAAGTACATCATTTACGACATGTTTGCGTACGTTTCATCTTATTCAAACTGACAACCGTTCATGCTAAAGGTTAAGGACGGATTTTCATCGCATGTACAGACCAAATTTCATTCGGCATATCAACTTTTCCAGTTCTTCAACAAATGACCCAATTGTTTCTATCAACAACCAGAGCATTTTAATTCTAACACTGAATTCACTTGGCTTACAGAAAGATCCTTGGGGAGCGAAGACATTAAATCGCCGAAAGCTTATTAAATATGTCACTCTAGCTTTTCTGTATTCTTTGGTTCAAGAGAAAGGTACAGACACTTCTAAATCCGTCGTCTTATAGGTAAGAACGCTGCTCTAAGAACTGTAATATGTCAACAATGTATGCGCAAGATCGGCGCTCTCTGTTGCACAGACCGTCGGCGTCAATTAAGTCAGATGTAGAATGTTATTTTTACAGTACCCTACATGGACAAATTGAAAAGTTATTGTCAGATGCTCGCGACCTCCCGGCATAACCTAAAATTTGCTCAGTTCACGTCGTCGTCGTCAGGCCGAGAACGGCAATTGGCATGGAAACACGCTTCCAAAACTACGGTTTGAAAACAGTTAATGATGAAGCACTGTCATTTCCTGCTGTTAGATTTCATAACCTTTTGCTAGTCTTTCAGAAAAGCCAACCGAGCAAAGTTACTTTGAAACCACGTGCATTTATCATCATCCTAGAAATATTTATATGCAAATCTGTCTGAGCAGTCCAACTGTTCATGGGGAATATTTCAGGGTTGCGGTCCCATTAAAGGCAAAGCTTGTTTTCCTTGGCTATCGCTTAGAGTTTCTTAGTCACAAAAATATTGTTATTCCACTTGGATGTAGATTGATTGTGTACACCAGGTGAAAATAATTTTCAATCCGTTGACTGACATATTGACATTTACGCGCGTGACTCTTTGTTCAGTCAAAAGCATCTCAGTTGTAAACGCGAAAAAGTTCAAGCTTGTATCTTTGTGAAGCTCTCTGCAGAATCAATAAAACTTCTTTCTTGTGATTCAGCTAAGGTATATTTATTTCGTTTCTCCAACTTGATACTCCACTTGTACCGAAGGCAGTGATCAAAGAAGACCATTTCGTCAGCTATGAAGTACCCGCGAATGAAAACCCCTTGTGGTGGCTTGCGTTTCCTTGTTTTGTTAATGATTTGCTTCACCATTTTGGTCCACATCTCAGCCATGGATGATCAGCGTCCAAATAATCACGATGTCCATGCAACTGGACATAAGACTGAGTCGATGCTGTTTCGCGAACGGAGAAGAATTAAGAAAAACACCACTCAAAACCCACAGGACATTGAAAAACGAGTGAAAATCCTTGAAGAGAGGTTTGTCCTCGATAATTTATAGCTGATTATCCTCCCAATCTCAAATATAACGTATTGTCATCTCTCCGGTCGAGACTGAGTAATCTTTTCAATTTTTTCTTGATTTGTTCATTGTTTCCACTGGTGTATTTTCGCGAAATAAGATCCATGATGCTAAAAAGTGCTTCGTCGAGTCTCCTGACCACCAAAATAATTTGATAACATTCCTATACAATTGGGCTTCATGCGTTAGCAGTTTGTTTACACTTCAATCAATAATTTTCAGAAATAAAATTTCAGCTCGAAATTGATTTTAGCAAAGGCTAAAACTTCCTTCAGAAACTTGGTATCTCTTAATTATTTTTGTTTCTAGCAGTATTAAAATGTTGCCGGTTAATTTAACTCCAAGGGAAATATAAAGTAAATGTGAAAATGATATACACAATAAATGAAATGGTGACAATGGAACCCAGTGGAAACTCGGAAAAATCCGAGCCCCTGATGGGAAATATTGCTGCAGTTTTAATTTCGTGCGTGTGTGTGAAATGTTCAGTAGAAGTGAATATGTCTGTCGATTTTTGCGCAGAAAGAGAAATTTAGTTCGCTAAAATTAAATTTATTATACCAATGAAGTCTCCTCGCAAAATTAAACTTGTTTAGAAAATACTCCGCTTGGAGGTATTTATCAAAACGATGGGGCAATGTAAACGCTTTGGAAAAAAATCAATAAAAGCCTCGAAGGAAAGAGCCATATCATGCAATTACGCGACTCCATGCAGGATATCATGTAAAATGTCAGCTCAAACGAAAATAAAATAAAATAAATCAAATCAAACCACTAGAAACTTCCACATATCTGCAGGGCTTGTTCCGATCAGATAGATCTAGTACGCAATCAAACGTTTGCATCATCTCTCCTAAACTCTTTAACATTTAACTCAACATGGACAGTCAGTTGTTCAGTTATATGTTCTTTCCCTAAAATATAATTATGCCTTTACCTGTTTGAGCTTGAGTACTCAGACATGACCATCTGATAAAAATCAACAATTCAGATGAATATCAACACTTCAATATATTTATTTTTTGTAGGCTTGATGCACTGATGCGGTCCCCTCCTCTGGGATCAAGTGGAGATTCTTACTCCTCACTTACAGCCTACCTATTGGGTTGGTATCAAACCCACCCATGATTATAAGATAATGATATTCAAAAGATCAGTTATTTCTCAGTTTTTTATTTATTAGAGACAAAACAGAAAATAAACTCTCCTCTGATTTGTAATGTTCATGCCAGTGCTTGAGAGCAACAAAATTCTGGCATAAAGATGTTTTGTTAGGTTATGTTTGTAAGGAAAGTAGTTCAAGGTTAAGATAACTGCCAACAACAATTTTTAAGGAATTACCGATTGGTGAACTCTAAGACACTGAATGCTTTTGTACCATTTTCATTCTCAAAGGAAAGAATATCCAAAACAAGGAAAAGATGGGACCTCCTGGACCCCCTGGTCCACCAGGGACACCAGGATTGGCTGGTAACCCTGGTTCGGATGGAAAAACAGGCCCCAAAGGTAAACGAAACTTTACACTCAGAGACCACGTGGAAATATATTATAACTGACTCAACTTTGATTCATAGAGCTGTCATAGATTTCGCTGTCGTCTGGTGAAACAGCTTTAACTGTGAAGAAGACACCCATAACTATTTCTTGTCTGATGCTTAAATTCTCCTGGAAATTATATAGGAAATTTAATTATTTAGGAGAAAGAGGCGTTTACATCAAAATTTGAGGCCGTTTGTGAGACACAGGAGTTAGCCCCATTTAATGTCTGTTCAAATCGACTTTAAACCTTTCCGTTATTACTGAAAAGAGAAAATTAGTCTCATTGGACCAACAGAGCCTGCAGTAAAGAAAGGAAATATCATCCGTTTTGGTCTCCATCACAGTTAATTGTATAGCATGGGAGAGCCCCTTATAGAGATCAAAAAGAAATCTAAAACTTGTCCAAACAGAGGATTATTTAATTAAACCAGACGCTAAATGAGAAGTGTTTTAAAAACCTTTGCCATCGCACCATTTTCAAAAATACATTATAAATACGTGACTTCCCATGCGAAAACTTCATCATCCGCTAAGGGTCTAATATTTAGATTAAAGGATGCAAAACATGCACATGCGGCATTTCGTTGATCATTGCAGAAACATAATAATGCGTGTGCTGGAAATTAATGTATTTTTCTGAAACTTGTTTGAAACGCCTAGTGACGTTGCTCCTCAAAAAAGAAAAAAAATATCGTGTTTCAATTTCCCATCCTTTATTCTTAACATTAGACCCTGCCAGATGACGTTTTGCCGCATCGCATTTATCCTGGTTTTTTTCTAAGAGAGGAGTTCTAGGTAACTTGTTAAACAATAAATGAAGGACAGTAAATTGTTAAAGGTTTTTCAGATGAGCTAACCCACTCAAAAAAAGAAAAAAAAACAAATACAATCTTTTTTTAAAAGGGGAAATTAAATATAGCTTCGTGAATCACACAGAGTAAGGCATCTTTCCCTGTCTTTCTTTTCAAGTTGTTTGAATAATGTGACTGTTTCGTTGATTAACATTTAATTCGTTATTGACCTTTGATTTTATTTGATTTTTCGCGTGATTGACAGTCGATGGCGTAATAGCTAAGTAAGTTGATCTTTCAGTTAGAATGACACATTTTAAGAAACGCGAAATAAGAGACAAAGGTCAACACCCGTTTTGTATCTTACGTTGAACATCGCTAACCTGTAGTTTTTTACTGTCCGATCTGCTGACCTGTTTTGCTGACCTGTGAATACTGAAATAAGTTTGACTGGATATCGCCACAGAAGTAAGTAGCTTTTTGTAACCGTTTGAATTTTGAGAATTATAATTTCCCATGCAATTTCATGAATCACTCGCATTAGGTTTCAATTCTCTCGAATTTTGTATCTTTCTTATAGATCGAATAAAACAACATAAAGACTATACGATTCCGTATCCAGTCATTCATCCGATAACCATTTTCCCTTGGAACAGTGACAATGGAAAACACACCACTCTGAACTGCTTCCCTCTAACTTTTCCCATCAGCACACAGCAAATAATAGTGCACCCACTCTGTCCTCTTTCCTCACAGGGGAACCAGGAAAGCCTGGCACAAACACGTCCTTACCAGGCCCTCCTGGTCCTAAAGGACAACAAGGAGCTGTAGGTAAGACTGGAACCCAGGGACCTCAAGGCGCCAAAGGAGAAAAAGGACAAAAGGGGACTGCAGAGTCGGGTGTGAAGTATGTTCGATGGGGAAGGACCACATGTCCCAGTGGTGCTCAGATTGTCTATAAAGGTATAAAGTCCCTAAAACAATTTAATTCAACGCTTCCTAACATTTCGTAATACCTCTCAACTAACATTCACATTTCGTTTTCTTCAGGTTTGGGTGGTTGTGATAGAATTCTGATTTTTTTTCCTTTCTTGGTGGTCACAGGAGTTGTCATGAGAGCAGAAAACGTTATAAAGGAATAGTAAAATATTACTCAAACGGAAATACTGATCTCTCTATAAATAAAGACTGAGGGAAAACATAGAATGGCAAATAAGGCTAAAAATCCCTGATGAATTCTTTTCGAGATGTAATTTACTAGGGAATGAGAGCTGTTTTTTGATCTCCAAGCAAGCTGAATGCGTTTTACATATCCCTTTCACGTTTCAGGGATAATTGGGGGTGAAGAACACCGACATCATGGTGGTGGAGCCAACTACCTTTGTCTTCCTCACAATCCAAAGTACGACAAGTACAAAGATGGTCACCAGATGGCAGGATACATTTACGGCACTGAGTATGAAGTCAGTCAATACAACGGAGACCCTTTTAAGAGAAATCTCCATGATCATGACGCACCCTGTGTTGTCTGCTTTGTGAAGTCACGTGGTTCAATGCTGATGATGCCCGCAAGAAATGACTGTCCATCTGGATGGACCGACGAGTATCATGGGTATCTGATGACTGAAAGATTTGATCACAAACATTCAAGTGATTTCATCTGTGTCGATGGTGATCCAGAATATGTTCCTGGTAGCCACGCTAGCAAAGATGGTGCCTTGCTGTATCCCGTGGAAGGCGTTTGTGGTTCACTTCCCTGTCTTCCATACGTCAGCGGTCGAGAGTTGACATGCGCCGTCTGCACCAAGTAATGAAAGAAAAAAGAAAGCTTGAAAAGTAGTTGATTTGCATTAGAACTAAACAGAAACTAAATGAAATATCAATCGCTAGCAAGCCAGAGAGCAAATGTAGAGTAAGGGTGCAAAACAATAAACTTGTTGATCTTAATGAGTCTTGTGTTACACGATTATGTTCAATTTGATCCACTTATCAGCATCCTACAGCTGAGATGTCTTGGAACAAGTGCCCTCTTCAATTGGTACCGAATATACTAAACATTTTAGATGTACTCAAGTCTTCTTACAAAACTCAGTAGAAATTCATCTTCCACAGCAACTCCATTTTCATTAATTAATTGAAGTTTCTCCGACAAATCAAATAAGACCCCATTGGTATGAAACCCAAGGTTGACCCCAATGGAACGAAAATACGCAGGCATTTGGACTTACCTAACCTCGAAAACCGACAATCTTTCCTCCCTTGTACCCATTCTTTTTCTAAGTGACACCGTCCTGGGCATGTATTTTCATGTGCCTCTTCCAACAAGAATGGGTACAAGAGAGGAAGGATTGTCCATCTGTCTGGTTTAGGTACGAGTATAGACCTCTTTCATAATGGCGGCCCAAGAAAGTATCCTTTTGTTTTAATGCTAATAAGCCTTTGTAGCGTCGCTACAACGAGCAAATTTCAAAAGAATATTTGTTTCAAAATGAGGGCAGTAGGTCCACTTAACATAAACACAAAAGAATGAAAAAGTGGTCGCCATTTATGACAGTGACACTTCCACCCTGTTTGACAACAAAGATTTCTCAAATACCTCAACCTGTGACATCCTAGCATAAAATTTACCATGAAATTCAAAGAAAAGCATAAAATTCCGTTTTTAGACGGCCCTGTGAAACGCGAGCACAATCGTACACATGTTTCAACGATGACCTAGTACAGGAAGAAACTTTTCACCGGTCTTTACATGAAATGGGACTCGACTCGACTCCTTCACACCACGAAAGCACGAGGTTAATTTAGTTCGCATCTTGACCTATCGGTTGTTTTCGTATTTGTTCTGATTCCTCCTTATGCGTTCTTGCCTTTAGTTAATGAAATTGAAAACCTATTATTACAAAATGGGTATCCTTTGGGCAAGTGAAGCGTTCAAATCCTGTCACAACCTCCCTAAGAAAAAATTCATTCTGGTTTTACCCTAGCTATTTAGGTTTAAAGAATAAAAATGTGTAAATTCTTGTATTGATAGTTTCTATCGTTTCGTTAATTAGGGTTGTTTTTCAAAATAATAGACGAGTTCACGCTCTTGATTGCATCATGGGTAATCAGGACAACATGGCGGGAAATTCAAAGGTTTGTATGGAAATTCGAAGCAAAATATACTGTACATGACTCAACTTTATAGACTTTCTCCTTCATAAACCAAACAAATAAGTTCATGTTTACAACTGAGATTAACTAGACTTGGTATCCGTTGTTTGGAATTCCTAAATATTGCTTTTTTTTGTCTCCATACATTCTCTGTAATTTTGTGCCTTTGGAATTAAATGAAACGTATGGCAGAAACTTTTTAATAAAATAATGTCTACGACATCAATTCTCTCCAAATTTATTCTGCCGCATCATATTTTCTCTTTTGGAAAACAAAAAACCCAAAATTGCTTTTTGTGAACACTTTTCATTTTTTTGAACTTCCTTACAAACCTTTTAATTTCTATCCATCTTGCCCTGATTACCCATGATTCCTTTAAAAATACTTAGATTTTCCACTAATTTGAATGCCAAGTTGTTATCGTTTAGTTCAATAAGCCAATCACATTCAAAGTTGCAGTTTAAATCAACCAATCACAACTTTGGTTTCAATCACCATAGAAACAGTGTACAGGCTCATGGCGCAGAATGGCCGGACATCATTGATATGCAGGAGTTAAAATCTTATTAGCATAATAGCACCGCGTGAAATTTAATGACTGATGGTTGAAACTTATAGGTCACTTTGGAAAATATCATAATACTCTTTGCATAAGCATTGTTTCCAGTTTCTCTTGGGACTTACAATGGTCCCAAGAGAAAACAAAAACAATGCTTATGCAAAATTTGGGGGGACAAACAAAGAGTATTCTGGTATTTTCCAAAGTGGCTGGCCAAACTCCTCTCCTCAAGCTCAATTTAAGGAGCGTATCTGGTCACAAATTTCAACTTGTAAGCTGCAAAAAAAAAACGAGACGTTCATAAAGCAAAAGAAACCTATAGAAACTATTGGATCTTGTATTTAGCATTCGAAGGATTTTTGAGAAAGTTTATATGGGAATTTAAAAATGTCGTATGCGCATAGATAAATTTTCGTTTTTTATTCATGTTATTGTCAACTTGTAAGCTACAAAGTTTGGTAATTTAGTAAGTTCAAATATTGAGTTAGAATGGTTTGGAATAGCGAAAGCGATTTGCTTGGAAATTTTGATTTACTGTGATTACCCCGAGCTAATGAGCCATTTTTCTCATAAATATGCAATTTTTTCATATATCCGCGTCATTGAAGCTTGCCTTAGCGCCGCCCCCTGAGTTCCCTTGAGGGTAAGGGTGCACTTTCCAGTTTACTCGTTTTTAATGCAATCTCTCACGAACACTCACGATCGCCGCCGATGGTAGAAGGGGCGTTTAATTACACGACATCAACTTTTTACAAGAATTCCTGTAAAGGAATGCTTTAGCAATTTGAAGGTGTAACTGATTTCTCCCTATTTACAGCGACTTAACTTAAAACGACTGCTTTATATGGAAGCAATGAGATTTATTTGTTGCGTGATCTTAAAAGGATGCACTTATTGTTTCGCAGCGTACCATTCGACAAAAAGTGAAATTTTTATCTAACAGTAACTGTAATAAGTTACATCGATTCAGATCGCACGACGATCAAGACAGCGAAGACAGAGTTGCGCGTCAATTAGTTCAAGTCACGCGCCATTCTCCGCACCGGTTGAGTCTCGCAAGCTAATTGAAGGTCACTTTTGGCTGTCTATCGCCATAGTTCTTGTACTCAGTGTGGCTACATGCAGTCCCAATTACTGCTGCTGTAGGGCTGTCTAGTCGTAAAGGCAACCCCAGAATAAATACTCTTGGATGTGCCGAATGAAGCAATGCGGCACACCTAAAGGCTATGTGATGTATTTGCATTTCATGGAGTATCGTCAGGTGAAAACGGGTTTCGGCCAGCTAAATCAATGCAAAATACACAACCTCAGGCATGTGATCTCTGATGTTTGTTTAAGATCCATACTATCTTTTAGAGCATCTTTTCTTCATCAAAACCTTTCCGTCTTCAAGGATATAAACGTAAGGGTCATATAAGCCGCCGGGAGGGACGGGGATAAATTGTGGAGGGACTTTTATGTTCAGCCGGACTTAAAACGGTATGATGGTTAAGAAGTAATTTGACATGGATTTAACGTGGCTCACACCAGGTTCAGTCTTTTAAAGATACTGTACTGCTAAAAGTATTGACTTAAAAACAACATTGTTTCCTATAACGGCGGTGTTATGATTGGAGCATATGAAACGTGAATTATTGCTCTACAAGATAAGATCATTATTGTTACGTAATTGTTACCAAAGAGGCAAGAAATCCCTCCAAAACTACCCTATATTTTACCTGCATGTATCTCTAAAACGAACTCGTTGACCTTCATTTTTCATTGCTGATTAGCTGGCCGTGGTAAAACGATCTGCATTCTTTGGAGAAGATGTAGAGCCACCTTAACTGCTCTTCTTCTTTGGAGACCCAAAAATGTAGATGATGTAGAGCCATCTTAACTGCTCTTCTTCTTTGGAGAAGATGTAGAGCCACCTTAACTGCTCATGCTTTTTAAGGTGTCTCTGAATCCACTGGACCCGGAGCCCATGAGTAGGAGCTTGCCTCTCTCATACACGCCCTTATGAGTCAACCTTTGCGCGTGACTTTCAATTTTTAGAACGCCACGAGTTAGTTGCTCCTGCTCTGCACACACTGTTTTAAAAGGCCAATCAGAATAAAGTCGTTGTCCAACGAAGACAAATAAAGCAGTAACACTGTATTTAAATCGTACAAATTGTGGTAAATTTATGTAAATACGAGTCTCCTGCTCAAGGGTTCGTTCTAAAAATAGAAAGATACGCGCAAAGGTTGACTCAAAGATCTACTGCATATGGAGGCTCCTACTAATGGGCTCCTGGTAATACGTAGTGATAATGAACGCATTGTGTTAAGCAATAAGGGCGTTTCATATGGTAACATGACATTGCTGTTATGTGATACAGTGTTGTGGAGGCAATCCTTCTAATAGTACAATCTCTTGAAAGTGTTTAAACTGCTTTGAGCAGCTTCATTCACTTTACAGGGATTAAAAATGGGGTGAGAGATACAAGCAACTAAAAACGAAATATAGGTGTTTTTGGATGACTGTCGTGTTGCTATGGTGACGTATTGCGTCATGATAATGAACGCATCGTGTTACTGAAGCAACAAGGGCGTTTCATATGGTATCATGACATTGTTGGGCTCCTGGACATTGCTGTTATATGATACAGTGCTGTGGAGGCAATTCTTCTAATAGTACATTCTCTTGAAAGTGCTGAAACTGCTTTGAGCCATCTTAAGCTCCGTCGCTATTGAGGTGTGTTTTGGGGAAATTTCGTCGCGAATTTGTTAAAGAATACTCCATGTTAATTGCAGATAGTATGGAGCTAAAATAGATCCTACTCAATTCTTCATTTTCAGGAAATCACGACCGCGCAAAAGAGGTCTGGGAAGAGCGATGGTAGTGACGTCAGATTGACAGCCCACAGCATACAACCTTCACCAAACTCGTTCCCAGGGGACCCTGGGAACCAGGTGGAAGCTTTATTTGCATGCTTTCTCCTTGATAGGGAAGTTCTTTTAACGTAACGTTAAAAATGTCTTGCCCCCCGTCAGATTCTGACGCTCGTCATTTTTCCGAAGACTCGAAATGGATTACGACATAGAAATGGAAGACGATGGTCATGATTTATCTCCATCGAGATCATATAGCCTCGAGCGATGAGGATATCATCGACGACCCAAAGGCTGACAAGGAATGGACTGCCAATTACGAAAAAGGAAAAACAAGCTGACAAAGCACTAGAACGACAACTGAAGGCCGATAAATTTCAGGGAAACGTTGAAGTGGCTTATTTAGTAGGAATACTTGCGTATTCTACATGGTGATCTCTGTGCGCACCTAGCGAGACTGCTTTCGTTGATTGTATGTTTCTTGTTTGGCTGTTACTTCTTGCATCGACAGTTCATCATGATTTGTTCCTTTTACTCATTCGTTGACTTCTGTATTGTGTAGGTGCAAGTGTGGAAATTGTCAATGTCGGTTTTCTTCAAAACATTAGCGAGTACTATTGCTGCAGGGAGTTGAAAGGCTGTTTAGAGCCTTGTGAAAGTGACCTTGTCCTTCAAAATGTTGGCTTCGGCGTTAAATTGTCCTGTGTGATTCAACATCCCAGGATTTGAACCCGTTTGCCTTCAGAAATCATGGGAGTCTTAAGTTAACAGCCGGAAAATGAGGCAAAGCAAGAGGCAAGCAAATGTATCAACAAACAGGAGACAAAGCAAGGTGAGCGGTGATTTTATTCTTTATTTGGCTGAGATATGGTTTACAAATAGAGTACATGTTGTGTACTGCTGGTGTATTTGATTAAATATCTGATTTTATCGTTGCTTCGTTTCTTTTTATTGCTTCCACTTCCATTTCTCTTATAACTTGAGCCTTCTGCCATGAGAATCGTTTAATTAAACGCCTTTCATATTTGTGTTGTCACGTTTGATCAAAAGCGGTTTAAACGTCGAGTAAAGGCCTCTGTTTTGAAATTCTTCAAGCAAAAACTGAACCCATCTTCTTCGACGTTTCGTAATTTCATGGCCGGGCGATTGTCGTCAAAATACGGTATCAGGAAATGAAGCCTTATACCGCCTTTTAAACTTCTGGTATTGTAGCATCCTGCTGAGAAGAAGTCAAATGTTGACGTCACGATTAATTGCAGCTTGACCCATACCTCTCTTGTCTCGGTAGCGCGGCTAACGTGGCAGTATTTTGTGGCTAACTTTATACGTATTCAACAGTTCGTTTCTCTTATAACTTGAGCTTTCTGTAAGGAGAATCGTATTAGAAATAGGTGTTTAATGAAACTTCTTCCATATTTGTGTTGTCACGTTTGATCAAAAGCGGTCTAAACGTCGACTGAAGTCCTCTGTTTTGAAATGCTTCGAGCACTGTGACAAACTGAACCAATCTTTTTCGACGTTCATGTCTTCATGGCGATTGTCGTAGAAATACGGTAACATGAAATTAAGCCCTGTACCGTCTTTCAAATTGGTGGTATTGTTGCATTCTGCTACTACGCATGTATTCTGCAGTCAAATAATCCACATTGAACAAGTCAAATGTTTAGAAACCTCTGGCTTTTACGTCACAATAGCAGCTAGACCCATATCTCTTCTGTTTTTGTTTCGGTAGCTAGTGCGGCCAACAGAGCAGTATATGGGCCAACATGTCGGAGTTTTACCGCAAATTTTACGTTTTGAACAGACCATCAAATATCGAGAAATAAACCAAATCAAAAAATTGTTTGCGCCAAAATGCCGCTGGAGTCACGCTAATTTTTTTTTTGACAATCTTCAGTGGTGAAGCGGAAAGAAGCGGTTCCGATAAAATAGAAGCTCCGGGTTCGAATCTAATCCACGGATATGATTTTTTAATTTCCTTATTTTCTGTGCTACCACAAGTCCTGGGACACAGTGTCCTAAATTGACGTTAACAGTAAATTCTATTCAAAGCTAATTACGAATTAACGATAATCGTTAATTTAGAGAAGAGATCATGTTGGAAGTAGTTAATAGGCCTTTTTCGATATATTAAAAGAAAGGAGAGGTTTAATAGAGGACAAATATGTTAAGCGAGACAATCGGCTGGCGTGAAAACACACCCAAAGACAAAGGAAAATGGATGATATGCAAATATTTTTCACATTCATTCCAACGTGTTTCTTTTGTTTTTGTCCTCACTGACTCACTATCAACCCGAATATTTTGATATTTCGAAAATGGCCTATTTTGTTGGGCTCCCGTGCCGGCAGCGGGTTATCATGAGACGAAATTGCGAGAAGTTATCCCCGCACACTTAACTTAACAATTGTCTTATCATGACAAATGAAAAATTCAGGAGGCTTTAACGGCAATTTTCGCACCCGAGACACATTCATGCTTGATCGCCAAAAACAAAATTAAGTTTTCAAATCTCCTTTGTATCGTGATATAATCTGTGTGTTCGGAATCAAATGTGTAATGGAATAAGACCAGTCTGAACATCGTGTTACGGGAGGCGGATGGGTCATAACATTATTGTGGTGTTCACTTGTGAAATAAAACTTCACACAAGTAGAATTTTTATTCCAATACGAACTAGTGAACTTCCTACGGCGTTTGTATGTAAGCACTCTCTTTCCTGCCCCTATATATTTCTTCAACACTTTCGTAATTTTTTACAGTGAGAACCGAGCATCATGCATACTCGAGACTAAAGCCCAGGGCAAATGAAAGGCTTCAAGGTCCTTCAACATTTGCTTCAACATTCGTTCGATTTTGTTGAAGAGCGATGCTGAAACCTTTCGCCTAAAGACAACTGTTGACGCTGTTGTGCCGCATTACAATCAAAGAAATTATTTTAATCCCCTCAAATGCTGTTAAAGGCGATAGCTCGTTTTGACTCAAAAAAATTGTGGACTCGTGTACATCGTCCGATATCACGGCAAAGGCGCGTTAACACGACAGAGGAAAAATGGCACAAGTCCGATAAAAAGTGGAACGGTTCCAGTCATGTTTGAAAAGAAACATTGAACTTTTATCCGTTCCGCTACGGAACCATAGGCGCCACGGATGTTGAAGCAAATGTTGAAGTACCTTGAAGCCTTTCATTTGCGCGGGGCTTCAGTCTCGAGTATGCATGATGCTCGGTTCTCACTGTAAAAAATTATCAAAGTGTTAAAGGAATATATAGGGACAGGAAAGAGAGTGTTTACATATAAACGTCGTAGGAAGTTCACTAGTTCGCATTGGAATAAAAATTCTACTTGTGTGAACTTTCATTTCCCAAGTGAACACCACAATAATGTTATGACCCATCCACCTCCCGTTACACGATGCTCAGACTGGTCTTATTCCATTACACATTTGATTCCAAACACACAGATCATATCACGATAAAAAGGAGATTTGAAAACTTAATTTTGTTTTCGGCGATTCACTGTTTCTTTACAAAACTGAATGGAACCGTTCCACTTTTTATCGGACACGTGCCATTTTTCCTCTGTCGCGTAGAACGCACCTCTGTGATGATCTGCCTGTCGACCTCTCTCTGTTGACCTCTGTTGTGTACTTTGTCAACGGCGAAGAAAGTTATATTACTCGAAATCACCCGCTTCAAGTTCTCTTTTCGCTTTAGTTCACTCAGTGGAACTTTTCTAGCCAGTTGACCCATCAGTTTTAAACGTTCACGTTCATTTCAGTCATAAAGTCGACAAATAAATCCCGATGCAACAGTGATTTGTTAATTTGGTAGCTGTATTTAACTTGGTAATATTGTGTTGACTTGAATTTATCACGGTAAATTTTCATTGTAAATACAACTCTTACCACTCAGCCTATCTTTATTCGTCGTGATTCTATTCATCCATTCCCATTATGTCATCAACTCCTGGCATATTTTGCTGTTTTTTTGCGTTATTACAATCATGCCAATAAAGCCCTTTCATGTTACAAAATTTACCTCTGCTGTTCCTGTTTCAGTGCTGCGTTTGGAATCCCCAAACCTCAAATCACACACTATAGCACGAGAGGAACCACTAACTCAGTCACTACACTCAAAGGCCACCTTTCCCATGCAAAACTGCTACAAAGGGAAGGGAAATAAAAAGAGCCCCACAAAATCTGTTTTGATGTTTATAATCGTTATTTCTTTCATACTGTAAATGAATGTAAATAAAACGTGATAGAGTTTTGTATTGCTAATATAACTTTGCAAGGAAGACAGCGACGCTAACGAAAGCGTAACTTGAAAACATTTTCTGACGCTATCGTAAACCTGCTTGCCGTCTATATCCCGTACTGTTCGAGTATCACAATATCGGCGAAAATGCTCCAAGTTTATTGTATTGAAAGAATTCGTTATTGAAGTAAATATGGAGAATGAAGGATTGCTTGAAAGTATGTTCACGTTGTCGTCAAAACTTTATCGATTGAATGTGGTTACATTTATTCCTATTTTACTTTATTAGGGACTTTAACATCTACGACGGCGACGAACTCAAAACGTCAGCTCAAAATCTAAACTTTGCGCTTTCGTAAGTGTTCCGCGATTATTCTGTCTCGTTCATGTCATGAGGCGAAGTATCCTACAACTCAATTGGAAACGAACGTTTCCTCACGTTATTGTCAAAACCTCAAATTTGGTGATTTTATGTCGCAAAGCACTGGCAGAAATACGTGATGATAAAAGCTGATAAAACAAGTGCCGACTACGTTTATTTTTTTTCTTTTGACCAAATGATATACGTTGCGTTCTCTTTGCCCTGGCCTTTGTCGTTTCTTAAACTTTGCTTTATTTTCTTAAATGTATTGAGAAATATATGCTGCAACTGCAGCACGCCTTTTTGCGGCATTAAAACCTAGTTTAGGACGAGTCGCTATTTCCGTTGCATCCTCGTCCTTGCCAAAGCTCTTTGTTATGGACAAATGAGACATAAGTACATCATTTACGACATGTTCGCGTACGTTTCATCTTATTCAAACTGACAACCCTTCATGATAAAGGTTAATTAAGGATTTTCATCCCATTGTACAGACCAAACTTTATTCCGGCATATCAACTTTTCCAGTTCTTCAACAAATGACCCAATTGTTTCCATTTCAACAACCAGAGCATTTTGATTCCAACACTGAATTCACTTGACTTACAGAAAGATCCCTGGGGAGCGAAGACATTAAATCGCCGAAAGCTTATTAAATGTGTCACTCTAGCTTTTCTGTATTCTTTGGTTCAAGAGAAAGGTACAGACAGACAATTCTAAATCCGTCGTCTTATAGGTAAGAACGCCGCTCTAAGAACTGTAATATGTCAACAATGTATGCGCAAGATCGGCGCTCTCTGTTGCACAGACCGTCGTCAATTAAGTCAGATGTAGAATGTTATTTTTACAGTACCCTACATGGACAATTGAAAAGTTATTGTCAGATGCTCGCGACCTCCACATAACCTAAAATTTGCTCAGTTCACGTCGTCGTCCTCAGGCCGAGAACGGCAATTGGCATGGGAACGCGCTTCCAAAACTACGGTTTGAAAACAGTTAATGATGAAGCACTGTCATTTCCTGCTGTTAGATTTCATAACCCTTTGCTAGTCTTTCAGAAAAGCCAACCGAGTGCACTTATCATCATCCTAGAAATATTTATATGCAAATCTGTCTGAGCAGTCCAACTGTTCATGGGGAATATTTCAGGGTTTGCGGTCCCATTAAAGGCAAAGCTTGTTTTCGTTGGCTATCGCTTAGAGTTTCTTAGTCACAAAATATTGTTATTCCACTTGGATGTAGATTGATTGTGTAGACCAGGTGAAAATAATTTTCCTTCCGTTGACTGACATATTGACATTTACGCGCGTGACTCTTTGTTCAGTCAAAAGCATCTCAGTTGTAAACGCGAAAAAGTTCAAGCTTGTATCTTTGTGAAGCTCTCTGCAGAATCAATAAAACTTCTTTCTTGTGATTCACCTAAGGTATATTTATTTCGTTTCTCCAACTTGATACTCCACTTGTACCGAAGGCAGTGATCAAAGAAGACCATTTCGTCAGCTATGAAGTATCCGCGAGTGAAAACCCCTTGTGGTGGCTTGCGTTTCCTTGTTGTGTTAATGATTTGCTTTCCCAGTTTGGTCCACATCTCAGCCATGGATGATCAGCGTCCAAATAATCACGATGTCCATGCAACTGGACAAAAGACTGAGTCGATGCTGTTTCGCGAACGCAGAAGAATTAAGAAAAATACCACTCAAACCCACAAGACTTTGAAAAACGAGTGAAAATCCTTGAAGAGAGGTTTGTCCTCGATAATTTATAGCTGCTTATCCTCCCAATCTCAAATATAACGTATTGTCGTCTCTCCGGTCGAGACTGAGTAATCTTTTCAATTTTTTCTTGATTTGTTCATTGTCTCCAATGGTGTATTTTCGCAAAAAAAGATCCATGATGCCAAAAAGTGCTTCGTCGAGTCTCCTGGCCACCAAAATAATTTGATAATATTCCTATACAATTGGGCTTCATGCGTTAGGAGTTTGTTTACACTTCAATCAATAATTTTCAGAAATAAAATTTCAACTCGAAATTGATTTAGCAAAGGCTAAAACTTCTTTCAGAAACTTGGTATCTCTTAATTATTCTTGTTTCTAGCAGTATTAAAATGTTGCCAGTTAATTTAACTCTAAGGGAAATATTGCTGCATTTTCAATTTCGTGCGTGTGTGTGAAATGTTCAGTAGAAATGAATATGTCTGTCCATTTTTGCGCAGAAAGAGGAAATTTAGTTAACTAAAATTAAATTTATTATACCAATTAAGTGATTTTCCTTGCAAAACTTGTTGTTTAGAAAATACCCCGCTTGGAGGTATTTATCAAAACGATGGGGCAATGTAAACGCTTTGGAAAAAAAAAATCAATAAAAGCCTCGAAGGAAAGAGCCGTATCAATTACGCCACTCCATGCAGGATATCATGTAAAATGCCAGCTCAAACGAACAAAAAAACAAAATCAAATAAATGAAATCAAACCACCAGAAAACTTCCACATGTCTGCAGGGCTTGTTCCAATCAGATAGATCTAGTACGCAATCAAAAGTTTGATCATCTCTGTAAAACTCATTAACATTTAACTCAACATGGACAGTTGTTCAGTTATAGGTTCTTTCCCTAAAATATAATTACGCCTTTACCTGTTTGAGCTTGAGTACTCAGACATGACCATCTGATAAAAATCAACAATTCAGATGAATATCAACACTTCAATATATATTTTTTTTTTGTAGACTTGATGTACTGATGCGGTCCCCTTCTCTTGGATCAAATGGAGATTCTTACTCCTCACTTACAGCCTACCTATTGGGTTGGTATCAAATCCACCCACGATTATAAGATAATGATATTCAAAAGATCAGTTATTTCTCAGTTTTTTTATTTATTAGAGACAAAACAGAAAATAAACTCTCCTCTGATTTGTAATGTTCATGCCAGTGCTTGAGCGCAACATAATTCTGGCATAAAGATGTTAATTTCGTTAGGTTATGTTTGTAAGGAAAGTAGTTCAAGGTTAAGATAACTGCCAACAACAATCTTTAAGGAATTACCGATTAGTGAACTCTAAGACACTGAATTCTTTTGTACCATTTTCATTCTCAAAGGAAAGAATATCCAAAACAGTGGAAAGGAAAAGATGGGACCCCCTGGACCCCCTGGTCCACCAGGGAAACCAGGATTGGCCGGTATCCCTGGTTCGGCTGGAAAAACAGGCCTCAAAGGTAAACCAAACTCCACATTGCTCAGAGACTTCACTTCATAGAGCTGTCATAGATTTCGCTGTCTTCGAACTAATTCTGCCGGCCCAAAACCTCTCAAACTGTGAAGAAAGCACCCCTTTTGTGATGAATAAAACCATGCTGGCAATGGTATCATGATCAAATTTAACGTACAGGAGAAGGAGGTGTTTACAACGAAATTTGTGGTCGTTTCTGAGAGAAGGAGCCAAAACTAGGAAAAACATTAATCTATAGGTTAAAATCAACTTCAATTCTTTCCATCAGTGCTCAAAAAAAAGAACAAAAAAAATTAGTCTCATCTGACCAATGGAGTCTGCTGTGAACAGAGGAAATAAGTGATCTCTGGATCAGATCTATTACCGGCTCAGATTAGAACAAGTTTCAATCGAGTGTCGTGAAACCAACACCAATGCAAGTAATTACTTTGGCCAATCAAAAAGGAGGGAAACATGCCTTATTTCTTTGATTATTTCAGCAACATAATCAGGTGTGTGTAAAAATTATATAACTGTCTGTCACAGTGAATACCTTGTAAATGTTGCTCCAATAAGCAACGAAATGTCGTTTCTACCTTTTGCCCATCCTTTATGCTAAAAATTAGTCTCACACCGAGTTAAACATCTTCCCCGTCTTCTCTTTTGTTTGTGACCATGGAAAACTGCTCCCTTGCAACTTTTCCCATCAGCACACAAAAAATGATGATGACACATGCGAATGTACCTCTTTTCCCCACAGGGGAACCAGGAAAGCCTAGCACAAACACACCGTTACCAGGCCCTCCTGGTCCTAAAGGACAACAAGGAGCCCAGGGACCTCAAGGAGCCAAAGGAGAAAAAGGACAAAACGGAACTGGACAGTCTGGGGTGAAGTATGTTCGGTGGGGAAGGACCACATGTCCCAGTGGTGCTCAGATCGTCTATAAAGGTATAAAACTCGCTGAACAAGGCAATTGAACGCTTCCTATCACGGCAGGCATTCCGTGAAAAGCTTATTACATCAGTTGAAAATAGCAGCTGGCCCAAGCAATTACACTTACTTTGCTTCATGTTTTGGTGCCTGTGAGAAAATTCTTGAAGTCTCAAATTTTCCCTTCTTTATAGGTATAATAATAAGTCACAGGGGTCGTGGGGAGTAGAAAACGAATTACGCAAAAGGAACACGAATCAAAAGGAAATACTGATCTCGCTAAAAATAGACTGAATGAAAACATAGCATGGCAAAAGCGGCCAAAAGCCACAACATTGAGAATTCTTTCAGAGGTGTAATTTAGTTAGGAATTAGTACTTGTCTTTCCTCTCTGAGCAAGCTAAACGCGTTTTACATACCATTTCCACGTTTTAGGGATAATTGGGGGCGAATGGTTCAACAACAACGGTGGTGGAGCCAACTACCTTTGTCTTCCTCTCAATCCAAAGTACGACAAGTACAAAGATGGTCACCAGTATGCAGGATACATTTACGGCACTGAGTATGAAGTCAGTCAATACAACGGAGACCCTTTTAAGAGAAATATCCATGATCATGAAGCACTCTGTGTTGTCTGCTTTGTGAAGTCACGTGGTTCAATGCTGATGATGCCCGCAAGGAATGACTGTCCATCTGGATGGACCGAGGAGTATCATGGGTATCTGATGACTGCATATCATGGTTACAGACATTCAAGTGATTTCATCTGTGTCGATGGTGATGCAGAATACGTTCCTGGTAGCAGTGCTAACAAAGATGGTGCCTTGCTGTATGCTGTGGAAGGCGTTTGTGGTTCACTTCCCTGTCTTCCATATGTCAGCGGTCGAGAGTTGACATGCGCCGTCTGCACCAAGTAATGAAAGAAAAAAGAAAGCTTGAACAGTAGTTGATTTGCATTAGAACTAAACAGAAACTAAATGAAATATCAATCGCTAGCAAGCCAGAGAGCAAATGTAGAGTAAGGGTGCAAAACAATAAACTTGTTGATCTTAATGAGTCTTGTGTTACACGATTATGTTCAATTCGATCCACTAATCAGCATCCTACAGCTGAGATGTCTTGGAACAAGTGCCCTCTTCGATTGGTACCGAATATACTAAACATTTTAGATGTACTCAAGTCTTCTTACAAAACTCAGTAGAAATTGATCCTCCACAGCAAGTCCATTTTCATTAATTAATAGAAATTTCTCCGAAAAATCAAATAAGACCACATTGGTATGAAACCCAAGGTTGACCCCAATGGAACGAAAATACTTAAGCATTTAAACTTACCTAACCTAGATAACGGACAATCTTTCCTCCCTTGTACCCATTCTTTTTCTAAGTGACACCGTCCTGGGCATGTATTTTCATGTGCCTCTTCCAACAAGAATGGGTACAAGAGAGGAAGGATTGTCCATTTGTCTGGTTTAGGTACGAGTATAGACCTCTTTCATAATGGCGGCCCAAGAAAATATCCTTTTGTTTTAATGCTAATAAGCCTTTGTAGCGTCGCTACAACGAGCAAATTTCAAAAGAATATTTGTTTCAAAATGAGGGCAGTAGGTCTAATTAACATAAACACAAAAGAATGTGGTCGCCATTTCTGACAGTGACATATGACAGTGGCACTGCCACCCTGTTTGACAACGAAGATTAGCATAAAATTTACCATGAAATTCGAAGAAAAGCATAAAATTCCGTTTTTGACGGCCTTGTCAAACGCGAGCAAAATCATACATATGTTTCAACGATGACCTAGTACAGGAAGAAACTTTTCAACGGCCTTTACATGAAATGGGACTCGACTCGATTCCTTCACACCACGAAAGCACGAGGTTAATTTAGTTCGCACCTTGACCTATCGTTGTTTTCGTATTTGTTCTGATTCCTCTTTATGCGTTCTTGCCTTTAGTTAATGAAATTGAAAAACTATTATTACAAAATGGGTATCCTAAGGCCAAGTGAAGCGTTCAAATCCTGTCACAACCCCCCTTTGAAAAAATTCATTCTGGTTTTACCCTAGCTATTTAGGTTTAAAGAATAAAAATGTCTCGCGAAGTGTAAATTCTTGTATTGATAGTTTATATAATTAGGGTTGTTTTTCAAAATAATAGACGAGTTCACGCTCTTGATTGCATCATGGGTGATCAGGGCAACATGGCGGGAACTTCAAAGGTTTGCATGGAAATTCTGAAGTAAAATATACTGTACATGAGTCGACTTTATTGACTTTTGCCTTCATAAACCAAAGAAATAAGTTCATGTTCACAACTACTGAGATGAACTAGACTTGGTATCCGTTGTTTGGAATTCCTAACTATTGCTTTTTTTGTCTCCATACATTCTCTTTAATTTTGTGCCTTTGGAATTAAGGGAAATCATGGCAGAAACTCTTTTTAATAAAATCATGTCTACAACATCCATTCTCTCCAAATTTATTCTGCCACATCTTTGAGCGCATATCTTCTGTTTTGGAAAACAAAAAACCCAAAATTGTATATTATGAACACTTTTCATCGTTTTGAACTTCCTTACAAACCTTTGAATTTCTCTCCATCTTGCCCTGATTACCCACGATGCACTCAAGAGCGTGAACTCGTCTATTTTCCTTATAAGGACCGTCCGAATAGCAGATCCCAAACATCTCGGGTAATGCTAGCCACATTTAAACTCAAGTTGCTGGCTCTCAGCCAACAGTTAAGGTTACTGAGTTCAGATCCCAAGTTTTACGTGGATTGCCTTTGCTGGTTTCCAAGTTTCCAGAAAAGACGTCGTTTTTTAGCAAGTTTAGTTGCATTAGTCACCTGGTTCCTCGCCCGTTTTTGTGGTAGTGCACTACCACACTATGTCTCCGGGTTGAATGAGTGTAAGAGCGTAAGAGTGTAAGTCTGTGGTGACAATAGGCCCGCAGCGCGTGCATAACTAAAGAACATAAACAGATCTGTTGAAAGCGTGCTTGAGTTTCAACAAAATGACCTCCAAAATGGGCAAGAATTTGTGACGCTGATGAATAATAAAGCAGCTGCTATTTCCAAAACGAAAAAACAAAAATACAAAAAACTATGCTCGGAGTCTCATCTCAGCCTGCTAAAAACTTTTCAGCAATAAAAAATGGGGTTTAGAGATACCATCAACTAAAGATAAAAAACAGGGTGTTTTTCGATGACTCTCCTGTTGCTATGATGACGTATTGCGTAGTGATAATGAACGCATCGTGTTACTGAAGCGTTTCATATGGAATCATGACATTGTTGTTATGTGATACAGTGTTGTGGAGGCAATTCTTCTAATAGTACATTCTCTTGAAAGTGTTGAAACTGCTTTTAACCACCTTAAGCTCCGTTGCTATTCAAGAGCGTTTTGGGGAAATTTCATCGCGAATTTTTTAAAGAATACTGCGTGTTAATTTCAGATAGGCTATATAGCATGGAGCTAAAATAGATCGTACTCACTTTTTTTTTTCGTTTATTCTTTGAAGATCATGTGACAATACTTAAGAGAGAATTTTCTGCCGTAACAAATCTATATATTTAAAGTGCGGGTTATAGCTAAAATTGAGAGAAGTGATCCTCGCACTTTAAGTCCACCTAAACCAAAAAATATATTTTTCTCTTAAAAAATTCAGCGTAGTGTTTGGGAGCATTCTGACGCCAATTTTTTTCCGACTGCCTAAATACTAGATTTTCTGTGCCCCTTTAAAACTTCCGTTTCAGGAAATCACGACCGCGCAAAAGAGGTCTGGGAAGAGCGATGGCAATGACGTCAGATTGAGAGCCCATAGGATACAAGCTTCACCAAACTCGTTGCCAGGGGACCCTGGGAACGAGGTGGAAGCTTTATTTGCTTTCTCCTTGATTGATAGAGAAGTTCTTTTAACGTAACGTTATAAATGTCTTGCCCCTCGTCAGATTCTGACGCTGGTCATTTTTCCGAAGACTCGAAAATGGATTACGACATAGAAATGGAAGACGATGGTCATGATTTATCTCCATCGAGATCATATAGCCTCGAGCGATGAAGATATCATCGCCTTTGCTGACGACCCAAAGGCTGACAAGGAATAGACTGCCAATTACGAAACAGGAAAAACAAGCTGACAAAGCACCAGAACGACAACTGAAGGCCAATAAATTTGAGGGAAACGTTGAAGTGCCTTATATAGCTGGAATACTTGCGTATTCTGCATGGTGATCTCTGTGCGCACCTACCGAGACTGCTTTCGTTGATTGTATGTTTCTTGTTTGGCTGTTACTTCTTGCATCGACAGTTCATCATGATTTGTTCCTTTTATTCATTCGTTGACTTCTGTATTGTGTAGGTGCAAGTGTGGAAATTGTCACAGTGTCGATTTTCTTCAAAACATTAGCGAGTACTATTGCTGCAGGGAGTTGGAAGGCTGTTTAGAGTCTTGTGAAAGTGACCTTGTCCTTCAAAATGTTGGCCCCGGCGTTAAATTGTCCTGTGTGATTCAACATCCCAGGATTTGAACCCGTTTGCCTTCAGAAATGGAGTCTTAAGTTAACAGCCGGAAAATGAGGCAAAGCAAGAGGCAAGCAAATGTATCAACAAACAGGAGACGAAGCAAGGTGAGCGGTGAATTTTTTTTTTTTTGGCTAAGATATGGTTTACAAATAGAGTACATGTTCTGTACTGCTGGTGTATTTGATTAAATATCTGATTTTATCTTTGCTTCGTTTCTTTTTATTGCTTCCACTTCCATTTCTCTTATAACTTGAGCCTTCTGCCATGAGAATCGTTTAATTAAACGCCTTTCATATTTGTGTTGTCACGTTTGATCAAAAGCGGTCCAAACGTCGAGTAAAGGCCTCTCTTTTGAAATTCTTCAAGCACAAACTGAACCCATCTTCTTCGACGTTTCGTAATCTCATGGCGATTGTCGTCAAAATACGGTATCAGGAAATGAAGCCTTTCAGACTTCTGGTATTGTCGCATCCTGCTGAGAAGAAGTCAAATTTTCACGTCACAATTGCAGCTAGACCCATACCTCTCTTGTCTCGGTAGTACGGTAGGCTAACATGGCAGTATTTTGCCGCTAATTTTATACGTATTCAACAGATCGTTTCTCTTACAACTTGAGCTTTCTGCAAGGAGAATCGTATTACAAATAGGTGTTTAATGAAACGTCTTCCATATTTGTGTTGTCACGTTTGATCAAAAGCGGTCTAAACGTCGAGTGAAGTCCTCTGTTTTGAAATGCTTCGAGCACTGTGACAAACTGAACCAATCTTCTTCAACGTTCATGGCTTCATGGCGATTGTCGTCGAAATCCGGTATCATGAAATGAATCCCTGTACCTTCTTTTAAATTTCTGGTATTGTTGCATTCTGCTGCTACGCATGTAAACTGCAGTCAAAAAATCCACATTGAACATGTCAAATGTTTAGAAAACTCTGGCTTTTACGTCACAACAGCAGCTAGACCCATATCTCTTTTGTTTCTGTAGCTAGTGCGGCCAACAGAGCAGTATATGGGCCAACACGTCGGAGTTTTACTGCAAATTTTACGTATTGAACAGACCATCAAATATCGAGATTTAAACCAAATCAAAAAATCGTTTGCGCCAAAATGTCCCGAAAGTCACGCTACTATATATATTTTATGAGAATCTTCAATGGTGAAGCGGAAAGAAGCGGTTCCGATAAAACAGAAGCTCCGGGTTCGAATCTAATCCACGGATATGATTTTTTAATTTCCTTATTTTCTGTGCTACCACAAGTCCTGGGACACAGTGTCCTAAATTGACGATAACAGTAAATTCTATTCAAAGCTAATTACGAATTTACGATAATCGTTAATTTAGAGAAGAGATCATGTTGGAAGTAGCAAATAGGCCTTTTTCGATATATTAAAAGAAAGGAGAGGTTTAATAGAGGACAAATATGTTAAGTTCTAGCTCATCTTCCTTCCGAACGCCTATGGTTCCGTAACGGAACGGATAAAAGTTCACTGTTTCTTTACAAACATGATTGAAACCGTTTCACTTTTTTATCGGACCTGTTAGTGCCATTTTTCCTCTGTCGTGTAAACGAACCTCAAATTGTGATGATCTGCCTTCTGTTGACCTCTGTTGTGTACTTTGTCAAAGGCGAAGAAAGTTATATTACTCGAAATCACCCGCTTCAAGTTCTCTTTTCGCTTTAGTTCACTCAGTGAAACCTTTCTTGCCAGTTGACCCATCAGTTCTAAACGTTTACGTTCATTTCAGTCATAAAGTCGACCAATAAATCCCGATGCAACAGTGATTTGTTAATTTGGTAGCTGTATTTAACTTGGTAATATTGTGTTGACTTGAATTTATCACGGTCAATTTTCATTGTAAATACAACTCTCACCACTCAGCCTATCTTTATTCGTCGTCAGATTCTATTCATCCATTCCCATTATGTCATCAACTCCCGGCATATTTTGCTGTTTTTTTAATGTTGTTACAATCATGCCAATAGAGCCCTTTCGTGTTACAAAATTTACCTCTGCTGTTCCTGTTTCAGTGCTGCTTTTGGAATCCCCAAACGGTCAGTGTAAAACGCAGACTGCAAAAGCCCAAACCCATTATAAATGCTAACAGTTAAGCCTAAATATTGTTTTAGGCCTAATTAGGCCTTAAGGTTAGCATTTCTAAGGGATTTGGGCTTTTTCAACAGAACTTCACGCTTTAACCTCAGTCTGCATTTTACCCCTGGTCTGCAGTCTGCAGTCTGTGTTTCATACTGACCGAATCCCCAAACCTCAAATCACACACCATAGCACGAGAGGAACCACTAACTCAGTGAGTACACTCAAAGGCCACCTTTCCCATGCAAAACTGCTACAAAGGGAAGGGGAATAAAAAGAGCCCCACAAAATCTGTTTTGATGTTTATAACCGTTATTGCTTTCATACTGTAAATGAATGTAAATAAAACGTAATAAAGTTTTGTATTGCTAATATACCTTTGAGAGGAAGACAGCGACGCTAACGAAAGCGTAACTTGAAAAATGAATCAACATTTTCTGACGCTATCGTAAACCTGTTTGCCGTCTATATCCCGTACTGTTCGAGTATCACAATATCGGCGAAAATGCTCCAAGTGTATTGTATTGGGTTGGAAGAATTCGTTATTGAAGTAATGATGGAGAATGAAGGATTGCTTGGAAGTATGTTCACGTTGTCGTCAAGACTTCATCGATTGAATGTGGTTACATTTATTCCTATATTTTACTTTATTAGGGACTTCAACATCTACGACGGCGACGAACTGAAAACGTCACCTCAAAATATAAACTTTGCGCTTTAGTAAGTGTTCCGCGATTATTCTGTCTCGTTCATGTCATGAGGCGAAGTATCCTAAAACTCAATTGGAAACGAACGTTTCCTCACGTTATTGTCAAAACCTCAAATTTGGTGATTTTATGTCGCAAAGTACTGGCAGAAATACGTGATGATAAAACAAGTGCCCACTACGTTTATTTTTTCTCTTTTAACCAAATGATATACGTTGCGTTCTCTTTGCCCTGGCCTTCGTCGTTTCTTAAACTCTGCTTTACTTTCTTGTTTTCCAGAGGATGAAAAAGAAATGTATTGAGAAATACATGCTGCAAATGCAGCACGCCCTTTTGCGGCATTAAAACTTAGTTTAGGACGAGTCGATGTTTCCGTTGCATCCTCGTCCTTGCCAAAGCTCTTTGTTATGGACAAATGAGACATAAGTACATCATTTACGACATGTTCGCGTACGTTTCATCTTATTCAAACTGACAACCCTTCATGCTAAAGGTTAAGGACGGATTTTCATCCCATTGTACAGACCAAACTTCATTCCGGCATGTCAACTTTTCCAGTTCTTTAACAAATGACCTAATTGTTTCCATTACAACAACCAGAGCATTTTAATTCTAACACTGAATTCACTTGGCTTACAGAAAGATCCCTGGGGAGTGAAGAAATTAAATCGCCGAAAGCTTATTAAATGTGTCACTCAAGCTTTTCTGTATTCTTTGGTTCAAGAGAAAGGTACAGACAGTTCTAAATCCGTCGTCTTATAGGTAAGAACGCCGCTCTAAGAACTGTAATATGTCAGTCAACAATGTATGCGCAAGATCGGCGCTCTCTGTTGCACAGACCGTCGTCAATTAAGTCAGATGTAGAATGTTATTTTTACAGTACCCTACATGGACAATTGAAAATTTATTGTCAGATGCTTGCGACCTCCACATAACCTAAACTGTTTTGCTCAGCTCACGTCGTCGTCGTCAGGCCGAGAACGGCAATTGGCATGGGAACGTGCTTCCAAAACTACGGTTTGAAAACAGTTAATGATGAAGCACTGTCATTTCCTGCTGTTAGATTTCATAACCTTTTGCTAGTCTTTCAGAAAAGCCAACCGAGTGCACTTATCATCATCCTAGAAATATTTATATGCAAATCTGTCTGAGCAGTCCAACTGTTCATGGGGAATATTTCAGGGTTGCGGTCCCATTAAAGGCAAAGCTTGTTTTCCTTGGCTATCGCTTAGAGTTTCTTAGTCACAAAAATATTGTTATTCCACTTAGATGTAGATTGATTGTGTAGACCAGGTGAAAATAATTTTTCATCCGTTGACTGGCATATTGACATTTACGCGCGTGACTCTTTGTTCAGTCAAAAGCATCTCAGTTGTAAACGCGAAAAAGTTCGAGCTTGTATCTTTGCGAAGCTCTCTGCAGGATCAATAAAACGTCTTTCTTGTGATTCACCTAAAGTATATTTATTTCGTTTCTCCAACTTGATACTCCACTTGTACCGAAGGCAGTGATCAAAGAAGACCATTTCGTCAGCTATGAAGTACCCGCGAGTGAAAACCCCTTGTGGTGGCTTGCGTTTCCTTGTTGTGTTAATGATTTGCTTTACCATTTTGGTCCACATCTCAGCCATGGATGATCAGCGTCCAAATAATCACGATGTCCATGCAACTGGACAAAAGACTGAGTCGATGCTGAAGAATTAAGAAAAATACCACTCAAAACCCGCAAGACTTTGAAAAACGACTGAAAAGCGTTGAAGAGAGGTTTGTCCTCGATAATTTATCGCTGCTTATCCTCCCAATCTCAAATAACGTATTATCGTCTCTGCGGTCGAGACTTAGTAATCTTTTCAAGTTTTTTCTTGATTTCGGTGAGTGTTCATTGTTTCTAATGGTCGTGTATTTTGCTTCGTCGACTCTCTTGGCCACCAAAATTATTTGATAACATTTCTATACAATTCGGCTTCATGCGTTAGGAGTTTACACGCGTTTATAGTTTTCAGAAATAAAATTTCGATTCGAAATTGATTTAGCGAAGGCTAAACTTCCTTCAGAAACTTGGTACCTCTTAATTATTCTTGTTTCTAGCAGTATTAGAATGTTGCCAGTTAATTTAACTCCAAAGGAAATATTATCGCTACAGCTTCAATTTTGTACGTGTGAGTGAAATGTTTAGTAGAAGTGATTTTTGCGTAGAAAGAGAAAATTTATTTCGCTAAAATTGAAGTTATTATACCAATTAAGTGATTTTCCTCGCAAAAATACGGTTTTTAGAAAATACGCCGCGTGGAGGTATTTATCAAAACGATGGGGCAATGTAAGCGCGTTGGAAAAAAATCATCAAATACCCGAAGGAAAGAGCCATATTAATTATGGCACTCAGTAAACGATATCATGTAAAATGTCAGCTCCAACGAAAAAAATAATAAATAAATAAAATCATTCGACCAAAACGACCAATCAGATCTAGTACACAATCAAACGTTTACTATCACTGTAAAACTCTTTAACATTTAATTCAATACGGACAATTCTTCAGTTACATGTTCTTTCCCTAAAATATTATTATGCCTTAACCTGCTTGAGCTTGAATACCTTTCTTTTACCTCAGACATGACCATCTGATAACAATCGACAATTCAGATGAATATCAACACTTCAATTTTATTTTGTTATAGACTTGATGCACTGATGCGGTTCCCTCGTCTGGGATCAAGTGGGAATTCTTGCAATTCACTTATAGCCTACCTTTTGGGTTGGTATAGAGCCCACCCATGATTATAAGATAATGGCATTTCAAAGAAGAGTTATTCAGTGTTAAAAGTTATTTCTTTTCATTTGTTCGAGGCACAACAGAAAATAAACTCTTCCGTTACTTGGGAAGTTCTCACCAGTACATGAACGCAAAAAAAATCTGGTATAAAAGCACTATTTTGTTCACGTTATTTTTTAAGGAAAGTAATTGAAGGTTATAATTAATATGACTACCAACTACGAACTTTAAGGAATCATCCTATTTGTGAACTCTAAGCCATTGAATTGTTTTGTACCATTTTCAATCTCAAAGGAAAGCATATCCAAAACAGTGGAAAAGAAAAGATGGGACCCCCTGGTCCACCAGGGAAACCAGGATTGAATGGAAAAAATGGCTCCAAAGGTAAATGAAACCGGCTGCACTACGTGGCAAAATTTAAACTTCACTTCACCGAGCTGTCATAGAGATTTTGACGTCTTACCGTCAAAACGTCTGAAATTGTGCAGAAGATGCCCATTATTAAACCTATTTTTTGTCTAATGCTTAAAATCCTCCTGGAATCGGAATCATTATATATCATAGAAATTTAATGTACAGGCCGGAAGAAGGCGTTTACACCGAAATTTGTGGACACAGAGCCAGATCTTGGAAAAAGTTAACTCCATTTGATGCAGGTTAAAATCCACTTTAACCCTTTCCATTAATACTAGTACTAAAAAAGAGAAAATTAGTCTCATTGGACCAACAGAGTCTGCAGTAAACAAAGGAAATATTATCCGTTTTGGTCTCCACCACAGTTTAGGGCTTTTGAAATTGTATAGAATGGTAGAACCCTTATAAATATCAAAAAGACATCCAAAACTTGTCCAAACTGAGGATGATTTAATTCAACCAGTCGCTAAGTAAGGAGTGTTTTAAAAACATTTGTTATCGCACCATTTTCAAAAATACAGTAAAATACGTGGCTTCCGAAAACTTTATCATCCGCTAAGGGTATAATATTTAGGCAAAACATGCACATGCGGCATTCCGTTGATAACTGCAGCATCATAATCATGCGTTTGCTGAAAATTAATGTATTTTTCTGAAACTTGTTTGAGGCCCCTTGTGACGTTGCTCCTCCAAATAACGAAAAATATCGTGTTCCAATTTCCCATTCTTTATTCTGAACATTAGACCCTGCCAGATGCAGTTTTGCCGCCTCGCTTTTGTCCTGTTTTTCTAAGAGAGGAGCTCTAACTTGTTAAACAATGAATGAATGACAGTAAATTGCTAAAATTATTTCACAGGAACTACCCCACTCAAAAAGAGAAAACAAACAAACAAATACATTCACTTAAAAGGGAAAACTAAATATAGTTTCGTGAATCACCCCGAGTAAGGCATCTTTCCCTGTCTTTCTTTTAACTCGTTTGAATAAGCTGAATAAGAAAAAGCAGGTCAATGTGACCATGGAAAACGAATCACTCTGAACTGCTTCCCTCTAACTTTTCCCATCAGCGCACAGCAAATACTAGTGCACCCGCTCTGTCCTCTTTCCTCACAGGAGAACCAGGAAAGCCTAGCGCAAACACGCCGTTACCAGGCCCTCCTGGTCCTAAAGGACAACAAGGAGCCCCAGGACCTCAAGGCGCCAAAGGAGAAAAAGGACAAAAGGGGACTGCAAAGTCGGGTGTGAAGTATGTTCGATGGGGAAGGACCACATGTCCCAGTGGTGCTCAGATCGTCTATAAAGGTATAAAGTTCCTAGAACAATTTAATTCAACCCTTCCTAACATTTCGTAATAGCTCTCACCAAAGATTCACACTTGGTTCTCTTCATTATTAGGTAGTTGCGATACAATTTTGAATTTTTTCCTTTCCTGGTGGTCACAGGAGTCGTCACGAAAGCAGAAAACTTTATAAAGGGATAATAAAAGATTACTCAAAAGGAAATACTGATCTCGCTAAAAAAAAGACTGAAGAATTACTTTCGAGATGTACCGGTTATTTTTTTTGGGAATGAGAGCTGTTGTTTGAATGCGGTTTGCACATCCCTTTCGCATTTCAGGGATAATTGGGGGTGAATGGTACGGCCACTACGGTGGTGGAGTCAACTACCTTTGTCTTCCTCACAATCCAAAGTACGACAAGTACAAAGATGGTCACCAGTGGGCAGGATACATTTACGGCGCTGAGTATGAAGTCAGTCAATACAACGGAGACCCTTTTAAGAGAAGTCTCCATGATCATGACGCACCCTGTGTTGTCTGCTTCGTGACGTCACGTGGTTCAATGCTGATGATGCCCGCAAGGAATGACTGTCCATCTGGATGGACCGAGGAGTATCATGGGTATCTGATGACTGCATATCATGGTTACAGACATTCAAGTGATTTCATCTGTGTTGATGGTGATCCAGAATATGTTCCTGGTAGCCATGCTGGCAAAAATGGTGCCTTGCTGTATCCCGTGGAAGGCGTTTGTGGTTCACTTCCCTGTCTTCCATATGTTAGCGGTCGAGAGTTAACATGCGCCGTCTGCACCAAGTAAAGAAGAAAGAAAGCTTCAACAGTAGTTCATTTGCATTAGAACTAAACAGAAACTAAATGAAATATCAATCGCTAGCAAACCAGAGAGCAAATGTAGAGTAAGGGTGCAAAACAATAAACTTGTTGATCTTAATGAGTCTTGTGTTACACGATTATGTTCAATTCCATCCACTAATCAGCATCCTACAGCTGCACGTCTTCGATTGGTTGCGAATATACTAAACATTTTAGATGTACTCAAGTCTTCTTACAAAACTCAGTGGAAATTGATCCTCCACAGCAAGTCCATTTTCATTAATTAATTGAAATTTCTCCGACAAATCAAATAAGACCACATTGGTATAAAACCCAAGGTTGACCCCAATGGAACGAAAATACGCAAGCATTTAAACTTACCTAACCTAGATAACGGACAATCTTTCCTCCCTTGTACCCATTCTTTTTCTAAGTGACACCGTCCTGGGTATGTATTTTCATGTGCCTCTTCCAACAAGAATGGGTACAAAAGAGGAAAGATTGCCCATCTGTCTGGTTTAGGTACGTGTATAGACCTCTTTCATAATGGCGGCCCAAGAAAATATCCTTTTGTTTAATGCTAATAAGCCTTTGTAGCCTCGCAACGACGAGCAAATTTTAAAAGAATGTTTGTTTCAAAATGAGGGCACTAGGTCTAATTAACATAAACACAAAAGAATGAAAAAGTGGTCGCCATTTATGACAGTGACATATGACAGTGGCACTTCCACCCTGTTTGACAACAAAGATTAGCATAAAATTTACCATGAAATTCGAAGAAAAGCGTAAAATTCCTACATCACAAATCATACATATGTTTCAACGATGACTTAGTACAGGAAGAAACTTTTCACCGGCCTTTACATGAAATGGGACTCGACTCGACTCCTTCACACCACGAAAGCACGAGGTTAATTTAGTTCGCACCTTGACCTATCGTTGTTTTCGTATTTGTTCTGATTCCTCTTTATGCGTTCTTGCCTTTACTTAACGAAATTGAAAAACTATTATTACAAAATGGGTATCCTAAGGGCAAATGAAGCGTTCAAATCCTGTCACAACCTCCCTAAGAAAAAATTCATTCTGGTTTTGTACCCTAGCTATTTAGGTTTAAAGAATAAAAATGTCTCGCGAAGTGTAAATTCTTGTATTGATAGTTTCTATGGTTTCGTTAATTAGGGTTGTTTTTCAAAATAATAGACGACTTCACGCTCTTGATTGCATCATGGGTAATCAGGACAACATGGTAGGAAATTCAAAGGTTTGTATGGAAATTCGAAGCAAAATATACTGCTCATGACTCAACTTTATAGACTTTCTCCTTCATAAACCAAACAAATACGTTCATATTTACAACTACTGAGATGAACTAGACTTGGTATTTGGAATTCCTAAATATTGCTTTTTTTGTCTCCATACATTCTCTGTAATTTTGTGCCTTTGGAATTAAATGAAATGTATGGCAGAAACTCTTTACTGGGTTGCCTATGGGCAAACCCAGTCGAGGTCTGCGTTTAGTTTGTTTGTTTTCTTTTCTTTCTTTTTTTTTTGTTTTGTTTTTTTTTTTTTTTCCGTGTCGGTAAAAGTCTTGCCTGTCACTCCCCTGGTAAGTGGTGTCTTTGTGTATAGAGCCTTCTGCGCGTATTTTCTTAGGATCGAGAGGGTAGTGGAACTGCGTAGATTTCTCTGGTGGACGCAGTAGAATCATTACCTTAGCCTGCAATGGCGTCGAAAGTCATGCAACGCGAATGGCGTTTTAGTGGATCCTTAAACAAAATATATCCTTATGGAGCTCAATAATGGAAAGTCCGTTGGATAAACTAGGCATGAATCTCAAAAGCGACGAGTACTGGACTTCGACAACAATCTATCGCCCGTCGAGACGAAATCAAAGTGAGCAGTATTTACCTGAAGTACATGGTAATTTGACACAATTGAGTTTCTTGTCTTCACGCACGCAATGAAATAGGAAGAGGTTTTCGCCTCTAAGAGCAAATATGTTGTTCCTTTCAATAAAATTTTCGCTGGAAAAGGATTCTGTGGTATTTTCTGCCTTTGTGAATTATAATATCATGTTGTGTATTGAATTTTCGAGCTTAAGGTTCAAATGTGATATGGGAGAAGTTTTTTAGTATTGCTCTGTAAGCAGGAAGGGTTCACAGGCCAAACTTTATAACACTTGACAGAAAAAGAAACTTACAAAAACCCTGTATCTTGCCATCATTTGACACAGATGCTTCACTGTTTGGCGAGTAAACATGCCGCGGTAACTTAATCACGGCGCAATTTACTTGAACGTAGCAAAAATCTCCCAAAATGTTTGTCGCTGATCGTAACTTTTTATATTCTATATTCACGGTTCAAAATTAATGTTGTTTTCATGTCGTAAATATTTTACTCTCGATCGACCGTCCGGGAAACTTCCTTCTGCTCTTTCTGAAAACTGTGTATCAATATTTATTTGCTTTTTCATCAATATTTGTTTTGCATAAAGCAAGCTAACAGAATCTGTACCTTAGCGTTAATAGTATTTTCGGTCAGATGTTTCTGTTTTTTTAAGAGGGGTTTATTGTTTTGGTCTCCCATCCCAACACTAACCCCGCGAAACAGGGCTTGACTTAGTGAAGTTTAGTATTACAAAGTTTTCGGATGCTCATAGGGCACACTTGTGGCGAAAAAAAATTGTGAGGGAACTTTAAAATTATCAACATGTCAGCCCAGAAGCCAATGTTTCTCGCTTTTCTTTTATTTGTTATTCTTCAGAGACTGGAATGCTGTATTTCAATACCACACAATTCAGTGCCTTCTGATCATCTGTAGCACGTACCACAGCCAAGCCAGTGTATGCTTCACAGAAGCATCTAGTTTTAATAAAATAATGTCTACAACATCCATTCTCTCCAAATTTATTCTGCCGCATCTTTGAGCGCATATCTTCTGCTTTGGAAAACAAAAAACCCAAAATTGCATATTATGAACACTTTTCATCGTTTTGAACTTCCTTACAAACCTTTGAATGCCTCTCCATCTTGCCCTGATTACCCATGATTCCTTAAAAAACTCAAATTTTCCGCTAATTTGAATGCCAAGTTGTTATCGGACAGTTCAGTAAGCCAATCACATTCAAAGTTGTAGTTTAAATCAACCAATCACAACTTTGGTTTCAATCACCATAGAAACAGTGTACAGGCTCATGGCGCAGAATGGCCGGACATCATTGATATGCAAAAGTTAAAATCTTATTACCATAATAGCACCGCGTGAAATTTAATGACTGATGGTTTAAATTTATAAAGAAATGGCGTCACAACTGTCCGAACTCCTCTCCTCAAGCTCAATTTAAGGAGCGTGTCTGGTCACAAATTTCAACTTGTAAGTTGCAAAAAAACGAGACGTTCATAAAGGAAAAGAAACCTAGAGAAACTATTAGAAATTTGAATGAAGGGGTAGTTTCTAAGGAAACTGTGGTGCTGCGTCGGTGGGGAAGTAGTATACAAAAATTTGGTTTATCAACGGAGTTGATAATGTAAATTGACCACCGTACAGAGATTCTAAAAGCTGACGTTTCGAGCGTTAGCCCTTCGCCCTTCGCTCTGACGAAGGGCTAACGCTCGAAACGTCAGCTTTTAGAATCTCTGTACGGTGGTCAATTTACATTATCAACTCCGTTGATAAACCAAATTTTTGTATTAGAAATTTGATTTAGTATTTGAAGGATTTTTGAGAAAGTTTATATGTAATATATCAAACACGAGAAGGAGTGTTTCATCGGGTATGCAAATTTTTGTATTAGAAATTTGATTTAGTATTTGAAGGATTTTTGAGAAAGTTTATATGTAATATATCAAACACGAGAAGGAGTGTTTCATCGGATATGCAAACACCGAGAAGCGAGTTGAAAAACGAGGCCGAAGGCCGAGTTTTTTAACCGATTTCGATTAACTGATTTGCTTCTCAAAGGAATTAGTATTCTAAGAGATATTTGGGATCAAAGTTGGCGAAATTTTATGCTAATTAAGACCACATATCCAAACTTCCTTCACGGTAGTGATTTCTTTTTTTTTTGGCTTATGAATTATTAATGAGTTTGAGAAGGGAATTTAAAAATGTCGTATGCGCATAGATAAATTTTCGTTTCTTGCTCATGTTTGGTAATTTAGTAAATACAAATACTGAGTCAGAATAGTTTGGAATAGGGCGATTTGCTTGGAAATTTTGAATTATTGTGATTACCCCGAGCTAATGACCCATTTTTCTCATAAATATACATTTTTTTCATATATCTGCGTCATTGAAGCTTGCCTTAGCGCCGCCCCCTGAGTTCCCTTGAGAGTAAGGGTGCACCTTCCAGTTTACTCGTTTTTAATACGATCTCTCACGAACACTCACGATCGCCGCCGATGGTAGAAGGGGCGTTTAATTACACCACATCAACTTTTTACAAGGTTTCCTATAAGGAAATGCTTTAGCAATTTGAAGGTGTAACTGATTTCTCCCTATTTAGAGCGACTTAACTTAAAACGACTGCTTTATATGGAAGCAATGAGAGTTATTTGTTGCGTGATCTGAAAAGGCTGCACTTATCGTTTCGCAGCGTACCATTTGTCAAAAAGGGAAATTTTTATCTAAACGGTAACTGTAATAAGTTACATCGATTCAGATCTCACGACGATCAAGACAGCGAAGACAGAGTTGCGCGTCAATTAGTTCAAGTTACGCGCCATTCTCCGCGCCGGTTGAGTCTCGCAAGCTAATTGTAGGTCACTTTTGGCTGTCTATCGCCATAGTTCTTGTACTTAGTGTGGCTGCATGCAGTCCCAATTACTGCTGCTGTAGGGCTGTCTAGTCATAAAGGCAGCCCCAGAATAAATACTCTTGGATGTGCCGAATAAAGCAATGCGGCACACCTAAAGGCTATGTGATGTATTTGCATTTCATGGAGTATCGTCAGGTGAAAACGGGCTTCGGTGCTAAATCAATCCAAAATGCACAACCTCAGGCATGTGATCTTTGATGTTTGTTTAAGATCCATACTACCTTTTAGAGCATCTTTTCTTCATCAAAACCTTTCCGTCTTCAAGGATATAAACGTAAGGGTCATATAAGCCGCCGGGAGGGACGGGGATAAATTGTGGAGGGACTTTTATGTTCAGCCGGACTTAAAATGGTATGATGGTTAAGAAATAATTTGAGATGGATTTAACGTGGCTCACACCAGTTTCAGCCTTTTAAAGATACTGTACTTCTAAAAGTATTGACTTAACAACAACAACCAACCTTAAGCTCCGTCGCTATTGAGGTGTGTTTTGGGGAAATTTCGTCGCGAACTTGTTAAAGAATACTCCATGTTAATTTCAGATAGCATGGAGCTAAAATAGATCCTACTCACTTCTTCATTTTGTTTATTCTTTGTAGATCATGTGACAATAATTAAGAGAGAATTTTCTGCCGTAACAAATATATATATTTAAAGTGAGAGAAGTGATCCTCGCACTTTAAGTCCACCTAAACCAAAAAATATATTTTTCTCTTAAAAAATTAAGCGTAGTTTTTGGGAGCATTCTGACGCCAATTTTTTTCCGACTGCCTAAATACTAGATTTTCTGTGCCCCTTTAAAACTTCCGTTTCAAGAAATCACGACCGCGCAAAAGAGGTCTGGGAAGAGCGATGGTAGTGACGTCAGATTGAGAGCCCATAGGATACAAGCTTCACTAAACTCGTTCCCAGGGGACCCTGGTGGAAGCTTTATTTGACTTTATTTGCTTTCTCCTTGATAGAGAAGTTCTTTTAACGTAACGTTAAAAATGACTTGCCCCTCGTCAGATTCTGACGCTGGTCATTTTTCCGAAGACTCGAAAATGGATTACGACATAGAATTGGAAGACGACCCAAAGGCTGACAAGGAATGCACTGCCAATTACGAAAAAGGAAAAACAAGCTGACAAAGCACTAGAACGACAACTGAAGGCCGATAAATTTGAGGGAAACGTTGAAGTGGCTTATGAAGTGGGAATACTTGCGTATTCTGCATGGTGATCTTTGTGCGCACCTACCGAGACTGCTTTCGTTGATTGTATGTTTCTTGTTTGGCTGTTACTTCTTGTATCGACAGTTCATCATGATTTGTTCCTTTTACTCATTCGTTGACTTCTGTATTGTGTAGGTGCAAGTGTGGAAATTGTCACAGTGTCGATTTTCTTCAAAACATTAGCGAGTACTATTGCTGCAGGGAGTTGGAAGGCTGTTTAGAGTCTTGTGAAAGTGACCTTGTCCTTCAAAATGTTGGCCCCGGCGTTAAATTGTCCTGTGTGATTCAACATCCCAGGATTTGAACCCGTTTGCCATTAGAAATGGAGTCTTTAGTTAACAGCCGGAAAATGAGGCAAAGCAAGAGGAAAACAAATGTATCACCAAACAGGAGACGAAGCAAGGTGAGCGGTGAATTTTTTTTTGGCTAAGATATGGTTTACAAATAGAGTACATGTTCTGTACTGTTGGTGTATTTGATTAAATATCTGATTTTATCTTGCTTCGTTTCCTTTTATTGCTTCCACTTCCATTTGTCTTATAACTTGAGTCTTCTGCCATGAGAATCGTTTCATTACAGTAATTAAACGCCTGTCATATTTGTGTTGTCACGTTTGATCAAAAGCGGTCCAAACGTCGAGTAAAGGCCTCTGTTTTGAAATTCTTCAAGCAGAAACTGAATCCATCTTCTTCGACGTTGCGTAATCTCATGGCGATTGTCGTCAAAATACGGTATCAGGAAATGAAGCCTTATACCGCCTTTTAAACTTCTGGTATTGTTGCATCCCGCTGCTTCTCATGTAAGCTGCATTCAAAAAATCCGCAGAGAAGAATTGCAGCTAGACCCATACCTCTCTTGTCTCGGTAGCGCGGCTAACATGGCAGTATTTTGCCGCTAATTTTATACGTATTCAACAGATCGTGTCTCTTATAACTTGAGCTTTAATCTGCAAGGAGAATCGTATTAGAAATAGGTGTTTAATGAAACGTCTTCCATATTTGTGTTGTCACGTTTGATCAAAAGCGGTCTAAACGTCGAGTGAAGTCCTCTGTTTTGAAATGCTTCGAGCACTGTGACAAACTGAACCAATCTTCTTCGACGTTCATGGCTTCATGGCGATTGTCGTCGAAATACGGTATCATGAAATGAAGCCCTATACCGTCTTTTAAATTTCTGGTATTGTTGCATTCTGCTGCTACGCATGTAAACTGCAGTCAAAAAATCCACATTGAACAAGTCAAATGTTTAGAAAACTCTGGCTTTTATGTCACAATAGCAGCTAGGCCCATATCTGTCTTGCTTCGGTAGCTAGTGCGGCCAACAGAGCAGTATATGGGCCAACATGTCGGAGTTTTACCGCAAATTTTACGTATTGAACAGACCATCAAATATCGAGAAATAAACCAAATCAAAAAATTGTTTGCGCCAAAATGCCCCTAAAGTCACGCTAATATATTTTTTTTTGAGAATCTTCAGCGGGGAAGCGGAAGGAAGCGGTTCCGATAAAACAGAAGCTCCGGGTTCGAATCTAATCCATTGATATGATTTTTTAATTTCCTTATTTTCTGTGCTACCACAAGTCCTTGGACACAGTGTCCTAAATTGACGATGACAGTAAATTCTATTCAAAGCTAATAACGAATTAACGGTAATCGTTAATTTAGAGAAGAGCTCATGTTGGAAGTAGTAAATAGGCCTTTTTCGATATATTAAAAGAAAGGATAGGTTTAATAGAGGACAAAAATGTTAAGCGAGACAATCGGCTGGCGTGAAAACACGCCCAAAGACGGTGGAAAATGGATGATATGCAAATAGTTTTCGCATTCGTTCCAACGTGTTTCTTTTGTTTTTGTCCTCACTGACTCACTATCAACCCGAATATTTTGATATTTCGAAAATGGCCTATTTTGTTGGGCTCCCGTGCCGGCAGCGGGTTATCATGAGACGAAATTGCGAGAAGTTATCCTCGCACACTTAACTTAGCAATTGTCTTATCATGACACCTGAAAAATTCAGCAGGCTTTAACGGCAATTTTCGCACCCGAGACACATTCATGCTTGATCGCCAAAAACAAAATTAAGTTTTAAAATCTCCTTTGTATCGTGATATGATCTGTGTGTTCGGAATCAAATGTGTAATGGAATAAGACCCGTCTGAGCATCGTGTAACGGGAGGTGGATGGGTCATAACATTATTGTGGTGTTCACTTCTGAAATGAAAGTTCACACAAGTAGAATTTTTATTCCAATACGAACTAGTGAACTTCCTACGGCGTTTGTATGTAAACACTCTCTTTCCTGCCCCTATATATTCCTTCAACACTTTCGTAATTTTTTACAGTGAGAACTGAGCGTCATGCATACTCGAGACTGAAGCCCCGCGCAAATGAAAGGCTTCAAGGTCCTTCAACATTTGCTTCAACATCCGTTCGATTTTGTTGAGGAGCGATGTTGAAACCTTTCGCCTAAAGAGAACTGTTTACGCTGTTGTGCCGCATTACAATCAAAGAAATTATTTTAATCCCCTAAATTGCTGTTAAAGGCGATAGCTCGTTTTGACTAAAAAAAAATGTGGACTCGTGTAGATCGTCCAGTATCACGACATTTGAGGCGCGTTTACACAATAGAGGAAAAATGGCACGGGTCCGATAAAAAGTGGAACGGTTCCATTCAGTTTTGTAAAGAAACAGTGAACTTTTATCAGTTCCGCTACGGAACCATAGGCGCCTATGGTCACTTAGCGGAACGGATAAAAGCCCACTGTTTCTTTACAAAACTGAATGGAACCATTCCACTTTTTATCGGACCCGTGCCATTTTTCCTCTGTCGTGTAACCGCACCTCAAAATTGTGATGATCTGCCTTCTGTTGACCTCGTTTGTGTACTTTGTCAACGGCGAAGAAAGTTATATTACTCGAAATCACCCGCTTCAAGTTCTCTTTCGCTTTAGTTCACTCAGTGAAACTTTTCTTGCCAGTTGACCCATCAGTTCTAAACGTTTACGTTCATTTCAGTCATAAAGTCGACCAATAAATCCCAATGCAACAGTGATTTGTTAATTTGGTAGCTGTATTTAACTTGGTAATATTGTGTTGACTTGAATTTATCACCGTCAATTTTCATCGTAAATACAACTCTTACCACTCAGCCTATCTTTATTCGTCGTCATTCTATTCATCCATTCCAATTATGTCATCAACTCCCGGCATATTTTGTTGTCTTTTTGCGTTGTTACAATCATGCCAATAAAGCCCTTTCATGTTACAAAATTTACCTCTGCTGTTCCTGTTTCAGTGCTGCGTTTGGAATCCCTAAACCTCAAATCCCACAGCATAGCACAAGAGGAATCACTAACTCAGTGAGTACAATCAAAGGCCACCTTTCCCATGCAAAACTGCTACAAGGGAAGGAGAATAAAAAGAGCACCACAAAATCTGTTTTGATGTTTATAACCGTTATTGCTTTCATACTGTAAACGAACGTAAATAAAACGTAATAAAGTTTTGTATTGATCGACTCCTTTCCGTGTAGCTAGTAGCTTTAAATACCCGTAAAACGGAGCACTGATGGAGAGGGGGGACTGAAATGAGCGCACCGTCGACCTCAGGTTTGTCAGTTTAATTACTGTTATCAGTTATCGACGTTAAATATAAAGGTCTACTTTACTTTACTTTACTTTACTTTGAGAGCAAGACAGCGACGCTAACGCAAGCGTAACTTGAAAAAATGAATCAACATTTTCTGACGCTATCGTAAACCTGTGCCGTCTATATCCCGTACTGTTCGAGTATCACAATATCGGCGAAAGTGCTCCAAGTGTATTGTATTGGAAGAATTCGTTATTGAAGTAAATATGGAGAATGAAGGATTGCTTGGAAGTATGTTCACGTTGTCGTCAAAACTTCATCGATTGAATGTGGTTACATTTATTCCTATTTTACTTTATTAGGGACTTCAACATCTACGACGGCGACGAACTGAAAACGTCACCTCAAAATATAAACTTTGCGCTTTTGTAAGAGTTCCGCGATTATTCTCTCTCGTTCATGTCATGAGGCGAAGTATCCTAAAACTCAATTGGAAACGAACGTTTCCTCACGTTATTGTTAAAACCTCATATTTGGTGATTTTATGTCGCAAAGTACTGGCAGAAATACGTGATAATAAAACAATGCCGACTACGTTTATTTTTTATCTTTTAACCAAATGATATACGTTGCGTTCTCTTTGCCCAGGCCTTCGTCGTTTCTTAAACTCTGCTTTACTTTCTTGTTTTCCAGAGGACGGAAAAGAAATGTATTGAGAAATATATGCTGCAACTGCAGCACGCCTTTTTGCGGCATTAAAACCTAGTTTAGGACGAGTCGCTGTTTCCGTTGCATCCTCGTCCTTGCCAAAGCTCTTTGTTATGGACAAATGAGACATAAGTACATCATTTACGACATGTTTGCGTACGTTTCATCTTATTCAAACTGACAACCCTTCATGCTAAAGGTTAAGGACGGATTTTCATCGCAATGTACGGACCAAACTTCATTCAATTCGGCATGTCAACTTTTCCAGTTCTTCAACAAATGACCCAATTGTTTCCATTTCAACAACCAGAGCATTTTAATTCTAACACAGAATTCACTTGGCTTACAGAAAGATCCCTGGGGAACGAAGACATTAAATCGCCGAAAGCTTATTAAATGTGTCACTCTAGCTTTTCTGTATTCTTTGGTTCAAGAGAAAGGTACAGACAGTTCTAAATCCGTCGTCTTATAGGTAAGAACGCCGCTCTAAGAACTATAATATGTCAACAATGTTTGCGCTCTCTGTTGCACAGACCGTCGTCAGTTAAGTCAGATGTAGAATGTTATTTTTACAGTACCCTACACGGACAATTGAAAAGTTATTGTCAGATGCTCGCGACCTCCACATAACCTAAAATTTGCTCAGTTCACGTCATCGTCAGGCCGAGAACGGCAATTGTTATGGGAACGCGCTTCCAAAACTACGGTTTGAAAACAGTTAATGATGAATCACTGTCATTTCCTCTTGTTAGATTTCATAACCTTTTGCTAGTCTGGCTAGTCTTTCAGAACAGCTAACCGAGCAAAGTTACTTTGAAACCATGCACTTATCATCATCCTAGAAATATTTATATGCAAATCTGTCTGAGCAGTCCAACTGTTCATGGGGAATATTTCAGGGTTGCGGTCCCATTAAAGGCAAAGCTTGTTTTCCTTGGCTATCGCTTAGAGTTTCTTAGTCACAAAAATATTGTTATTCCACTTGGATGTAGATTGATTGTGTACACCAGGTGAAAATAATTTTCCATCCGTTGACTGACATATTGACATTTACGCGCGTGACTCTTTGTTCAGTCAAAAGCATCTCAGTTGTAAACGCGAAAAAGTTCAAGCTTGTATCTTTGTGAAGCTCTCTGCAGAATCAATAAAACTTCTTTCTTGTGATTCACCTAAGGTATATTTATTTCGTTTCTCCAACTTGATACTCCACTTGTACCGAAGGCAGTGATCAAAGAAGACCATTTCGTCAGTTATGAAGTACCCGCGAGTGAAAACCCCTTGTGGTGGTTTGCGTTTCCTTGTTGTGTTAATGATTTGCTTTACCATTTTGGTTCATATCTCAGCCATGGATGATCAGCGTCCAAATAATTACGATGTCCATGCAACTGGACAAAAGACTGAGTCGATGCTGTTTCGCGAACGCAGAGGAATTAAGAAAAACACCACTCAAAACCCGCAAGACTTTGAAAAACGACTGAAAAGCGTTGAAGAGAGGTTTGTCCTCGATAAGTTATAACAGCTGGTTATCCTCCCAATCTCAAATAACGTATTGTCGTCTCTCCGGTCGAGACTGAGTAATCTTTCCAATTTTTTTCTTGATTTCAGTGAGTGTTCATTGTTTCTAATGGTCGTTTATTTTGCTTCGTCGACTCTCTTGGCCACCAAAGTTATTTGATAACATTTCTATACAATTCGGCTTCATGCGTTAGGAGTTTACACTTTTATAGTTTTCAGAAATAAAATTTCGATTCGAAATTGATTTGGCGAAGGCTAAAACTTCCTTCAGAAACTTGGTATCTCTTAATTATTCCTTTTTCTAGCAGTATTAGAATGTTGCCAGTTAATTTAACTCCAAAGGAAATATTATCGCTATAGTTTCAATTTTGTGCGTGTGAGTGAAATGTTTAGTAGAAGTGATTTTTGCGCAGAAGGAGAAAATTTATTTCGCTAAAATTAAAGTTATCATACGCAAAAATACGGTTTTTAGAAAATACACCGCTTGGAGGTATTTATAAAAAAGGATGGGGCAATGTAAGCCCGTTGGAAAGAAATCATCAAAGACCCGAGGGAAAGAGCCATATTAATTGCGGCACTCAGTACAGGATATCATGTAAAATGTCAGCTCCAACGAAAAAAAAAAAAAAAATAAATAAATAAAATCATTCGACCAAAACGACCGATCAGATCTAGTACACAATCAAACGTTTACTATCACTGTAAAACTCTTTTAACATTTAATTCAATACGGACAGTTCTTCAGTTACATGTTCTTCCCCTAAAATATTATTATACCTTAACCTGCTTGATCCTGAATACCTTTCTTTTACCTCAGACATGACCATCTGATAACAATCGACAATTCAGATGAATATCAACACTTCAATTTTATTTTGTTATAGACTTGATGCACTGATGCGGTTCCCTCGTCTGGGATCAAGTGGGAATTCTTGCAATTCACTTATAGCCTACCTTTTGGGTTGGTATAGAGCCCACCCATGATTATAAGATAATGGCATTTAAAAGAAGAGTTATTCAGTGATAAAAGTTATTTCTTTTCATTTGTTTTGAGGCACAACAGAAAATAAACTCTTCCGTTACTTGGGAAGTTCTCAACAGTACATGAACGCAAAAAAGTCATAAAAGCATTATTTTGTTCAGGTTATTTTTTAAAGAAAATAATTGAAGGTTATAATTAATATGACTACCAACTACGAATTTTAAGGAATCATCCTATTTGTGAACTCTAAGCCATTGAATTGTTTTGTACCATTTTCAATCTCAAAGGAAAGCATATCCAAAACAGTGGAAAAGAAAAGATGGGACCCCCTGGTCCACCAGGGAAACCAGGATTGAATGGAAAAAATGGCTCCAAAGGTATTACTAAATGAAACTCTGCACTACGTGGCAATATTTAAACTTCACTTCACGGAGCTGTCATAGAGATTTTGACGTCTTACCGTCAAAACGTCTGAAATTGTGCAGAAGATGCCCATTATTAAACCTATTTTTTGTCTGATGCTTAAAATCCTCCTGGAATCGGAATCATTATATATCATAGAAATTTAATGTACAGGCCGGAAGAAGGCGTTTACACCGAAATTTGTGGACACAGAACCAGATCTTGGAAAAAGTTAACTCCATTTGATGCAGGTTAAAATCCACTTTAACCCTTCCCATTAATACTAGTACTAAAAAAGAGAAAATTAGTCTCATTGGACCAACAGAGTCTGCAGTGAACAAAGGAAATATTATCCGTTTTGGTCTCCACCACAGTTTAGGGCTTTTGAAATTGTATAGAATGGTAGAACCCCTTATAAATATCAAAAGGACATCCAAAACTTGTCCAAACTGAGGATGATTTAATTCAACCAGTCTCTAAATAAGGAGTGTTTTAAAAACATTTGTTATCCGCGCACCATTTTCAAAAATACAGTATACATACGTGCCTTCAGAAAACCTTAATAATTATCATCCGCTAAGGGTCTAATATTTAGATTAAAGGATACAAAACATGCACATGCGGCATTCCGTTGATAATTGCAGCAACATAATCATGCGTTTGCTGAAACTTAATGTATTTTTCTGAAACTTGTTTGAGACCTCTTGTGACGTTCCTCCAAATAACGAAATACATCGTGTTCCAATTTCCCGTTCTTTATTCTGAACATTAGACCCTGCCAGATGCAGTTTTGCCGCCTCGCTTTTGTCCTGTTTTTCTAAGAGAGGAGCTCTAACTTGTTAAACAATAAATGAATGACAGTAAATTGCTTAAGGTATTTCACACAAATTACCCCACTCAAAAAGGAAAACCACAAACAAACAAATACACCCACTTAAAAGGGAAAACTAAATATAGTTTCGTGAATCATCCCGAGTGAGGCATCTTTCCCTACTTTCCTTCAACTCGTTTGAATAAGCTGAATAAGAAATGCAGGTCAATGTAACAATGGAAAACGAATCACTCTGAACTGCTTCCCTTAAAATTTTCCCATCAGCAGACAGCAAATACTAGTGCACCCTCTCTGTCCTCTTTCCTCACAGGGGAACCAGGAAAGCCTGGCACAAACACCCCCTTACCAGGCCCTCCTGGTCCTAAAGGACAACAAGGAGCTGTAGGTAAGACTGGAGCCCAGGGACCTCAAGGCGCCAAAGGAGAAAAAGGACAAAAGGGGACTGCAAAGTCGGGTGTGAAGTATGTTCGATGGGGAAGGACCACATGTCCCAGTGGTGCTCAGATCGTCTATAAAGGTATAAAGTTCCTAGGACAATTTAATTCAACGCTTCCTAACATTTCGTAATACCTCTCAACTAAGATTCACACTTGGTTCTCTTCATTATTAGGTGGTTGCCATAGAATTTTGAATTTTTTCATTTCCTGGTGGTCAAGGGATTCGTCACGGGAGCAGAAAACTTTATAAAGGAATAGTAAAAAGTTACTCAATAGGAAATACTCATCTCGCTAAAAAAAAGAATTCCTTTCGATATGTAATTTATTTGGGAGTGAGAGCTGTTGTTTGATCTCGAAGCAAGCTGAATGCGTTTTATATGCCCTTCTCGCGTTTCAGGGATAATTGGGGGTGAATATTGGAACCACTACGGTGGTGGAGCCAACTACCTTTGTCTTCCTCACAATCCAAAGTACGACAAGTACAAAGATGGTCACCAGGCTGCAGGATACATTTACGGCACTGAGTATCAGGTCAGGCAATACAACGGAGACCCTTTTAAGAGAAATCTCCATGATCATGACGCATCCTGTGTTGTCTGCTTTGTGAAGTCACGTAGTTCAATGCTGATGATGCCCGCAAGGAATGACTGTCCATCTGGATGGACCGAGGAGTATCATGGGTATCTGATGAGTGAACGTCATATTCACAGACATTCAAGTGATTTCATCTGTGTCGATGGCGATCCAGAATATGTTCCTGGTAGCCATGCTGACAAAGAAGGTGCCTTGCTGTATCCCGTGGAAGGCGTTTGTGGTTCACTTCCCTGTCTTCCATATGTCAGCGGTCGAGAGTTAACATGCGCCGTGTGCACCAAGTAATGAAAGAAGAAAGAAAGCTTGAACAGTAGTTGATTTGCATTAGAACTAAACAGAAACTAAATGAAATATCAATCGCTAGCAAGCCAGAGAGCAAATGTAGAGTAAGGGTGCAAAACAATAAACTTGTTGATCTTAATGAGTCTTGTGTTACACGATTATGTTCAATTCGATCCAATAATCAGCATCCTACAGCTGAGATGTCTTGGAACAAGTGCCCTCTTCGATTGGTACCGAATATACTAAACATTTTAGACGTACTCAAGTCTTCTTACAAAACTCAGTAGAAATTGATCCGCCACGGCAAGTTCATTTTCATTAATTAATTGAAATTTCTCCGACAAATCAAATAAGACCACATTGGTATGAAACTGAAGGTTGACCCCAATGGAACGAAAATACGCAGGCATTTGAACTTACCTAACCTAGATAACGGACAATCTTTCCTCCCTTGTACCCATTCTTTTTCTAAGTGACACCGTCCTGCGCATGTATTTTCATGTGCCTCTTCCAACAAGAATGTGTACAAGAGAGGAAAGATTGTCCATCTGTCTGGTTTAGGTACGGGTATAGAGCCCTTTCATAATGGCGGCCCAAGAAAATATCCTTTTGCTTTAATGCTAATTAGCCTTTGTAGCGTCGCTACAACGAGCAAATTTCAAAAGAATATTTGTTTCAAAATGAGGGCAGTAGGTCTAATTAACATAAACACAAAACAATGAAAAAGTGGTCGCCATTTATGACAGTGACACTTCCACCCTGTTTGACAACAAAGATTTCTCAAATACCTCAACCTGAGACATCCTAGCATAAAATTTACCATGAAACTGGAAGAAAAGCATAAAATTCCGTTTTTAGACGGCCTTGTGAAACGCGAGCAAAATCTTACATATGTGTCAACGATGACCTAGTACAGGAAGAAACTTTTCACCGGCCTTTACATGAAATGGGACTCGACTCGACTCCTTCACACCACGAAAGCACGAAGTTAATTTAGTTCGCACCTTGACCTATCGTTGTTTTCGTATTTGTTCTGATTCCTCTTTATGCGTTCTTGCCTTTAGTTAATGAAATTGAAAAACTATTATTACAAAATGGGTATCCTAAGGCCAAGTGAAGCGTTCAAATCCTGTCACAACATCCTCAAGAAAAAATTCATTCTGGTTTTACCCTAGCTATTTAGGTTTAAAGAATAAAAATTTCTCGCGAAGTGTAAATTCTTGTATTGATAGTTTCTATGAATTCGTTAATTAGGGTTGTTTTTCAAAATAATAGACGATTTCACGCTCTTGATTGCATCATGGGAGTAATCAGGACAACATGGCGGGAAATTCAAAGGTTTGTATGGAAATTCGAAGCAAAATATACTGTACATGACTCAACTTTATTTTTTTTATGTATGAGCAACGTCGGCGCTCTTTGTTGCACAGACCATCGTCAATTAAGTGAGATGTAGAGTGTTGTTTTTACATTTTCCTGTAACAATTGAAATTTATTGTCAGGTGATCGCGATCTCCACATAACCTCTGATTCAAATTTGCTCGCTTCATGTCGTTGTCAGGGCGACGTTCCAAAACTATGGTATAACAACAGTCGCTAATGAAGCACTGTGATTTCCCGCTTGTAGGTTTTATAAATGTTTGCTACTCTTTCAGGAAGCCAACCGAACTGAAAGTCACTTTGAAACCACTTATCATCAGCCCAGAAATATTATGTGCAAAATGTGTGCAACTGTTCTTGGTCGGGGGAATAGTTCTGCCCTGCTTTCCTAAGGCAAAGCTTGTTTTCGTTGACTTATTAATCAAGTCAGCTATCGCTTATGGTTTGTTATTCGCGAAAATATTTCTATTCCACTCGGAAGAAGATCGAATGTGTACAAGAAGTGCAAATAATTTTCCTTCCGTTGACTGATTTACACGCGTGGCTCTTTGCTGGAGGGCATCTCAGTTGTAAACGCGAAAAAGTTCAAGCATGTATCTTCGTGCAGTTCTCTGCAGAATCAATAAAACATATTTATTGTGGTCTGTCAAAGGTGTATTTATTTCGTTTCTCCAACTTGATACTCCACTTGTACTGAAGGCAGTGATTCAAAAAAGACTATTTCGTCAGATATGAAGTACCCGCGAGTGAAAACCCCTTGTGGTGGTTTCCGTTTCCTTGTTGTGTTAATGATGTGCTTTACCATTTTGGTCCACATCTCAGCCGTGGATGATCAGCGTCCAAATAATCACGATGTCCATGCAACTGGACAAAAGGCTGAGTCGATGCTGTTTCGCGAACGCAGAGGAATTAAGAAAAACACCACTGAAAACCCACAGGACATTGAAAAACGAGTGAAAATCCTTGAAGGGAGGTTTGTCCTCGATACGTTATAGCTGCTTATCCTCCCCATCTCTCTAACGTATTGTCGTCTTTCCGGTCGAGACTGATTAATCTTTTCAATTTTTTCTTGATTTCAGCGAGTGTTCATTGTTTCTAATGGTCGTGTATTTTTCTTCGTCGACTCTCTTGGCCACCAAAATTATTTGATAACATTTCTATACAATTCGGCTTCATGCGTTAGGAGTTTACACGCGTTTATAGTTTTCAGAAATAAAATTTCGATTCGAAATTGATTTAGCGAAGGCTAAAACTTCCTTCAGAAACTTGGTACCTCTTAATTATTCTTGTTTTTAACGGTATTAGAATGTTGCCAGTTAATTTAACTCCAAAGGAAATATTATCGCTACAGTTTCAATTTTGCGCGTGTGAGTGAAATGTTTAGTAGAAGTGATTTTTGCGCAGAAAGAGAAAATTTATTTCGCTAAAATTAAAGTTAATATACCAATTAAGTAATTTTCCTCGCAAAAATACGGTTTTTAGAAAATACGCCGCTTAGAGGTATTTATCAAAACGACGGGGCAATGTAAGCGCGTTGGAAAAAAATCATCAAAGACCCAAGGAAAGAGCCATATTAATTACGGAACTCAGTACAGGATATCATGTAAAATGTCAGCTCCAACGAAAAAAATAAATAAATAAATAAAATCATTCGACCAAAACGCCCAATTAGATCTAGTATGCAATCAAACGTTTACTATCACTGTAAAACTCTTTAACATTTAACTCAATACGGACAGTACGTTCATCAGTTATATGTTCTTCCCCTAAAATATTATTATACCTTAACCTGCTTGAGCCTAAATACCTTTCTTTTACCTCAGACATGACCATCTGATAACAATCGACAATTCAGATGAATATCAACACTTCAATTTTATTTTGTTATAGACTTGATGCACTGATGCGGTTCCCTCGTCTGGGATCAAGTGGGAATTCTTGCAATTCACTTATAGCCTACCTTTTGGGTTGGTATAGAGCCCACCCATGATTATAAGATAATGGCATTTAAAAGAAGAGTTATTCAGTGATAAAAGTTATTTCTTTTCATTTGTTTGAGGCACAACAGAAAATAAACTCTTCCGTTACTTGGGAAGTTCTCACCAGACTGAGTACATGAACGCAAAAAAAGTCTGGTATAAAAGCACTATTTTGTTCAGGTTATTTTTTAAGGAAAGTAATTGAAGGTTATAATTCATATGACTACCAACTACGAATTGTAAGGAATCATCCTATTTGTGAACTCTAAGGCATTGAATTGTTTTGTACCATTTTCAATCTCAAAGGAAAGCATATCCAAAACAGTGGAAAAGAAAAGATGGGACCTCTTGGACCCCCTGGTCCACCAGGGAAACCAGGATTGAATGGAAAAAATGGCTCCAAAGGTAAATGAAACCGGCTGCACTACGTGGCAATATTTAAACTTCACTTCACAGAGCTGTCATAGAGATTTTGCCGTCTTACCGTCAAAACGTCTGAAACTGTGCACAAGATGCCCATTATTACTCAGAATCTATTTTCTGTCTGATACTTAAAATCCTCCTAGAATCGGAATCATTATATATCATGGAAATTTAATGTACAGGCCGTAAGAAGGCGTTTACACTGAAATTTGTGGAGACAGAGCCAGATCTTGGAAAAAGTTAAATCCATTTGATGCAGGTTAAAATCCACTTTAACCCTTTCCATTAGAACTAAAAAAGAGAAAATTGGTGTCATTGGACCAACAGAGTCTGCAGTGAACAAAGGAAATATTATCCGTTTTGGTCTCCACCACAGTTTAGGGCTTTTAAAATTGTATAGCATGGTAGAGCCCCTTATAAAGATCAAAAAGACATCTAAAACATGTCCAAACAGAGGATGATTTAATTCAACCAGTCGCTAAATAAGGAGTGTTTTAAAAACATTTGTTATCCGCGCACCATTTTCAAAAATACAGTATACATACGTGCCTTCAGAAAACTTTATTAATTATCATCCGCTAAGGGTCTAATATTTAAATTAAAGGATGCAAAACATGAACATGCGGCATTCCGTTGATAATTGCAGCAACATAATCATGCGTTTGCTGAAAATTAATGTATTTTTCTGAAACTTGTTTGAGACCCCTTGTGACGTTCCTCCAAATAACGAAAAACATCGTGTTCCAATTTGCCATTCTTTATTCTAAACATTAGACCCTGCCAGATGCAGTTTTGCCGCCTCGCACTTATCCTGTTTTTCTAAGAGAGGAGCTTTAACTTGTTAAACAAGAAATGAATGACAATAAATTGCTAAAAGTATTTCACAGGAACTACCCCACTCAAAAAGAGAAAACACAAAGAAACAAATACATTTATTTAAAAGGGAAAACTAAATATAGTTTCGTGAATCACCCCGAGTAAGGCATCCTTCCCTGTCTTTCTTTTAACTCGTTTGAAAAAGCTGAATAAGAAAAAGCAGGTCAATGTGACCATGGAAAAGAATCACTCTGAACTGTTTCCCTCTAACTTTTCCCATCAGCACACAGCAAATACTAGTGCACCCGCTCTGTCCTCTTTCCTCACAGGAGAACCAGGAAAGCCTAGCACAAACACGCCGTTACCAGGCCCTCCTGGTCCTAAAGGACAACAAGGAGCCCCAGGACCTCAAGGCGCCAAAGGAGAAAAAGGACAAAAGGGGACTGCAAAGTCGGGTGTGAAGTATGTTCGATGGGGAAGGACCACATGTCCCAGTGGTGCTCAGATCGTCTATAAAGGTATAAATCTCCTTAAACGATTTAATTCAACGTTTCCTGACATTTCGTAATTGCTCTCACCAAAGATTCACACTTGGTTCTCTTCATTATTAGGTGGTTGCGATAGAATTTTGAATTTTTTCCTTTCCTGGTGGTCACGGGATTCGTCACGGGAGCAGAAAACTTTATAAAAGAATAGTAAAAAGTTACTCAGTAGGAAATACTCATCTCGCTAAAAAAAGAAATGAAGAATTACTTTCGAGATGTAATTAATTTAGGAGTGAGAGCTGTTGTTTGATCTCCAAGCAAGCTGAATGAGTTTTACATACCATTTCCACGTTTTAGGGATAATTGGGGGTGAAAACCACCTCCATCAAGGTGGTGGAGTCAACTACCTTTGTCTTCCTCACAATCCAAAGTACGACAAGTACAAAGATGGTAACCAGTATGCAGCACACATTTTCGGCACTGAGTATCATGTCAGTCAATACAACGGAGACCCTTTTAAGAGAAATCTCGATGATCATGACGCACCCTGTGTTGTCTGCTTCGTGACGTCACGTGGTTCAATGCTGATGATGCCCGCAAGGAATGACTGTCCATCTGGATGGACTGACGAGTATCATGGGTATCTGATGACTGCATATCATGGTCACAGACATTCAAGTGATTTCATCTGTGTCGATGGTGATCCAGAATATGTTCCTGGTAGCCATGCTAACAAAAATGGTGCCTTGCTGCATCCCGTGGAAGGACGCTGTGGTTCACTTCCCTGTCTTCCATATGTCAGCGGTCGAGAGTTGACATGCGCCGTCTGCACCAAGTAATGAAAGAAAAAAGAAAACTTGAACAGTAGTTCATTTGCATTAGAACTAAACAGAAACTAAATGAAATATCAATCGCTAGCAAGCCAGAGAGCAAATGTAGAGTAAGGGTGCAAAACAATAAACGTAATGGGAAAATAATAATAATAATAATACATTAAACTTGTTGATCATAAAGTCTTGCGTTACACGATTATGTTCAATTCGTTCCTCTAATATAGCACCCGGTCTACAGCTGAGTTGCCATGGAACAAGCGCCCCCCTCGATTGGTACCGAGTATACTAAACATTTTAGATGTACTGAAGTCTTCCTAAAACAAAGTAGAATTTATTTTCCGCAAGTCGATTTTCTTTTAAGTCCGACAGGTCAAATCAGACCCATTCGTACGTATGCAACCCAAGGATAACCCTAACGGAACGAAAATAGGCATGGCAGGCATTTGAATTTCTCCAGATGCAGCGCTTGAAAAGCAACGACTTGGGCTAATATAACCTTTGAAATTTCTTTAGGAATTTCGATATATGGTTTAGAGAACTCACCCACTGACTTATCAGAAGAGAATCACTAATTTGTAAAGGTGGCCGTATTTATCTTATACTAACAAAGCGCACCCATCAATGAACAATGATGATTTCCCTCTGAGAAATCCCAAAATTCACTAAGGGTTGTTTTACCATATCGGATTAGCGCTAAATTATAGGAAGCCCTTCTTGCTTCTAATTCCCTGTTGTATACAAGACAAGACAAGGATACTCTCCCTCAACTAACCACCGCGCACCGGTGGCTCAGTTGGTTGAGCACCGGGCTGCCATGCGGGAGGTCGTGAGTTCGACTCCGGCCGGAACAACACTCAGGGTCTATAAAATACCGGGGCCGGGGGGAAGTGCTGCCTTTGTAATTACATCCGCAAATGGTTAGACTTTCAAGTCTTCTCGGATAAAGACGATAAGCCGGAGGTCCCGTCTCATGCACAAATAACTTCCATGCTGATAAGTTCCCTGTGGGACGTTAAAGAGCCCACACACTAATCGAGAGGAGTAGGGGGTGAAATTCCCGGTGTTGTGGCTGTCCTCTGTGTGTATATGGCTGGCTGAGTATAGCAGGTCCACATCAACTGAATAGCTGCCAAACTTCAACCTGCTTAAACAAACAAATAAATAAAAAAAATATAACAAGTAACTTAGCCGCGTACTCGTGTTGTTAAAGTATCAAATGTGTACATCTCAGTTGACCCACAGAATTAGTGACTAGCCTGGGCAGCTAAATAGTGACCGGAAAGACTGAAGTCTTTTTGTACGTTTTCATTGCCACCACAATTATGTTTACCTAATATTAATTCTCGATAACTTTGTCATCGCACGATCTTCCGCTACTACAATTGCTCCGATGAAATTGCAATGGCAACATGCGCCTCACTTCCAAGCAGTGCACCTGAGCTAATTTATTCAGTCAGACGAAAGATTAATAAGTAAATACTTCAATGTGACTTGACTTAAATTAGTTTTCTCCCTTTTTGATCGATTTCTCTCCTTCAAAGAAGAAACAAAACTGCGAAGTGCGTTAATTTTGAATGCAATCAAACGATAACTGTACTTTCTAAGAAACTGTGGATGGCACTCATGAACATGCCTAGAAGTACTTCTTCCGAAAGTACGATTGTTTTGTTGAAAATCCACTGGAGAAACTGAAATTGTAGCCACGTACGTTCTTTGTGAGTTCAGTCTTCCATTAGACCGGCTTGCGCGAAAAACATTTACAACTACTTTGGGCTCCAATATCTTGTTTAAGGACGGTGCCGTACTAATTAAAGATATTTTGCCCCGGTGTGTGATTATGCAGGAAATGTAGATCTTAACAAGTGTCATTGAAATCCAAAAAGAAAATTTGGGGGTAACCACACATTTTTCAAAGATAATTCATGAATAATATTTGTGAAAAGCTCTAAAATACTGTCAAAGCAATGTATGGCGTTGTGCATGAATTTTTTTTTCAACGTGAAAGCTCTGCACGATTTTTTTTTGACAGCACTTCTTTTAATATTAAAGAAATACAAAGCTTCGCACAGTTTAATTACACCACTATTCTTTACAGTTGAACGCAAAGGCTAAAAGCAAGAGAAGTTCGAAGGCAATGTAGTACGTATGTTCAGTGGTGTTTTCTCGGTTGAAGATTAAAACGTCCTGTCCAATCGACAAATGGATCATGCTTCAAAGAGTTCACTGCCTGATTTACTTCCAAAAAGCACAGGTTGTGTTGGTCTTGGAATGCAGGTTGGGGGCCCTACAAGAGCTGTTTGATGGTTTACCTGTAGAGTGCAATGTTGAATGCTTGACCTACAGTATTTTTCCTGCGGTGTGCAATGCATGTTGGGGGCTCTTGAAAGAGCCGTTGTCCACTGGTACTTGTAATGACATAGACAAAGCAACATTAACTATAAATCCCACCTTGCAAGGCCACATCAAACAGCAAAGTATACACAGTGGGACAAGATGAATTCCTGCGGGGTTGAGGGCTGTCCACCAGTGGACTTTACAAGGCCTGTGCCCTTCTGCTGTCTCTCCCAGAGAGAAAATGTGTCAGTTGCGTGCTCTAATAGAGAAAATGTCTGGGTTTTTTTTTTTCAATATTTATAAATTCTTATAAAAACTGAAGGACAGAGAACATATTTTTTTTCTCATGTCGAATCTTGTTTTAGCTTTTCTCAGATTGGACCGGCTTTTTTCCTTTTCTGGTATGTAGCCTTGGTTTGGCTGTTATTAAAGCAGTGCTCCTGTTTTTTTTGTCTGATTTGGTCTTCTGATTTCCACAACATTTTTTAAGGGATGCATTGTGCCATAAAGAAAGAGATTTTCTTATAAAACACAGCCAAATCTGAACAAATCTAGCTATTGAAAAGTCAATCTTTTGGAATTTGAACCACAGCAAGTATTTTCCAGTCCTTCAATACTTTTTATATTACCCAAGACGGTTGAAAGTTTAAAGTACAGCTGAACACATATAGTAAGATTATTTTATTTGATGAATTATTATTAATATATATTTAACATATTACTTGAATTTTAACATTTGAAGTGGTTGTTTAGATACATATAAAGCGAAAAATCAGATATAATGAATTTCTTGCAACATCCAAACAAGATATAATTGACTGAAGCTATGATCTTCGCAGTTATGAACGCAATTTTTACAATTGCGTAGAGAAGCCTGAAAAATTCAGGACTTCAACGGGGTTTAAACCCGTGACCTCGCGGTTTTTAATTGGTTTGTGAGTGACTTTGGTTCCTAACTTGTTTAATATTGTTATGGTTTCAAAAGAAATATTGTTAAAGGTTTGTTATAGTAAAATTATTTTATATTTCTTCTACATTTGAAATATTGTTCTCCTTAAACGAGGAGGACATCAGATGTAATCTGTTGCATTGTGACTTCTAAAAACACCAATACATGCAAAATTTGTTCAATTGATAGAAGAGCAGGTTATATCCTCGATATGTACATTAAAACTACTTGACTTTGTGTTTTGATATCATACTTTGGTTCAGTTTACTTGCAGGAATTTTTTTTGAAGGGTGAACTGCTTGCAGCAATTTTTTTTTTTGCAATTTTCCTTTGCAGGATT